>NC_071989.2:82472000-82781500 GCF_028885655.2 Pongo abelii | reverse complement strand
CCAGCTTTGGTTTTATGTCATTCAGTGCCTGTGCCATGGTGATTAATCTTTATATCTAGCGTGACCTTTCTCTCTTCTCTGTCTAGAAAACTACTCCTTCAATCTTCCCTCATCTTGTTTAATGCTTTCCTTGACTGAGCCACATCTCCGCTTTCATAATCATTTTCTACCACGTGATGTTTTAAACTAAAGAACACACATTCACATTTTTTCCTAATGCAGATGATATGAGATGAGACTGACATCCACAATATATTCTAATTCTATTTTATCAATAATTAACTCTGACAGCTGTCATCTGTCAGGAAGCATGCATGATTGTTTTTAAAGTAAGTGGAGGCACTAAGTCAATTAAATGAGCAAAGGCTAATCTTTTTTTTTTTTTTAATACTTTAAGTTCTGGGATACATGTGCGGAAAATGCAGGTTTGTTACATAGGTATACAAGTGCCATGGTGGTTTGCTGCACCCATCAACCTGTCTTCTACATTAAGTATTTCTCCTAATGCTATCCTTCCCCTAGCCCCCCACCCCTCAACAGGTCCTGGTGTGTGATGTTCCCCTCCCTGTGTCCATGTGTTCTCATTGTTCCACTCCCACTTATGAGTGAGAACATGCAGTGTTTGGTTTTCTGTTCCTGTGTTAGTTTGCTGAGAATGATGGTTTCCAGCTTCATCCATGTCCCTGCAAAGGACATAAACTCAACTTTTTTATGGCTGCATAGTATTCCATGGTGTCTATGTGCCACATTTTCTTTATCCACTCTATCATTGATGGGCATTTGGGTTGTTCCAGGTCTTTGCTATTGTGAACAGTGCTGCAATAAACATACATGTACATATGTCTTTACAGTAGAATAATTTATAATCCTTTGGGTATATACCCAGTAATGGGATTGCTGGGTCAAATGGTATTTCTGGTTCTAGATCCTTAAGGAATCACCACACTGTCTTCCACAATGGTTGAACTAATTTACACTCCCACCAACAGTGTAAAAGCATTCCTATTTCTCTACATCCTCTCCAGCATCTGTTGTTTCCTGACTTTTTAATGATCACCATTCTAACTGGCATGAGATGGTATCTCATTGTGGTTTTGATTTGCATTTCTCTAATGACCAGTGATGATGAGCTTTTTTTTATATGTTTGTTGGCTGCATAAATGCCTTCTTTTGAGAAGTGTCTGTTCATATACTTTGCCCATTTTTTGATGGGGTTGTTTTTTCTTGTAAATTTGCTTAAGTTCTTTGTTGATTCTGGATATTAGCCCTTTGTCAGATGGATAGATTGCAAAAGTTTTCTCCCATTCTGTAGGTTGCCTGTTCACTCTGATAATAGTTTCTTTTGCTGTGCAGTAGCTCTTTAGTTTAATCAGATTCCATTTGTGAATTTTGGCTTTTGTTGCAATTGCTTTTGATGTTGTAGTCATGAAGTCTTTGCCCATGCCTATGCCCTGAATGGTATTGCCTAGGTTTTCTTCTAGGGTTTTATGGTTTTTAGGTCTTAAATTTGAGTCTTTAATCCATCTTGAGTTAATTTTTGTATAAGGTGTAAGGAAGGGGTCCAGTTTCACTTTTCTGCATATGGCCAGCCAGTTTTCCCAACTCCATTTATTAAATAGGGAGTCCTTTCCCCATTGCTTGTATTTGTCAGGTTTGTCAAAGATCAGATGGTTGTAGATGTGTGGCATTATTTCTGAGGCCTCTGTTCTGTTCCATTGGTCTATATATCTGTTTTGGTACCAGTATTATGCTGTTTTGGTTACTGTAGCTTTGCAGTATAGTTTGAAGTCAGGCAGTGTGATGCCTCCAGCTTTGTTCTTTTTGCTTAGGATTGTCTTGGCTATACTAGCTCTTTTTTGGTTGCATATGAAATTTAAAGTAGTTTTTTTCTAATTCTGTGGAGAAAGTCAATGGTAACTTGATGGGAATAGCATTGAATCTCTAAATTGCTTTGGGCAGTATGGCCATTTTCATGATACTGATTCTTCCTATCCATGAGCATGGAATGTTTGTGTCCATTTGTTTGTGTCTTCTCTGATTTCCTTGAGCAGTGGTTTGTAGTTCTCCTTGAAGAGGTCCTTCATGTCCCTTGTAAGCTGTATTCCTAGGTATTTTATTCTCTTTGCAGCAATTGTGAATGGCAGTTTACTCATGATTTGTCTCTCTGTCTATTATTTGTGTATAGAAATGCTTGTGATTTTTTGCACATTGATTTTCTATCCTGAGACTTTGCTGAAGTTGCTTATCAGCTTAAGGAGTTTTGGGGATGAGAAGATGGGGTTTTCTAAATATACAATCTTGTCATCTGCAAACAGAGACAGTTTGGTTTCCTCCCTTCCTATTTGAATACTCTTTATTTCTTTATCTTGCCTGATTGCCCCGGCCAGAACTTCCAATACTATGTTGAATAGGAGTGGTGAGAGAGGGCATCCTTGTCTCATGCTGGTTTTCAAAGGGAATGCTTCCAGCTTTTGCCCATTCAGTATGATATTGGCGGTGGGTTTGTCATAAATAGCTCTCATTATTTTGAAATATGTTCCATCAATATCCAGTTTATTGAGAGTTTTTAGCATGAAGGGCTGTTGAATTTTATCAGAGGCCTTTTCTGCATCTATTGAGATAATCATGTGATTTTTGTCATTGTTTCTGTTTATGTGATGGATTACGTTTATTGATTTGTGTATGTTGAACCAGCCTTGCATCCCAGGGATGAAGCCAACTTGATCGTGGTGGATAAGATTTTTGATGTGCTGCTGGATTTGGTTTGACAGTATTTTATTGAGGATTTTCACACTGAACTTCATCAGGGATGTTGACCTGAAATTTTCTATTTTTGTTGTGTCTCTGCTGGGTTTTGGTATCAGGATGATGCTGGCCTCATACAATGAGTTAGGGAGAAGTCCCTCTTTTTCTGTTGTTTGGAATAGTTTTGGAAGGAATGGTACCAGCTTCTCTTTGTACCTCTGGTAGAATTCAGCTGTGAATCTGTTTGGTCCTGGGCTTTTTTTGGTTGGTAGGCTATTAATTACTGTCTCAATTTTAGAACTTATTATTGGTCTATTCAGGGATTCGACTTCTTCCTGGTTTAGTCTTGGGAGGGTGTATGTGTCCAGGAATTTATCAGTTTCTTCTAGATTTTGTAGTTTATTTGTGTAGAGGTGTTTATAGTATTCACTGATGGTAGTTTGTATTTCTGTGGGATCAGTGGTGACATCCCTTTTAATTTTTTTATTGTGTCTGTTTTATTCTTCTCTCTTTTCTTCTTTATTAGTCTGGCTAGTGGTCTATCTATTTTAATGTTTAATATTTTGTTAATCTTTTCAAAAAACCAGCTCCTGGATTCATTGATTTTTTGGAGTGTTTTTCATGTCTCTATCTCCTTCAGTTCTGTTCTGATCTTAGTTATTTCTTGTCTTCTGCTAGCCTTTGAATTTGTTTGCTCTTGCTTCTCTAGTTCTTTTAACTGTGATGTTAGGGTGTTGGTTTTAGACCTTTCCCGCTTTCTCCTGTGGGCACTTAGTGCTATAAATTTCCCTCTAAACACTGCTTTAGCTGTGTCCCAGAGACTCTGGTACCTTGTGTCTTTGTTCTCATTGGTTTCAAAGAACTTATTTATTTCTGCCTTAATTTTGTTATTTACCCAGTAGTCATTCAGGGGCAGGTTGTTCACATTCCACACAGGTGTGTGGTTTTGAGTGAGTTTCTTAATCCTGAGTTCTAATTTGATTGCACCTCGGTCTGAGAGACTGTTTGTTATGATTTCCATTCTTTTGCATTTGCTGAGGACTGTTTTACTTCCAATTATGTGGTTAATTTTAGAATAAGTGTGATGTGGTGTTGAGAAGAATGTATCTTCTGTTGATTTGAGGTGGAGAGTTCTGTAGATGTCTATTAGGTCTGCTTGGTCCAGAGCTGAGTTAAAGTCCTGAATATCCTTGTTAATTTTCTATCTCGTTGATCTGTCTAATATTGATAGTGGGGTGTTAAAGTCTCTGACTGTTATTGTGTGAGAGTCTAAGTCTCTTTGTAGGTCTCTAAGAACTTGCTTTATGAATCTGGGTGCTCCTGTATTGGGTGCATATATATTTAGGATAGTTAGCTCTTCTTTTTGCACTAATCCCTTTACCATTATGTAATGTCCTTCTTTGTCTTTTTTGATCTTTGTTGGTTTAAAGTCTGTTTTTTATTCAGAGACTAGGATTGCAACCCCTGCTTTTTTTTTTTTTTTTTTTTTTGCTTTTCATTTGCTTGGTAAATATTGCTCCATCCCTTTATTTTGAGCGTTTGTGTGTCTTTGCACTGATAAGGATCTCCTGAATACAGCACACCAATGGGTCTTCACTCTTTATCCAATTTGCCAGTCAGTGTCTTTTAATTGGGACATATATCCCTCTTATATTTAAGGTTAATATTGTTATGTGTGAATTTCATCCTGTCATTATGATGCTAGCTGGTTATTTTGCACATTAGTTAATGCAGTTTCTTCATCGTGTCAATGGTCTTTACATTTTGCTATGTTTTTGCAGTTGCTGGTACTGGTTTTTCCCTTCCATATTTAGTGCTTCCTTCAGGAGCTCTTGTAAGGCAGGCCTGGTTACTACCACAAAATCCCTCAGCATTTGCTTGTCTGTAAAGGATTTTATTTCTCCTTCACTTATGAAGGTTAGTTTGGCTGGATATGAAATTCTGGATTGAAAATTCTTTTCTTTAAGAATGTCGAGGAGGAGCCAAGATGGCCGAATAGGTACAGCTCCAGTCTACAGCTCCCAGTGTGAGCGATGCAGAAGACGGGTGATTTCTGCATTTCCAGCTGAGGTACTGGGTTCATCTCACTGGGGAGTGCCAGACAGTAGGTGCAGGACAGTGGGTGCAGTGCACCGTGCACGAGCCAAAGCAGGGCGAGGCATCGCCTCCCCCAGGAAGTGCAAGGGGTCAGGGAATTCCCTCTCCTAGTCAAAGAAGGGGTGACAGACGGCACCTGGAAAATCGGGTCACTCCCACCCTAATATTGCGCTTTTCCAATGGGCTTTAAAAACGGCACACCAGGAGATTATATCCCGCACCTGGCTTGGAGGGTCCTACGCCCACAGAGTCTCACTCATTTCTAGCACAGCAGTCCGAGATCAAACTGCAAGGCGGCAGCGAGGCTGGGGGAGGGGCACCCGCCATTGCCGAGTCAGTTGTTTGATTAGGTAAACAAAACAGCTGGGAAGCTCGAACTGGGTGGAGCCCATCACAGCTCAAGGAGGCCTGCCTGCCTCTGTAGGCTCCACCTCTGGGGGCAGGGCACAGACAAACAAAAAGACAGCAGTAACCTCTGCAGACTTAAGTGTCCCTCTCTGACAGCTTTGAAGAGAGTAGTGGTTCTCCCAGCATGCAGCTTGAGATCTGAGAATGGGCAGACTGCCTCCTCAAGTGTGTCCCTGACCTCCCAGTAGCCTAACTGGGACGCACCTCCCAGTAGGGGTGGACTGTCACCTCACACGGCCGGGTACTCCTCTGAGACAAAACTTCCAGAGGAATGATCAGGCAGCAGCATTTGAGGTTCACCAATATCTGCTGTTCTGCAGCCACCACTGCTGATACCCAGGCAAACAGGGTCTGGAGTGGACCTCTAGCAAACTCCAACAGACCTGCAGCTGAGGGTCCTGTCTGTTAGAAGGAAAACTAACAAACAGAAAGGACATCCACACCAAAAACCCATCTGTACGTCACCGTAATCAAAGACCAAAGGTAGATAAAACCACAAAGATGGGAAAAAAAGCAGAGCAGAAAAACTGGAAACTCTAAAAATCAGAGCACCTCTCCTCCTCCAAAGGAACGCATCTCCTCACCAGCAAGGGAACAAAGCTGGATGGAGAATGACTTCGATGAGTTGAGAGAAGAAGTCTTCAGACGATCAAACTACTCCGAGCTACAGGAGGAAATCTGAACCAATGGCAAAGAAGTTAAAAGCTTTGAAAAAAAAGTTAGACGAATGGATAACTAGAATAACCAATGCAGAGAAGTCCTTAAAGGACCTGACGGAGCTGAAAACCAAGGCACGAGAGCTACGTGATGAATGCAGAAGCCTCAGTAGCCGATGCGATCAATTGGAAGAAAGGGTATCAGTGATGGAAGATGAAATGAATGAAATGAAGCGAGAAGGGAAGTTTAGAGAAAAAAGAATAAAAAGAAATCAACAAAGCCTCCAAGAAATATGGGACTATGTGAAAAGACCAAATGTACATCTGATTGGTGTACCTGAAAGTGATGGGGAGAATGGAACCAAGTTGGAAAACACTCTGCAGGATATTATCCAGGAGAACTTCCCCAATCTAGCAAGGCAGGCCAACATTCAAATTCAGGAAATACAGAGAATGCCACAAAGATACTCCTCGAGAAGAGCAACTCCAAGACATTTCATTGTCAGATTCACCAAAGTTGAAATGAAGGAAAAAATGTTAAGGGCAGCCACAGAGAAAGGTCAGGTTACACACAAAGGGAAGCCCATCAGACTAACAGCTGATCTCTCGGCAGAAACTCTGCAAGCCAGAAGAGAGTGGGGACCAATATTCAACATTCTTAAAGAAAAGAATTTTCAACCCAGAATTTCATATCCAGCCAAACTAAGCTTCATAAGTAAAGGAGAAATAAAATCCTTTACAGACAAGCAAATGCTGAGAGATTTTGTCACCACCAGGCCTGCCTTACAAGAGCTCCTGAAGGAAGCACTATACATGGAAAGGAACAACTGGTACCAGCCACTACAAAAACATGCCAAACTGTAAAGACCATCAAGGCTAGGAAGAAACTGCATCAACTAATGAGCAAAATAACCAGCTAACATCATAATGACAGGATCAAATTCACACATAACAATATTAACTTTAAATGTAAATGGACGAAATGCTCCAATTAAAAGACATAGACTGGCAAATTGGATAAAGAGTCAAGCCCCATCATTGTGCTGTATTCAGGAAACCCATCTCACGTGCAGAGACACACATAGGCTCAAAATAAAGGGATGGATGAAGATCTACCAAGCGAATAGAAAACAAAAAAAGGCAGGGGTTGCAATCCTAGTCTCTGATAAAACAGACTTTAAACCAACAAAGATCAAAAAAGACAAAGAAGGACATTACATAATGGTAAAGGGATTGATTCAACAAGAAGAGCTAACTATCCTAAATATATATGCACCCAATACAGGAGCACCCAGATTCATAAAGCAAGTCCTTAGTGACCTACAAAGAGACTTAGACTCCCACACAATAATAATGGGATACTTTAACACCCCACTGTCAACATTAGACAGATCAACGAGACAGAAAGTTAACAAGGATATCCAGGAATTGAACTCAGCTCTGCACCAAGCGGACCTAATAGACATCTACAGAACTCTCCACCCCAAATCAACAGAATATACATTAGATCCCATTTGTCAATTTTGGCTTTTGTTGCCATTGCTTTTGGTGTTTTAGACACGAAGTCCTTGCCCATGCCTATGTCCTGAATGGTATTGCCTAGGTTTTCTTCTAGGGTTTTTATGGTTTTAGGTCTAATGTTTAAGTCTTTAATCCATCTTGAATTAATTTTTGTATAAGGTGTAAGGAAGGGATCCAGTTTCAGCTTTCTACATACAGCTAGCCAGTTTTCCCAGCACTATTTATTAAATAGGGAATCCTTTCCCTATTGCTTGTTTTTGTCAGGTTTGTCAAAGATCAGATAGTTGTAGATATGTGGCATTATTTCTGAGGGCTCTGTTCTGTTCCATTGGTCTATATCTCTGTTTTGGTACCTGTACCATGCTGTTTTGGTTACTGTAGCCTTGTCGTATAATTTGAAGTCAGGTAGCATGATGCCTCCAGCTTTGTTCTTTTGGCTTAAGATTGACTTGGTGATGCGGGCTCTTTTTTGGTTCCATATGAACTTTAAAGTATTTTTTTCCAATTCTGTGAAGAAAGTCATTGGTAGCTTGATAGGGATGGCATTGAATCTATAAATTACCTTGGGCAGTATGGCCATTTTCATGAAATTGATTCTTCCTACCCATGAGCATGGAATGTTCTTCCATTTGTTTGTATCTTCTTTTATTTCATTGAGCAATGGTTTGCAGTTCTCCTTGAAGAGGTGCTTCACATCCCTTGTAAGTTGGATTCCTGGGTATTTTATTCTCTTTGAAGCAATTGTGAATGGGAGTTCACTCATGATTTGGCTCTCTGTTTGTCTGTTATTGGTGTATTAAGAATGCTTGTGATTTTTGTACATTGATTTTGTATCCTGAGACTTCGCTGAATTTGCTTATCAGCTTGAGGAGATTTTGGGCTGAGACAATGGGGTTTTCTAGATATACAATCATGTCATCTGCAAACAGGGACAATTTGACTTCCTCTTTTCCTAATTGAATGCCCTTTATTTCCTTCTCCTGCCTGATTGCCCTGGCCAGAACTTCCAACAATATGTTGAGTAGGAGTGGTGAGAGAGGGCACCCCTGTCTTGTGCCCATTTCCAAAGGGAATGCTTCCAGGTTTTGCCCATTCAGTATGACATTGGCTGTGGGTTTGTCATAGATAGCTCTTATTATTTTGAGTTAGAATGTGCTCCTTTAGCTCGGAGGAATTTGTTATTACCCACCTTCTGAAGCCTGCTTCTGTCAATTCATCAAACTCATTCGCCATCAAGTTTTGTTCTCTTGCTATCGAGGAGTTGTGATCCTTTGGAGGAGAAGAGGCATTCTAGTTTTGGAATTTTCAGCATTTTTGCACTGGTTTTTCCTCATCTTTGTGGATTTATCTACCTTTGATCTTTGATGTTGGTGACCTTTGGATGGGGTTTTTGCATAGCCATCCTTTTTGTTGATGTTGATGCTATTCCTTTCTGTTTGTTAGCTTTCCTTCCAACAGTCAGGACCCTCTGCTGCAGGTCTGCTGGAGTTTGCTGGAGGTCCACTCCAGACCCTGTTTGTCTGGGTATCACCAGCAGAGGTTGCAGAACAGCAAAGATTGCTGCCTGCTCCTTCCTCTGGAAGCTTTGTCCCAGACGGGCACCTGCCAGATGCCAGCCGGAGCTCTCCTGTATGAGGTGTCTGTCAATCCCTGCTGGGAGGTGTCTCCCAGTCAGGAGGCAGGGGAGTCAGGGACCCACTTCAGGAGGCAGTCTGTCCCTTAGCAGAGCTTGATTGCTGTGCTGGGAGATTTGCTGTTCTCTTCAGAACCAGCAGGCAGGAATGTTTAAGTCTGCTGAAGCTGTGCCCACAGCCACCCCTTTCTCCATGTGCTCTGTCCCAGGGAGTTGGGAGTTTTATCTATAAGCTCCTGACTGGGGCTGCTGCCTTTTTTTCAGAGACGCCCTGCCCACAGAGTGGGGATCTAGAGAGCAGTCTGGCTACAGAGGCTTTGCCAAGCTGCGATGGGTTCTGCCCGGTTTGAACTTACATTGCAAGGGGAAAACTCCTCCTCCAGCCTCAGTAATGGCAGATGCCCCTCCCCTCACCAAGCTGGAACATTTCAGGTCAACTTCAGACTGTTTTGCTGGCAGTGAGAATTTCAAGCCAGTGGATCTTAGCTTGCTGGTTTCCATAGGGGTGGGATCTGCTGAGACAGACCACTTGGCTCCCTGGCTTCAGCTCTCTTTCCAGGGGAGTGAATGCTTCTCTCTCGCTGGCATTCCAGGTGCCACTGGAGTGTGAAAAAACACTCCTGCAGCTAGCTCGGTGTCTGCCCAAATGGCTGCCCAGTTTTGTGCTTGAAACCCAGGGCCCTGGTGGTATAGGCACCCAAGGGTATCTCCTGTCTATGGGTTGCAAAGACTGTGGGAAAAAAGTAGTATCTGGGCTGAATAGCACCATCCCTCAAGGCACAGTCCCTCACAGCTTCCCTTGTCTAGGGGAGGGAGTTCCCTGACCCTTCGTGCTTTCCGGGAGAGGCGACGCCCCACCCTGCTTCTGCTCACCCTCCATGGGCTGCACCCACTGTCTAACCAGTCACAATGAGATGAGCCGTGTACCTCATTTAGAAATGCAGAAATCACCCTCCTTCTGCGTTGATCTCACTAGGAGCTGCAGACCGGAGCTGTTCTTATTTGGCCATCTTGCCAGCTGCCCAGGGCTAATCTTTTCAACCCAAGGTGTTGTAACAACTGGATATCCATATGGGAAAAAAATAATTTTGTTCTTTACCTCATTACATACACAAAATAACTGAGATAAATAGAACTCATTGTAAAGTTAGAACCCTACTGCTTCCAGGAGAAAACAAAAGAGAATAAGAGAATATCGTCATGACTTTGGCTTAAGCAAAGATTTCTAACCCAAGATACAAAAAACACTATACTGGGTTTGATAGTATCCCCCCAAAATTTATTTCCTTTGCAAAGCCTATGAATATGACTGTATTTGGCCAGGTGCAGTGGCTCAAGCCTATAGTCCCAGAACTTTGGGAGGCCAAGGCAGGGGGAATCACCTGAGGTCAGGAGTTCGAGAGCAGTCTGGCTAACATGGCAAAACACCATCTCTACTAAAAATTCAAAAATTAGCTGGATGTGGTGGCAGGTGCCTGTAATCCCAGCTACTTGGGAGGCTGTGGCAGGAGAATCACTTGAACTTGGGAGGCAGAGGTTGCAGTGACCTGAGAATGCGCTACTGCATTCCAGCCTGGGTGGCAGAGCAAGACTCTGTCCTGACCAAAAAAAAAAAAAAAAAAAAAAGCTGGGTGCGGTGTCTCACGCCTGTAATCCAAGCATTTTGGGAGGCCGAGGTGGGTGGATCACCTGAGGTCTGGAGTTCCAAACTAGCCTGACCAACATGGAGAAACCCTGCCTCTACTAAAAATACAAAACTAGCTGGGCATGGTGGCACATGCCTGTAATCCCAGCTACTCAGGAGGCTGAGGCAGGAGAATTGCTTGAACCCGGGAGGCAGAGGTTGCGGTAAGCCGAGATCGTGCCACTGCACTCCAGTCTGGGTAACAAGAGCAAACCTCCATCTCAAAAAAAAAAAAAGAATGTGACTGTATTTGGAAATACAGTCATTGCAGTTGTAATTAGTTAAGGTGAGTTTATAGTGGAGTAAGGTGGACCCTAATCCAATATGATTGATGTCCTTATAAGAAGAGAAGAGACGCAGAGACAAAAACACACTAGAACACCAGGTGATGATGAAGGCAGAGATTGGAGTGACGCATCTACAAGCCAAGGAATGCCATGAATTGTGGCCAAGGTCAGAAGCTAAGAGAAAGGCATGGAACACATTGTCCTCTAGAACCTTCAGAGAGAGCATGGCCCCATCCACATCTTGATTTTAGATTGCTGGCCTCCAGAATGGTGAGATAACAAATGTCTGTTGTTGCTGGGCGCAGTGGCTCACGCCTGTAATCCCAGCACTTCGGGAGGCCAAGGCAGGTGGATCACAGGTCAGGAGACCAAGACTATCCTAGCCAACATGGTGAAACCCTGCCTCTACTAAAAATACAAAAATTAGCTGGGCGTGGTGGCGGATGCCTGTAATCCCAGCTACTCGGGAGGCTGAGGCAGGAGAATTGCTTGAACCCAGGAGGTGGGCGTTGCAGTGAGCCGAGATTGTGCCACTGCATTCTAGCCTGGTGACAGAGAGAAACTCTGTCTTAAAAAACAAATACCTAAATAAATAAAAAATAAGTATCTGTTGTTTTAAGCCATCCAGTTTGTGGCAATTTGTTAATGACAGCCTTAGGAAACTAATACCAGCACTAATCATAAAAGAAAAAAAAACGGATAAATTGGACAGTATCCTAACTAAAACCTTTTACTCATCAAAAGACACTTATACTAAGAGGCCAGGTGTGGCGGCACACCTAATTCCAGCACTTTGGGAGTCCTAGATGGGCAGATTGCTTAAGCCCAGGAGTTCCAAATCAGCCTGGGCAACATGACGAAACCCTGTCTCTACAAAAAAAACAAAAATTAGCCAGGCATGGTGGTGTGTGCCTGTAGTCTCAGCCACTTGGAAGGGTATGGGGGGCTGAAGTGGAAGTGTATGGGGGGCTGAGGTGGAAGGATCACTTGAGCCCAGAAAGTGGAGGCTGCAGTGAGTCGTGTTCATGCCACTGCACTCCAGCAGCCTGGGTGACAAAGGGAGACCTCATCTCTTAAAAAAAAATAGACAAGCCAGAGACTAATAAAAAAAATTCATGATACAGATATTTGACAAAGGCCTCTCATATCCAGAATATGTAACGGAATGTTAGAAATCGATAATAAAAATACAAACAGCCCAATGGAAAAGTGTGCAATAAATTTGAATAGACACTTCACAAAAGGTATATAGACAGCCAACAAGCACACAAAAATTTGCTAGTATTATCAGGCATAAGGGAAATGCAAATTAATACCACAGTGAGATACTATTTCATATCCATTGAAATGGCTGGCACATAAAAGATTGACAATACCAAATGTTCGTGAAGATATGACACAAAGAGAACTTTCATACATTGCTGTTGGGAGTCGTCCTCTCTTTGGAGAACTACACAGCAGCTTTTTAATAAAGTTAAACATATAACTATTATATGACCAGGAATTTTGCTCATCAGGTATTTATGTACCCAAAGAGAAATGAAAACATACACCCACAAAAAGATTTCAACAGGAATGTTCATAGCAATCTTATTCATTACAGTGTCCAAACTGAAAATAACTCATATGTCCATTAACAAGAGAATGCACTGAACAAATTTGGTCTATTTGCATAATACAACAATACTCAGCAATAAAAAGAAATGACCTGGTGCAAATAATGTTGGTGAATCCCGAAAACATAAAACTAAGTAAAAGAATCCAGTTTAAAAAAATACGTACAGAGTGATTCCATTTATATGAAAAACTATCATTTGCAGGTGGATTTTGAGGAAAGGGCAGGAGTGACGGAAATATTCTTGATCTTGTTTTAAGTACTTAGGTGGTTACCTGAGTGTGTGTGTGTCTGTGTGTGTGTGTGTGTGTGTACATACACATGCACAAAGAGATAGAGAGAGTCAAAAATCATTGAACTGCATTTTTTTACTGTGTGAAGATTCTGATTAACCTCTTGTGGCTGGGATTTTTTGTGGGTATAGCTGGAATTTTTTTTCTACAGTGGCAGACCTACTAATATATTAGTCTAAACCTGTTTATATGGCTATTTCAGTTCTACACAAAGAAGATCCCATTATCATGTATTTATTTGGCAATCTTATCAGTCCAGAAATTATTAAAATTTCTCTTTTTATTATGTCTTATTCATGTAAATTATACTTTTAAGATTCAAGCTATTGCTTGTGTATTACCTTTTTTTTCCCACCTACAACTCCCATTCTCTTCCTTTAGAGTTGAGTATGCTGTTAAATGAAATAAATATAGAAATAGAGAATGGCTCAGAAAACACATTGAACTGAAAATACAAGATTTGTGCATTTCATTGTACGTCAATTATACCTCAATAAAAAGAAGAAATAAAAAAATTGTGGTGTTCTGCAGTATCAGGATCAGGTGGTGTCTTGGTATGTGTGGAGGGCTTTATTTATATCTTCGTATCTCTTTAACCTTCCTAAACAACCACAAATAAACATAGAATCTAAGATAAAGCCACAAATATTTTATGTAAGCAGCTAAGTGAAAACCGTGTTTGCTATTCAAATGCAAGCTTTGGTGAAGTTTCAGAGCCCTCACTTCCAAGCAGATTTCATCCTTAAGCCTTTCCTGTATGAAATTCCAGAGCTGTCATTGTTGTTGTGCTCTTTGCTTTATTCTGCAAACAAGGTAACATGGGCAGCTACACATGTCCTAATATACAGCCGTATTTCATTCTTTATAATGACAGCAGAGTATTTCACTGCGTAATCCCCTAATGATGAACACTTAGTTTCCAACTTTTCAAAATTGCAGTTGGTGCAAGCATATCAGTAATATAGGAATAAATTCCTAAAAGTGGAAAGGCTATCTCTAGGGGTATACATACATGTAAAACTTTTTTTTTTTTTTTTTTTTTTAAGAGAGTCTCTCTCTGTTGCCCAGGCTGGAGTACAGTGGTGCAATCTTGGCTCACTGCAACCTCTGCCTCCCAGGTTCAAGCGATTCTCCTGCCTTAGCCTCCCAAGTAGCTGGGACTACAAGCATGTGCCACCACGCCCTGCTAATTTTCGTATTTTTAGTAGAGACAGGTTTTCACCATGTTGGCCAGGCTGGTCTTAAACTCCTGACCTCAAATGATCCACCTGACTAGGCCTCCCAGAGTGCTGGGATTACAGACATGAGCCACCGTGCCCAGCGCATGTGAAACATTTTGATAGATGTTGCCAAAATGCTCTCCAAAAAAGACTGAACTCATCTGTTCTCCCTCCAAGAGTATATGAGAACACCTGTTTTCCCCGATCATTGCCAGTGCTGAGCATTATCAGTCTTTTTTTAAATCTTTGCCAGACTAATAGATAAAATGAACCAATAAATGTGTCATTGGCTGTTTTAATGTATATTTCTCTAATTATGAGTTAGGTTAAGTATGTTTTAAAATCCAACGTTTTAATCAGTTACTATCACAGAAAAAGACCAGATGTGGGGAGGAATAGAAATGGAAAGACATTGAAATATAGACTTTTTAGCATTCGGGCCATCAATGAGTATCGCTTGTCTGGACAAGCAGGCAAGGAGGAAGCTGTCAAACTTGTTAAACTAGTTGACAAAATCAATGTCATGTTCTCTAGGCTGTTGCATTTGAGTCTGTAATTCTTTTTGACAGTCTGTCATGGCCTTATTACTTTGATTGCCAATTTTTGATGCCAACATTACATTGTGTTTATAAGGGGAAAGTAATCTAAGAATCCTTACAAAACCCTGATGATATATAATAGTAGTTTAATGTCTGTGTTCCAATATTGTTTTTTTCACATCATGATAAATTATACAATGTTGTAAGGTATTTCTTCTGAGACAGAAGATCAGTGTATAGCTATTGCCCCTTAACAATTGCCCTTTTCTGCTTCTGAAGAAACATTATTTACAGTCTAATAGACTAAACAATGAATAACTGTAATAGTAGAGACCACATAGAATAGCAACATCTTGCAGGCATCCTGGAGTAATGGGTGGGAGGGTCGTTACAATTTACCTCTAGGTGTGTCTAGTCCTCTGATTCTCCTTTGTGAAATGCCAAGTGTTTTTTCAATCATCCTCTGCTGATTTTATGGGCTTCATTATAATATATCTTTTAATCAATTGCCAGAATAACAGATACCATTAGTGATTCTTCAGAGGTTTTTCATCTTGGAAATACTAATTATATTAGGCTATCATCTAAAATTTCACAGTACTGAAACCGCCTTTGCAAAATTATAACTTAGGAAATTAAGACAGTGAAAGAAATCCGACCTAATCAACTCCATCTTGCTTCTAACCTTTAAGCTGTCCTTGTTCATTCCTGGGTGTAGGCCAAACTAACTTTGGGAAGGAGTTCAGTTCATGGTTTGACTCTGAAACAAAATTGAAAATACCCCTTTCCCAAAAAGACCCCCTTCTTGCCTGGGATCAGTCTGTCTTTCCAGGACTAACAAGGTAGCTACAAGATTAGAAATTACAATTTGGGGGTCATGCAGCCTCTGGCTCCAAGAGTCTGAATCTCCCCAAATTGCTCCTGGGGATAACATCACTATTGTAAAACCTAAAATCAGTGCCCAAGATATTTTGCAGACCCTGAGCTTGATGGATCAGCTGACACCACCCAGACCGATAATCTGGCTCAACCAGTTCTGCCATCCACCCAGGAACAGAAGACAGCAAGAAAACCTAACTTCCACCCCCTATGATTCCATCTCCAACCTGACCAGTCAGCACTCCCCACTTCCCAAGCCCCTACCCGCCAAATTATCTTTAAAAACTCTGATCCCCAAATGCTCGGCAAGACTGATTTGAGTAATAATAAAACTTCGGTCTCCTGCATAGCCAGCTCTGAGTGAATTACTCTTTCTCCATTGCAATTCCCCTGTCTTGATAAATTGGCTCTGTCTAGGCAGCAGGCAAGGAGAACCCATTGGGTGGTTACAGTACTTTCAACTTTCTGAAGTGTTTTATATCTATTTTGTGCCATTTTAAAGTAAAATTGAACTTATTAAATTCTGCACTAAGAAGGGACAGCCTATAGGAGTTGTGGGTGGCATATCCCCACACATATGAATCAGCTATAATGATCGCTAAAAAACAAATTTAGGGCTGGGTGCGGTAGCATACCCCTGTAGTCCCAGCACTTTGGGAGGCTGAGGCGGGCAGATCACCTGAGGTCAGGAGTTTGAGATCAGCCTGGCTAACATGGTGAAGGCCCATCTCTACTAAAAAAATACAAAAATTAGCCAGGCGTGGTGGCACACGCCTGTAATCCCAGCTATGAGGGAGGCTGACGCCGAAGAATTGCTTCAACCTGGGAGGCGGAGGTTACAGTGAGCCGAAATCGCACCATTGTGCTCCAGCCTGGGCAACAAAAGTGGAATTCCGTCTCATAAATAAAAAAATAAATATAAAAACAAATTTAGGTACTAAACCAACACTTAATCATGTGTGAACTCGCCTTTGTGTGCTCCAACATTTTGCAGTTTTTGAGAAAAGATTTCACATATCCTGATTTTTCAGTTACATACTTATTCCCATCCATTAAAAAAGTTTACATGACAGTTTTAATTTGTGCCAAACATGTGAATTGCTTGGGTTAATGGATTAGTAACTTATTTTTGTTTTAAAAAAAAAGTCTAAGTCTTTGAGAAAATGATTCTTTTGGAAAGTGTATTTTTTTTTTTTTTTTTGACACAGGGTCTCATTCTGTCAGCCAGGCTGGAGTGCAGTGGTGCAATCATAGCTCACTGCAACTCCTGGGCTCAAGGGATCCTCCTGCTTCAACCTTCCGAGTAGCTGGGTCAAATGTGTGCCACCACTTCTGGCTAATTTATTTTTATTTTTGTAGAGATGGGGGTCTCTCTATGTTGCCCAGACTCCTCGGCTCAAGTGATCCTCCCATCTCTGCCTCCCAAAGTACTGGGATTACAAACATGAGCCATTGTGCCCTGTCGGGAAAGTGTATCTCAAAATACTTATCATGGAATACTTGGTGAAATACTTCATATTGTTTTATTTTGGGGAGAAATATTACTAAGGTGAAAGTGGCAGTTGGATTTAGTCTCTTAGAGATTCATATTGTGTTATGATAAATCAAATCTTCCATGAAAGTCTCATCTCTTACAGTTCTAGGATCTAAAGTAACCTGGATAGGAAATAAATAATATGAAGCTATAGGCAGGGAAGAATCTTAATTATAAAAGCAAAATATATTGTGTAATCACAAAATAATGAGCCTTCTATTTCTTTTTAAACATCAAAAAATTTTTTTAAATTCACCTTTACAACAATAATTCCCCAAGAGGCTATTTTTCTTGTAAGATTATAGCCCAATGGAGTAGACCAAGTAAAATTTAATTATATTTCTTAAAAATTATGGCCAGGTGTGGTGGCTCAAGCTTGTAATCCCAGCACTTTGGGAGGCCGAGGTGGGTGAATCACCTGAGGTCAGCAGTTCGAGGCCAGCCTGACCAACATGGAGAAACCCCGTCTCTACTAAAAATACAAAATTAGCCGGGTGAGGTGGCACATATCTGTAATCCCAGCTACTTGGGAGGCTGAGGCAGGAGAATCACTTGAACCCGGGAGGTGGGAGGTTGCAGCGAGCCAAGATCACGCCATAGCACTCTAGCGTGGACAACAAGAGTGAAACTCTGTCTCAACAAAAAAATTTTTTTTCCCTCATTAACTACGGTTATTCTGAATATAAAGTGTATAGGAGAGGCAGGATAAAGTCTTTTTATCGTTATTAATTTTAGAATAATAAATGGTGTCTAGCAACCTCCAAAAGTAGCCAATTATTATTTTTTAATAATAATGTTTACAGATTTTTACATATTCGGCGATGTTTTAATCTATTTGAAAATTCAAACTAATTCAAAAGAAAACTGAGCTCTATTTCCTTTGAAACACAGTTTCAGTACCTGATTCCTGCCATTCCTGAAATACCTGGGAAACCTCTCCTTGGTTCAATTACATGACTTAACTCACCCTGCTTAAACCAGTTTGAATTGTACTGCAGCCTAGATTTCCTAAAACAGATCTTCTGTTCATTTTTCCACCTCTGTCCTGCACTGAAACTTTGGATTTTATAAAAACAAACAAAAAAAGGTTTATTTAAAATCACACTGGCATTTATGAGGCTCATCTCTGCCACTTCTTTTTCATTCTTTGAATCTTAGCAAGTCTCTTAAATAAAAGGAGAATAGATGATGCAAAAATAACTGACTTTTTCCCACCAAAAGAGAAAGCATTTTTAAAAAGAATGTGAATTTCAGGCCCAGAAGAATGTGAATTTATCTATAGCAGATCCTCGAATAACATTTATTTCAATGGTGTTTCAACAATGATGAGGGAAAAAAATTATTATACTTCCCAGCCAGGGCCACTGTGTATGTGGAGTCTGCATGTTTTCCCCATGTCAGCGTGTTTCCTCCAGGTATTCTGGTTTCCTCTCACATCCCAAAGATGTGTATGTTAGGCTCATTGACCTATCTAAATGGTCTCAGAATGAGTGAGTGTGTGTGTGTGAGTGAGCGCGCTCTTCAATGGAATGGCCTCCTGTGCGGGGTTGGCTCCTGCCTTGAGCCCTGAGCTGCCAGGATAGGCTCCAGCCACTCTCAACCCTGAACTGGAATGACTAGGTAAATAATTATCTTATTTGTTTTTATTAGTCTTTCTTAAATATATATATATATTTTATTAATCTTTCTTAAATATATATGACATTTCTTATATATATTAAATATATTAAGAAATATCTTAAATATATATTGACTATATTAAGAAATATCTTATATATTAGATATTTATTAAATATATATTAAATATATTAAGAAATATCTTAAATATATATCTTATTAAATATATTAAATATTTATTATTAAATACATATTTAATAAATATCTAAGATACATATTTAAGATATTTCTTAAATATATATTTAATAAATATATAGAGAGCTCACGTTTATTTCAATGTTTAATATTAAAGGTGTTTTGGTGTTTATTTACAAGTTTGGTAACATTTTTGTGACCAGAAATATGTTGTAAGAACTTAACTCTCATATATATCAATTAGACAACGGTAAAATTGGTTTCCTTGTAAGTCATTTTGCTTAAGGTTGCAGTTTCCAAGAACCTACCGACAGACATTAAGTGAGGATTTATTGCACTTAGCTTGTTACCAGCTGTTTGGAGCATGTGCTGTAACTAGGGGAGTCATCTTTCCCTCTGGGGCAAATGGAGCCACTCACCATCATTTACTGGGTATGCATCCCCCAATTCCTGTGAAAGCAGAGTTGGATAATTAAAAAGAATGGGTGAAGTGGGCATAGTGGCATGAGACTGTAGTTCCAGCTATTTGGGAGGGTGAGGTGGGAGGACAGCTTGAGCCCAGGAGTTGGAGACCAGCTTGGGCAACACAGAAGAATGCACTAATGAATTAATTAAACAGTGGGTGAGCAGGAAAGGTGATAGGAATTTAGGTCTGATTTAGACACGGAGGGTATAAATGGACTACTGTTAAAAAAAAATAAAAAAGAGGTCTAGTTCTTTGCATATTTATTACTGTTCTGCCTAATTTACGGAGTTGAGGCGAGGAATTTTATTTAAGTAAGTTACTTATTCAAGTAAGTTTATTTATTTTTTATTTTTTGAGACATGGTATGACTCTCTTGCTCAGGCTGGAGTGCGTTTGCTCAATCATAGTTCATTGTAACCTCAAACTCCTGGGCTCAAGCGATCCTCCCGCCTCAACCTGAGTAGCTGGGACTACAGGCCCATGCTACCATGCCCTGCTAATTAAAAACAAATTTTTGTAGAGATAGGGGTCTCACCATGTTGCCCAGGCTGGTCTTGAACTTCTGGTCTCAAGCAATCCTCCTGCCTCAGCCTCCAATGCACTGGGGTTACAGGTAGAGCCACCACCCCCAGCCTCAAGTTAAGTTTAGAAGATAATCACCAATCAAGTATTTTAAATAGCAGTGGCTTAAATATACATAGTAAAAACACAAAATAATAATAATAATAATAATAATAATAATGGCAAAGCTACTCCATATAGTGAAAAGGGCAATGAATTGGGAAGTCAGAAATCTCTAGCTCCATCCATTTTTGACAAAACTTAGACTTCATATGTGCTAGATGCTGGAGACTCCAAGGTGAATACTAAACACTTGCTATGGGAAAACAACTTGGTCTTTTCTTGAATCTTCTTCTCACTTGGGAATTGGAAGCTCACTTGGCTTTGTTTTGAATTAGTTTGAATTAAAAATGTCCAACTAGACTGAAACACATCAAATACATAAAATTCTAGTACTTCATTAAAACGCAATTGACTACTTTTGGAGGTTGCTGAGCATTACTATTATTCTAAAAATTGATAAAAGAGGAAAAAATAAAGCATTTATCCTGCCTTTCCTGCATAATCTGTATTTCAGGTAACCAAAGCGTTGTTGAGAGAAAAAAAAACAAATACAAAATACATCACTGGGATTAGTTGATGAGTTAAAACTTCTGATAAACATATCTGTTTTGTCTACCTCAGAGGACACTTGAGGAGAGGCTGTCAAGGGATTAAAGGGAAAGGAAGCACTTGGTGGGCTGCAAAAACTCTCTTTAGGTCTAAGGTCGCATTCTGGCTCCAGAATGCCAGGGCTGCTGGGGCGGGCAGGAGCTGACAGCTCTTCCCGTATCTGGGGCTCACAAGCATCAGGTGCATGGCAGGTCACCCTCCCGGCCAAGGGTGTTCAGCAGGCTCGGTCTGAATTCTGGGTGCGGCACGACTGCCTTTCTGGTCTCTGCAGCAGCAACCCCTGTAACCTCAATGCCTAGCGACCGAGAATGAGAAACCGTGAAAAAGACACAAGTTGGCAGGCCACGCCCAGAGCAGGCCTGCGCGCGCGCGCGCGCGCGGCCGCCCACTTCCGGCCGCGGGAGCTGGGGGCGGGGCCGAGCGCTGCGCAGGGCTGCGGCGTGTGGCGAGCGGCTGGCTGCCCCCTGCCTGCGACGAGCGGCGGGACCCGCGGGCCTCCTCGCAGACGACGACCCCACCGCGCTCGCGGCCGTCTTCGTCCTCCTCAGCAGCCCTGCGACAAGTCCTGGCTCCTGCTGCGATTATATTATTTTTATTTTTAATTCACAATTTCCCCTGGCCCTCAAAGCGTTTTTTTGTTTGCGGGCAAGAGGGAGTTAGAGGAGGGTAAAAAAGACTGAATGTGAGGCAAAGATGGAGGAAGGCGTCCAGGCCCCAGACTGGGACAGTGATGAAACCGTGATAGAGGGTTCAGTGACGGAGAGCGACCTGGAAGAAAAGGAGCAGCCCTGGAGAAGGTGACCATCATTAGGGCCACAGTGCCTGAACCCTCGCGCCAGGGCGGCCCAGGTGCCCTCTGAGGGGGCCAGAGTTTTGAGTGGAGATCGTGACCAGAACATGTGCTTGTGGGCAGGATCAGAGCCTTGTGGGGCAGCCGTGCCTGAGCTGAAAGCTTGTAAATAAGCAAACACAGTCTGTTCCCACCTACCCCCAACCAGCTAGGGATAAAATGAGGTTTGTACTAGGTGGCTTTATAGCATTTTTCAAAAGGCTTTCCTTTTGGGGGCTTTAAGTCTTTTTGCAGAAGCAAAAAAGATCTTGGGTCTGAACTTAACTGCATTTTGCTTCAAGAGACTTCATTTTGCTTCAGGAGACTTGTAGCTCAGTTCTAGGAAAATGAGTAACACTTTCTCTCAAGAAAAGAATGTGTGATGGGGAAACTGGTCCCTGCCAAACTGGAAACGAATAGTTTTATACGAATCCAAAAAAGGTCGGTATTTCAGGTTATCAAAACCTTTCTCTAACATGTTCTCTGTGCTAGACACAGGGAAAAGAGGTCAGGGATGAGGCCACTAGGTCTGCTTCATATGTACTCAGGGCTGTGTCTGGGACTTAAGGTGGATCGTACACAGAGTTAGGTCATTCTCCTTTCCCTCTCTTCTCCAGGATTCTCCTGCCCAGTTTCCTCATCATGCCCGCTTGCCAGTTCATATGATCAGAAAGACAGGTTTCTTTGAGTGTTGGCCTTTTCACTATAGAGCAGTTCCTTACAAGGGGGACAGCCTTTAGCACAGAGTTAAGAAAAGAGAGAAAAAAGGGGGATTCTGTCCACACTTTTCAGGCAATACAGATCCCTTTTCCCAGTTCCTCTGGTAGAAAGACACTTTCTCTTGAGTTTTAAGTTCCCCAGTTGCCATGGTTGGTGGCATGGTTGGTGCCTGCTCTGAGGCTAGGGCCAGCCTTGGGGCAGGGCTGGGAGGTAAGAGAGAAAGCAACATAAAACCCTGGGCTTTGTCCTATACCTTCTGGCATGCAGGGGTCATTTTCCTTGGTCTTCTGGATAAAAATAGGTTTACGTCTGTGCCCACTGGGTGGTTCAAAGCTGAAAGACAAAAAAGAACCAAAAAACAAAACCGAAAACAAACTGAAACTCATCAATAAATGGGTTGTTATTAAGATTTCAACTTCAGTCCCCAATCTACCTGCTATTGTTTACTTTTCAAGGTTCTTAAGTAGTTTTTGAAAAATATTCATTCGGAGTTTTTGGTTGTAATGAGAAATAGGCAGAGGTTGCTGCGAGCCAAAATGACTCCACTGCACTCCAGCCTGGGCGACAGAGTGAGACTCTATCTCAAAAAAAATAAAAAAATAAAAGTACCAGCAAGACTTTCTGTTGAACTAGACAACTGATTCCAAAGTTTATATGGTAAAATAAATAAGAGCAATTAGGAAAGGTCTGAAAAATAAGAAAAATAAGGAGGTAATGACCTATAGGATATTAAAATATTTTCTGATATAAAATATTTTAAATATGATACTGGCACATAAAGTGACAGATCAATAAACAGCATAAAACCCCCAAAATAAAATCACATACATATGGGAATTTAGTGTATTACAGAGGTGGCATCTCAAACCAGCGAGGAAATGATGGGATTTTTCAAAAAATGATATTGGGATGATGAAGAATATATGTAGAAAATAGTTTAGTTGAATCCATACTTCACACTGTACTCCAAAAAAAATTCCATATGAATCAAAGATGTAAATGTTAAAAAAAAAACCAAAAAGTATTACAAGAAGCCAAAAAGGGATTCTTTTATAACTGTAGAGGAAGAAAGACATAATTATAATACAAAACTCAAAAAATTTCAATTATCAAGATTACAAACACATATAGTCTTTGACACAGTGCTTCTATTTTTAGAAAATAGTTTTACCTCTGTCTTCCAACATATATACACTCAGAAAATATCTCTGAAAGAATTACAAAACAATCAAACACCTTGGTTGCCTGTGGGAAAGAAAGCTTATATTTGAGGGGACAGAGAGATATTTTACTACATACCCTATTATATTGTTTGTTTTGGAGACAGGATCTTACACTGTTGTCCAGTCTGGAATGCAATAGTGCCATCATAGCTCACTGAAGCCTCTAACTCCTAGGCTGAAGTGATCTTCCTGCCTCAGCTCCCTGAGTAGTGAGGACTATGAGCATGAGTAATCATGGCTAGTCTATACTGGTTTTTGAATTTTGAACCATATAAGTATATTGTCTATTGAGAAACACTATAGGAAACATGGGCAATAAAAAGAAGCATGAATGAGATAGAAATCTGATCTAATTCTACCTGTATTAAGACTTTGGTATATTTTCTTCCAGCTTTCTATGTAGGCTTTTGTGTGTGCACCTATAATTATTTTACAAAGTTTGAATCAATTTGTACAAATTTACAGTTTTCGCTTAACATTATTTTTAAACATTTGCAATGTCATTACAATTCTTCCCTAAATTATTGATAGTTTTCTGTCATAAAGGGATAATTTATTGAAGCATTATATGATTTTAAAACAAAACATTTAGTTTGTTTTAAATTTTTTGTTATTGCAAATAACTCTGAGATAATTTCCTTAAACATAAATTGTTGGGGTTTTTAAAAATAATTTCCTTAGGAAAGAATCAGGACTATTTTTTTTTTTTTTGAGATGGAGTCTCGTTCTGTCACCCAGGCTGGAGTGCAGTAGCATGATCTCAGCTCACGGCAGCTTCCATCCACCCAGGTTCAAACCATTCTCTTGCCTAGGCCTGCTGAGTAGCTGGGACTACAGGCGCACACCGCCATGCCCAGCTAATTTTTGTATTTTTAGTATAGATGGGGTTTCACCATGATGGCCAGGCTGGTCTCAAACTCCTGACTTCAAGTGATCTCCCCACTTCAGCCTCCCAAAGTGCTGGGATTACAGGCATGAGCCACTGTGCCCGGCCCTTATTGGTACTTTTATTGGCATAATGTTAAATTTTTACGTTTACATATTAGAATATTAACATATTTATATTAGTTTTTTATTTTTAATTAAGATTTTAGTAGGGGCAGAAATTCTGCCTTTCCCCTCATAGGGCCCTGGTTAAGCCTAAGAATTAAATATGAAATAGATTAAATACTTTAAATATTAAAACTTATGTAAATTTAAAATAAGTTTTATGGGACACAGGAGTCCTCATAAGGAAATGAAGACCCAAAGAAATGGCAAAACCTGGTTGGGCATGGTAGCTGATGCCTGTTATCCCAGCGCTTTGGGAGGCTGAGGTGGGCAGATCACTTGAGGTCAGGAGTTCGAGACCAGCCTGGCCAACAAGGTGAAATCCTGTCTCTATTAAAAATACAAAAATTAACCGGGCATCGTGGCATGCACCTGTAGTCCCAACTACTCAGGAGGCTGAGGCAGGAGAATCGCTTGAACCTGGAAAGCGGAGGTTGCAGTAAGCTGCGATTAGGTCACTGCACTCCAGCCTGGACAACAGAGCAAGACTCCCATCTCAAAAAAAAAAAAAGAAAAGGAAAAATTTTAAAAAAGAAATGGCAAAAATGTGCTTTTGTATTGGGTTAAACAAAGAGAGGCAGTTGTGGAAAAGTAACTAAATTATGTAGGAAGGCTAAAGGAAGATAAGAATTATTTAAACAAGATCTGTTTGTTCAGAATTCTCTTGGCTATTGAGAAATGTTTCTCCTTCTACAGGCAGGGCATCTTTTACATAGGAGTTTTTATCTCCTGTTTTCAAGAAGAAAAAGGGAAGCATCTGCTGTTTTTCAGGTTGCCTTTAGCTAAGAGTAATCCGTATGTCACAGTGGCTTATTTTGGGGTGGCATATTCTGTCACCCTTCGAGGAGGAATTTACATAAAGTTCACCTTTTTAAGAGTATGGTTCTGAGTTTTGACAAACATAATTGTGTAACTACTATCACAATCAAGATATAGAATAGTGTCATTATCCCCCAAAATTCTTCCATACCCCTTTTGTGTTATTTTTAAATTGAAAAAAAAAACTCACAGAATTTGGTTGGGTGCAGTGGCTCACAGCTGTAATCCCAGCATTTAGGGAGGTCGAGACCTGAAGGTCAGGAGTTCGAGACTAGCCTCACCAACATGGTAAAACCCTGTGTCTACTAAAAATACAAGAATTAGCTGGGCCTGATGGGAGGCACTTGTAATCTCAGCTACTTGGGAGGCTGAGGCAGGAGGATCACTTGAACCTGGGCGGTGGAGGTTGTAGTGAGCTGAGATGGTACCACTTCATTCCAGCCTGGGTGACAGAGTGAGTGTGTCTGAAAAGAAAAAAACGAACAAAAAACCTCACAACATTTTAAGAGATAAACTTACCCTTTTAGGGACATTAATAGATAATTTTACTTTTTGGAGGAACATTAATAGATGGTTTACTTCTTGGAAAAATGCACTATAGCTGTGGTATAATTCATATTCTAATAATGAATTTTTAATCCTTAGTAATGGTCAGTAGAAAAGAGCCAAGAAAATGCTTTTCTTCTTATAGCAGGAGCCTGTACTCACTCTCACAGAGGGTGTGTTATAATAGAAAAGTTAAGGATTGGAGTCCTTTTCATTGCCAATTTTTCTGATGCTGAGAACTATTAGAAAGTTTTGTGTGTGTGTGTGTGTGTGTGTGTGTGTGTGTGTGTGTATGTTTTAGACAGTGTCTCACTTTGTCACTTAGGCTGAAGTGCAATGGCCTGATCATAGCTCACTGCAGCCTTGAACTGGCCTGAAGCCATCTTCTTGCTTCAGCCTCCTGAGTAGCTGGGATTACAAGTGTGAGTGATAGTACCTGGCTTAATTTTTCATTTTTCATAAACAGCCATCCTAATGCGTATGAAGTGGTATCTCGTGGTTTTGATTTGCATTTCCCCTATGATTAGTGATGATGAACATCTTTTCATGTACTTGTTGGCTATTTGTATTTCCTCTTTGCAGAAATGTCTATTCAAGTCTTTTGTCCATTTTCTGCCCATTTAAATAGAAAAGATAAATATTTTAGTTTGCCTAATAGCATACTAATGGCATATCATGCTTATTTTCATAGTTCTGTATCCCTTACTAGATTTGGAGCTTCTTGGGGGCAAGGACTGTGTGTCTTCTCTCTTTGTTACCGTGATGTTCCCTTGAACATAGTAAGAAGTAAATCCAAAAATTAAAGGAATTCTGAGCCAGGTGTGGTGGCTCATTCCTGTAATCCCAGCACTTTGGGAGGTCAAAGAGGGATCATTTAAGCTCAGGAGTTCAAGACCAGCCTGGGCAACACGATAAGACCCTGGCTCTTAAAAAAAAAAAAAAAAAAAAAAAGTAATTAAAAAAACAGCCAGGCATAGTGGTGCACACCTGTAGTCCCAGCTACTTGGGAGGCTGAGGCAGGAGGATCTCTTGAGCCCAGAGTTTGAAGTGAGCCAAGTTCATGCCACTGCACTACAGCTTGGGTGACAGAGAGAGACTGTGTCTCTAAATAAATAAATAAATAAATAAAGGAATTCTGTCAGTGCATACTATGAAAATATATACTCAGATATAATCCTGGGATATTAATTTCAAGTTCTCTGTTATAGAGAAATGTGAAGGGAAAAAACCCACCAGCGCTGGTCCCTCAAATGATCTCATTTTATCTCTTTTCAAAAAGTTACTAAGGTTTATTAGACTAGGGACAGTGATATTTGTCCCTTACCCCCAAATATTAAAAAATAATAACAGAATATTTGTAAAATTAACATGATGAGTCTTTTATTTTTCATCTTGGATGTGTTTTCAATCAAAATGTACATTTCTGAAATAACACTTTGAAATAGAAACATTAATAGTGGTGTAACTAAGAATTTTAGCAAGTTTTGGTATAATAAAAATGATGGTTAAAATGTTAGTCTTTGTTTAAGACACATTAACAACTTGTGCCTTCCCTTTTGGTATTTGAAAGGTTGCTGTTTGATCAAGACGCATCTCTTAAATCTGAGTTCAGTCTGCATCCTGATACAAGAGGAATGTGCGAAGGTGAGAATGATTCTTTTCATTAAGTAGTCCCTTTAATTTCCCAGTAAGTCCTCATTTAATGTCATTGATAGGTTCTTGGAAACTGAGACTTTAAGCAAAATGAATTATAAGGAAACCAATTTTACCATAAGCTAATTTATATAAATAACAGTTAAGTTTTTATAGCATATTTCTGATCACAAGAACATCACCGAACTTCTAAATAAACACCGAAACACTTCTGATAGTAAACATTGAAATAAATGTGAGCTATACATACATTTAAAAAAGATTAATACAAACAAGTAACATAATTGTTAACCCAGATATTCCACTTCAGGGTTGAGTGTGACCGAAGCCTATCCTGGCAGCTCAGGGCTCAAGGCAGGAACCAACCCCAGACTGGAGTTCATTCCATTGAAGAGCCCGTGCTCAGGGCTCAAGGCAGGAGCCAACCCCGGACTGGAGGCCAGTCCATTGAAGAGCTCGTGCTCAGGGCTCAAGGCAGGAACCAACCCCGGACTGGAGGCCGGTCCATTGAAGAACGTGCGCACACGCGCACACACACACAGACACACACAGACACACACACGCACTTGTATTGGGACCATTTAGACATGCCAGTGAACCTAACAGGCACATCTTTGGGATGTGGGAGGAAACTGGAGTACCTGCAGGAAACCCATGCAAACATGGGGAGAACATACAAATTTCACAGACAGTGGCCCTTGCTGGGAATTGATGTATTCTTTTTTTTCTTTTTTTTTGAGACAGAGTCTCGCTCTGTCGCCCAGGCTGGAGTGCAGTGGCACAATCTCAGCTCACTGCAACCTCTGCCTCCCCGGTTCAAGCGATTCTTCTGCCTCAGCCTCGCGAGTAGCTGGGACTATGTGCATGCACCACTACACCTGGCTGAATTTTGTATTTTTGGTAGAGACGGGGTTTCACCATATTGGCCAGGCTGGTCTCGAACTCCTGACCTCGTGATCTGCCCGCCTTGGCCTTCCAAAGTGCTGGGATTACAGGCGTGAGTTGATTTTTTAAAATCAATGTTGACATGAAGTTATTCAAGGACCTGCTGATTACCATTTCATTAACTTCTCTTTTCATCCTTAGTCTTGTTCCTTAATTTTACACAGACTTAGTTTATTAGGGTCTGTTAGACTAGGGACAGAACTGGGGATCATAGCTTCCAGAAGATGCTTAAGATTCCTAGAAAGGGCAACGGAGGTATTGAAGTGCCACCCATATAGCCTTTTTCCTCTTCCAAATCTCTAGCCTAGCCCTAGAACCTGTCTATTTGTAAAAGTAAATAATACTTTTTAATAACCAGTCTTATTTTTCCAGATTAAAATTAGGGCACACACATCCTTAGTAAATATGCATTGTAAACATGCCTTTCTTCTACCAATTCACCAAATTTCCTGAGGCCACTTCTAGGTTGATTTAAACATTTCTAGAAAAATCTATCACTGACAGTCACTGTTCAGAAAGAACCAATTCTGCAGTAGTTGTTTAAATGGTAGGTTGTTTCTCTTTATGATTTCTTCCTGTGAGCCTTTAAAAAAATCTTTTTTTGGAGGATGTCTGGAAATAAGTGTGAAATAGAAAAAAAAATTCCTAAACACCCACAAAGGTTTTCTAACTTTTGTGTATTTATGGTTCACAGTCTTTTCACTGTACATCATCTCACCTGATACCTAAGCGGGAAGTTACAGTTTCATCTTGGAGTGCATTTTCTCACATGTAATTGGAAGGGACAGTGTGT
Source organism: Pongo abelii (assembly GCF_028885655.2). Classification (NCBI taxonomy): domain Eukaryota; kingdom Metazoa; phylum Chordata; class Mammalia; order Primates; family Hominidae; genus Pongo; species Pongo abelii. Next base: position 82,752,300 of record NC_071989.2, on the reverse strand, counting down.
AATATTGATCTCCAGGATGGCTTCTTATGATATATAAAGTACCACTAGAAAGGAGTTAGAGGTCTGTTTCAATATTCCAACCAAGTTTTTTTATTTTCTTTTCCAAATGGATAAATCTTTACTATGTTGCTGGTTATTAAAAATATTAAAATATAAAATTATATCATGTAGAAAATGAAAGGTCATGTTCCTTACTCTTCCCTATAATTCTACTCCCAATGATTGCCAGTCTTTAGTATTTGTATATCCTTCTGATCTTTTGTATGCCACTATAAATATCTTTTTTCATAATTGGTATCATACTCTACATTTTTTTCCTTGTCTATATTTATTTACTTCAACCTTTTGTTTATTTACCTTCATGTTAAAGAAGTTTATTTAAGCACAAGATCCATGATTCAAAAGGAAAACTATCTAGCAATCATTTTTTAGACTCATTTATTTGTACTAAATGACAGATTGTTCTACATTCAACAGCTACGTACAAAAAAAGTTATAAAATTGTCCTTGGTTTTGCAACAATAAATGAAAAACATTAAAATTCTCCAGTCAAACAAGGCATGCAAGGATTTTATGTTGTTATTTTTTGTGTTAAAATAGAGCAAAATAACTTACTGAATTATAAAGGTAAGAGCTGAGTGAGCATGCTACTCATGGAGAAAGTGGGTATTTTCACAGAACCAGGGTTTTTTTCCATCCCAACTTCATTTGATGTCAATCAAAACCTTTCACTGGCCATACAGTAAAACAAAAGAATGCAATATGTTTGTGTACATACACTAGTTACTTTATGTGCAGTAAAGCAGCGGTCCCCAACCTTTTTGGCACCAGGGACCAGTTTCATGGAAGATAATTTTTCCCAGGATGGCGGTTGGGGGTATGGTTTCAGGATGAAACTGTTCCATCTCAGGTCATCAGGCATTAGAGTCTTATAAGGAGTGTGCAACCTAGATCCCTCACATGTGCAGTTAACAGTAGAGTTTGCACTCCTATGAGAATCTGATGCTGCTGCTGATCAGACAGGAGGTGGAGCTCAGGTAATAATGCTGGCTTGCCTGCTGCTTACCTTCTGCGGTGCAGCCTGGTTCATAACAGGCCATGGATGAGTACTGGTCCATGGTCCAGGGATTGGGGACCTCTGCAGTAAAGGAATAGAGAAGGGAAAATGAAAGAATAAAGAAAACTATGCTATATTAGGATATGGTAGAATGAAATTGTTTTCTAGTTGAGAACGTATTTCTGGTCTATAAAAATGGAGTTATGGAGTCAAGTAGCAGGTTTTCTTTCTTTTTTTAATTTTAAATTTTTAAATTTGTGGGTACATAGTAGGTGTATATATTTATGGGGTATATGAGATATTTAGGCATGATAATCACATCAGGGTAAATGGGATATTCATCACTTTAAGCATTTATCCTTTATGTTTCAAACAATCCAATTATATTTTATTATTTTACAATGTACAATTAATTAATTTTGACTATACTCACTCTGTTGTGCTAGCAAACAGTAGGTCTTATTCATTCTTTCTATTTTTTTGTACCCATTAACCATCCCTACATCCTTCTCAGCCCACAATATTTTTCCCAGTCTCTGGTAACCATCCTTCTACTCCTTATCTCCATGAGTTCAATTGTTGTGATTTTGGCTCCCACAAATAAATGAGAACATGTGAAGTTTGTATTTTTTTCCTGGTTTTTTTCACTTATGACCTGCAGTTCCATCCATTTTGCAAATGACAGAATCTCATTCTTTTTCATGGCTGAATAGTACTCCACTGTGTATATATATCACATTTCCTTTATCCACTCATCTGTTGGTGGACACTTAGGTTGCTTGCAAATCTTGGTTATTGTGGATAGTGCTAAAAAAAAAAAAACATGGGAGTGCAGATATCTCTTTGATATACCGATTTTCTTTCTTTTGGAAAGGAAAATCCCAAATACGTAGGAGTGGGATTGCTGGATTGTATGGTAGCTGTATTTCTGTTTTTGTGAGGGATTGCCAAACTATTCTCCACAGTGATTGTACTAATTTACATTCCCACCAACAGTGTATGATGGTTCGCTTTTCTCCACATCTTCACCAGCATTTGTTATTGCCTGTTGTTTGCATAAAGGCCATTTGTAACTGGAGTCAGATGATATTTCATTGTAGTTTTGATTTGTATTTCTCCGATAATCCATGATGTTGAGTACCTTTTCATATATCTGTTTGCCATTTGTGTGTCTTCTTTTGAGACATGTGTGTTCAGATCTTTTGCCCATTTTAAAATCTGATTATTATATATTTTTTCCTATAGAGTTGTTTGAGCTGCTTAGGTATTCTGGTTATTAATTCCTTGTCACATGGATAGTTTGCAAATATTTTCTCCCATTTTGTGGTATCAGGGTAATACTGTCCACCACTGGGACAGACCTAAAGTACTCCTGTGGCTACCACCACTGGGACAGACGTGGAGTACCCCTATAGCCACCACCACTGGGTCAGACCTGAACCCAGCACTGTACTGAGTCTTGCCCAAGGCCTGCTGTAGCCATTACCTGGCTACCACCTATGTTCACTACAGCTCTACAATCAGCAGGTAGCAAAACCAGCCAAGCTTGTGTCCTTCCCTTCAGTGCAGTGAGCTCCCCAAATCCTCAGGCAAGTCTAGAGATGCTGTCTGGGAGCCAGAGATGGGAATCAAAAACCTTAGAAATTTACCTGGTATTCTATTCTACTGTGGCTGAGCTGGCACTCAAACCATGAGACACAGTCCTTCCCACTCTTCCTTCCCCTTTCCATAGGTAGGAGAGCCTCATCCCATGGCCATCACTACCATAGGCCCAAGAGGAATACTGCCAGGCTACTGCCAGTGTTCACTTAATGCCCTAGGGCTCTTCAGTCAGCTTGTGGTGAATGCTTTCAGGTCTGGAACCCACCCTTCAGAGCAGTGGGCTCCCCTGTGGCCCAGGGCAGGTCCAGAAATGCTGTTCAAGGCCTTCTTGAATTAGTGATCCCAAAAGCCTGCCTGGTGCTCTACCCATTGTGGCTGAACTCACACCTAAGGTGTAAGACAAAGTCCCCTTTACTTTTCCCTCTACCTTTCTCAAGTAGAAGGCCTTCTGCACCTTTCTCACCATAGCCACCACAGCTGTCAATGTGCTGGGTCTCACATGAAACCACATGTCAGAGTCTTAGGTTTTCTTTTAAGTGGACACCTCCTATCTGCTCTTGGAACACATCACTTGTATCTTCATCCACCATTTGTGTTTGTGTTATTGGTTGCCTCTCAAATTGGAATCTGATCTGTCTCATTGACAAACCCTGTCATTCACAATAGGCTTTCATTAGTTTACTAAGTGGTGTATGACTCCTAATCCTAAACTGTACTGTATGACCATCCTGCCTACTATTTTCAAATTAATATGGTCATTGTTCTTAGTATTGACTCCTTGGTCAACAAAAAGTCCTTGGGGATTTTGTTGACTATGGCGATCATCGGAGTCTCTCCAGCTGCTGGTATACAAAAGAGATACTAGGTCCATGTTGGAGTCTACCTCATCCTTTTACATTGCTACGTATTATTCCATTGTATGAATGTACTTTATTTAATGATTAATGATATTTAATGTTTTTCAATACTATTACAAAATATGAATATATTACTACTTATACCTTTGCCTGCTTTTCTGATTTTTTCCTTAGAATAACTATCTAAAACTTTGTGCTCAGCTCTTGACATATATTTCCCCCTAAAAAGATGTCTCCTTCTCCCTACAACCAATGCAGGAAATAATTCAGTCTGTGTCAAATAAAAAGTATCTGATTTAGTTTGCATTTTCAAGGAATACCAGTGTTAGGCCTATTTTAATATAGATAATTCGTAATTTTTTTTGTATATGAATTGCCTGCATCTGTCTCCAAATTAGTTTCATTTTATTATTGATTTGTAAGAGCATTTTATATATTAAAGATAGCAAATCTTTGTCATATATATTGTGAATAGTTTTACCGAGTTTTCTGGTTATCTTTTAATATCTATTCATGATATATTTTGCAGTGAAGAAATTTTAAGTTTTTGTGTAGTAAAAGGTGTTGGTCTTCTCTTTTAGGGTTTCTTCTTTTTCTATCAGACTTAGAAATACTTCAGTGACCTCAAAACCATAAAGATACATTTTTAATCTTTACTTCCATTGATTATATTTATAGCTTTTATATTTTTAATGTTTGGAATATTTTGGCATATGGGAAAGGTAGGGCTCAAACTTTATTTTTTTGAAATGGTTAACCAATTTTCCTAATATCATTTATTAAATAATCCATCTTGTTGCCTCGGTTTAAAGTACCATTGTCATATATTAAATTTCCATATATATGTGTGTATGTATGTCCATTTTCTACTCATTGTTTTGTTTCATTGACTTATTTGACTATTTCTGTGACTATTTCATCACTACATTATTTTATCATCCTTAGCTTTAGTATAATATATTTCTATATATGGTAGGGAAGATATCCTGTTATACAGAGTAATTGGCCACAGCATTCATCCTAAGTTTCTTTGGTACGAACAGCAAGCTCAATGCAGTATGACACTTCAATCACAGTGTTCTTCCAATTTACCTTCTTCCAACTTTTGTTAGTGGGATTTTATCTGAACTGGGTGGTTTTCTGGAATTCTAATGGAAGAAATGTGTATATATATATGTTATTTCTGAGAGATCTCTTCCTTTTCCTGTGTTGTGTGATAAGCTGTGTCTTAGTCAGTTTGGGCTGCTGTAACAAAATACTATAGACTGGATGGTTTGATCTACAGACATTTATTTTTCACAGTTCTGGAGGATGAGAAATCCAAAATCAAGGTGCTGGCAGATTTGGTTCTAGGTGAGGACCCTCTTCCTGGATTGTGCAGATGGCTGCTACATTGCTGTGTTGCTCACATGACCTCCTCTTTGTGCTCAGGGAGAGAGAGCTCTGGTTTTTCTCTCTCTTTTTATAAGAATATTAATCTCAGGAGGAATTATGAGGGCTTCACCCTCAATACCTCATCTAAACCCAACTACCTCCCAAAGATCTTACCTTCTAATATCATCACATTGGCGGTTAGGGCGTCAGCATATGAATTTGGCTGGGGCGGGTGTGCACAGACATTCAGTCTATAACAAGCTGTTTACTACTGTTTGGGTTTCCTTGAATCCATTCCCATCTTTTGATCTATAGGGGGTATATTTCTATATTCCTTTCCTTTCCATTGTTGCTTCAGATTTTAAAAAACCAAAAATCTAGTAATTTCTTTGCATATTTTTCTATGAACTTGGAAGGTTAAAAAATATGGGCTCAGTTTGCCATTTTGGAAACAAAAACTGTGGCTTTTTTGGATTTTGTACTAGTATTATGAGTTTCAAAAAACAATCTAAAATGAATTTAAAAAGGAATTTTTAAATTATTCTAGTGGTGTTTAAGTCTATGTACTTTCTATGCATATTGATTGCCTTTATTCATCCTGAGACAAATAGATATCAAGTATTATTTCATTCAGTGTAGTATATGTGTTTCCTCTTAATAATTACAAAATATTAACACATAAAAGTGGCAGTTAAGAAATTATGATATGCTACAAACATATGAAAAAAAGCTCAACATCACTGATCATCAGAGAAATGCAAATTAAAACCACAAGGAGATACCATCTCATGCCTGTCAGAATGGTGATTATTAAAAAATCAGGAAACAATAGATGCTGTCAAGGCTGTGAAGAAATAGGAATGCTTTTACACTGTTGATGGGAATGTAAATTAGTTCAACCATTGTGGAAGACAGTACATGGATTCCTCAAATATCTAGAACTAGAAATACCATTTGACCCAGCAATCCCATTACTGGGTATAAACCCAGAGGATTATAAATCATTCTGCTATAAAGACACATGCACATCTATGTTTACTGCAGCACTATTTACAATAGCAAAGACATGGAACCAGCCCAGATGCCCATCAATGTTAGACTGGATAAAGAAAGTATGGTACATATACACCATGAAATACTGTGCAGCCACAAAAAGGAATGAGATCATGTCCTTTGCAGGGACATGGATGAAGCTGGAAGCCATCATCCTCAGCAAACTAACACAGGAACAGAAAACCAAACACTGCGTGTTCTCACTCATAAGCGGGAGTTGAACGTTGAGAACACATGGACACAGAGAGGGGAACAACACACACCAGGGCCTGTTGGGGGTTGGGGGATGAGGGGAGGGAACTTAGAGGACGCATCAGTAGATGCAGCAAACCACCATGGCACACGTATACCTGTGTAACAAACCTGCACATTCTGCACATATATCCCGGTTTTTTTAGAAGAAATAAAAAAAGAAATGATACACTAGATGATTCTTGATAACATTTTGCATGCCTATAAAATTCTTGGGCCATTGTCAAAGCAGAGCAATAAAACTGTTGCAAATGATTTATGATTATGTTTCACTCTAGGCATGCCTTCTCCTGAGATTCAACTTGGATTTAAGCTCAGAGAGGATCTGCAAGAGCAAATGAATAAAAATAAGATGATGCCTGTTCTTAGCGAGGATACAATATTACAGGTGTGTAGCGTGTTGATTGAATACATACTCATTAAAAATTGGAAATGCTATCACTCAGAGTGGCAAATTACTAATGATAATTCTTTTTGTCTATTATTTTGCTTCTTTCCTCTTTTCTTATTAATTTTTACCTCTTTCTTAACTAGTCATTCTATTTCTTTGTTGCAACTTTGATGAAAACAATTGTTTTAGAAGGGAGAATTTAAAATACAGTTGATCCTTGAACGATTTGGGAGTTAGGGATGCTGACCCTCTGTGCAGTGAAAAATCCACATGCAACTTTTGACTCTCCCAAAACTTAACTACTTATAGCCTACTGTTGACTGGAAGCCTTATTGATAGTCAATACATATTCTTTTATATGTATTATATACTGTATTGTTACAACACAGTAAGATAGAGAAAAGAAAATGTTAGGAAGATCATAAAGAAGAGAAAACATATTTACTATTCATTAAGTGCAAGTAGGTCATCATAAAGATCTTCATCCTATTGTCTTTACATTGAGTAGACTGGGGAAGAAAAAGAGAGAAACAGGAGGGGTTGGTTTTGCTTTCCCAGGGGCGGCAGGGGTTGAAAAAATTCATGTATAAGTGAACCAACACAGTTCAAGCCTGTATTATTCAAAAGTGAACTGTGTTTTCTTTTGTCCACTCTTACACCTCTTACGTTTTTCACCCTTTGGTAGAGATGCAGATATGAGAGGAACAGAGGTTAAAATAGGATGTAATAATTATGATTTTCATCTCCATTTTATATTAGGGATTCTTCTTAAACTTGTGAAGAAGATATAGCCTGTATGGTATAATTTGAGATATAGGCCACTGAAAAGCCACTTCTGTTGTCTTATGTGTGTGAGTGTATGTATGTGTATGTGCATGCACACACACACAAAGAATTTTTACTTTTTTTGTCTTTTAAAATATGATTTTGACATTTATGTCATTTCAAACTGCATGTAGATTTCTGAGAATCAGTTTTTTTGGTGTACAGATTATTATCACCTGGATACTGAGCATAGTACCCCACAGTTTTTTTTTTTTTCTGAACCTTTTCCTTCACCCATCATTCTCCCTCAGGTAAGCTCCAGTATCTGTTTTTTCCCTCCTTCTGTCCACGTGTTCTCATGATTTAGCTCCTACTTGTAGGTGAGAACCTGCGTTATTTGGTTTTCTGTTTCAGCATTAGTTTGCTAAAGATAATGGCCTCTGGTTCCATCCATGTTTCTGCAAAGGACATGATCTCATTCTTTTTTATGGCTGCATAGTATTCCACCACGTGCCACCATGCCTGGGTAATTTTTGTATTTTTAGTGGAGACAGGGTTTTGCCATGTTGGCCAGGATGGTCTCAAACTCCTGACTGCAAGTGATCTGCTCACTTTGACCTCCCAAAGTGCTGGGATTACAAGCATAAGCCACTGCACCTGGCCTTTATTCTTTAACTTTTAATAGCCATTTTGACTGGTGTGAGCTGGCATCTCATTGATTTGCATTTCCTGAATGATTAGTGACATTGAGCATTTTTTTGTATGCTTGTTGGCCACGTGTATGTCTTCTTGTGTAACGTGTCTGTTCATGTCTTTTTTTTTTTTTTTTTTTTTTTTTTTTTTTTTTATAAGGTATCCATTTTATTCTGTTGATGGACCTTTTTTTTCTAACTTTTTGTTTCAAACTGCTTCTCTACGTATTTTATTTTATTTTATTTATTTTTATTTTATTTTATTTTTTTCTTTTCAGTGCCTTTTTTTAATCTTTTTATTATTATTATTATTATTATTATTATACTTTAGGTTTTATGGCACATGTGCGCAATGTGCAGGTAAGTTACATATGTATACATGTGCCATGCTAGTGCGCTGCACCCACCAACTCGTCATCTAGCATTAGGTATATCTCTCAATGCTATCCCTCCCCCCTCCCCCTACCCCACAACAGTCCCCGAAGTGTGATGTTCCCCTTCCTGTGTCCATGTGTTCTCATTGTTCAATTCCCACCTATGAGTGAGAATATGCGGTGTTTGGTTTTTTGTTCTTGCGATAGTTTACTGAGAATAATGATTTCCAATTTCATCCATGTCCCTACAAAGGACATGAACTCATCCTTTTTTATGGCTGCATAGTATTCCATGGTGTATATGTGCCACATTTTCTTAATCCAGTCTATCATTGTTGGACATTTGGGTTGGTTCCAAGTCTTTGCTATTGTGAATAATGCGGCAATAAACATACGTGTGCATGTGTCTTTATAGCAGCATGATTTATAGTCCTTTGGGTATATACCCAGTAATGGGATGGCTGGGTCGAATGGAATTTCTAGTTCTAGATCCCTGAGGAATCGCCACACTGACTTCCACAAGGGTTGAACTAGTTTACAATCCCACCAACAGTGTAAAAGTGTTCCTATTTCTCCACATCCTCTCCAGCACCTGTTGTTTCCTGACTTTTTAATGATTGCCATTCTAACTGGTGTGAGATGGTATCTCATTGTGGTTTTGATTTGCATTTCTCTGATGGCCAGTGATGGTGAGCATTTTTTCATGTGTTTTTTGGCTGCATAAATGTCTTCTTTTGAGAAGTGTCTGTTCATGTCCTTTGCCCACTTTTTGATGGGGTTGTTTGTTTTTTTCTTGTAAATTTGTTTGAGTTCATTGTAGATTCTGGATATTAGCCCTTTGTCAGATGAGTAGGTTGCGAAAATTTTCTCCTATTTTGTAGGTTGCCTGTTCACTCTGATGGTAGTTTCTTTTGCTGTGCAGAAGCTCTTGAGTTTAATTAGATCCCATTTGTCAATTTTGGCTTTTGTTGCCATTGCTTTTGGTGTTTTAGACATGAAGTCCTTGCCCATGCCTATGTCCTGAATGGTAATGCCTAGGTTTTCTTCTAGGGTTTTTATGGTTTCAGGTCTAACATTTAAGTCTTTAATCCATCTTGAATTGATTTTTGTATAAGGTGTAAGGAAGGGATCCAGTTTCAGCTTTCTACATATGGCTAGCCAGTTTTCCCAGCACCATTTATTAAATAGGGAATCCTTTCCCCATTTCTTGTTTTTGTCAGGTTTGTCAAAGATCAGATACTTGTAGATATGTGGCGTTATTTCTGACGGCTCTGTTCTGTTCCATTGATCTATATCTCTGTTTTGGTACCAGTACCATGCTGTTTTGGTTACTGTAGCCTTGTAGTATAGTTTGAAGTCAGGTAGTGTGATGCCTCCAGCTTTGTTCTTTTGGCTTAGGATTGACTTGGCGATGCGGGCTCTTTTTTGGTTCCATATGAACTTTAAAGTAGTTTTTTCCAGTTCTGTGAAGAAAGTCATTGGTAGCTTGATGGGGATGGCATTGAATCTGTAAATTACCTTGGGAAGGATGGCCATTTTCATGATATTGATTCTTCCTACCCATGAGCATGGAATGTTCTTCCATTTGTTTGTATCCTCTTTTATTTCCTTGAGCAGTGGTTTGTAGTTCTCCTTGAAGAGGTCTTTCACATCCCTTGTAAGTTGGATTCCTAGGTATTTTATTCTCTTTGAAGCAATTGTGAATGGGAGTTCACTCATGATTTGGCTCTCTGTCTGTCTGTTATTGATGTATAAGAATGCTTGTGATTTTTGCACATTGATTTTGTATCCTGAGACTTTGCTGAAGTTGCTTATCAGCTTAAGGAGATTTTGGGCTGAGACAATGGGGTTTTCTAGATATACTATCATGTCATCTGCAAATAGAGACAATTTGACTTCCTCTTTTCCTAATTGAATACCCTTGATTTCCTTCTCCTGCCTAATTGCCCTGGCCAGAACTTCCAACACTATGTTGAATAGAAGTGGTGAGAGAGGGCATCCCTGTCTTGTGCCAGTTTTCAAAGGGAATGCTTGCAGTTTTTGCCCATTCAGTATGATATTGGCTGTGGGTTTGTCATAAATAGCTCTTATTATTTTGAGATACGTCCCATCAATTCCTAATTGATTGAGAGTTTTTAGCATAAAGGGTTGTTGAATTTTGTCAAAGGCCTTTTCTGCATCTATGGAGATAATCATGTGGTTTTTGTCTTTGGTTCTGTTTATATGCTGGATTACATTTATTGATTTGCGTATATTGAACCAGCCTTGCATCCCAGGGATGAAGCCCACTTGATCATGGTGGATAAGCTTTTTGATGTGCTGCTGGATTCTGTTTGCCAGTATTTTATTGAGGATTTTTGCATCAATGTTCATCAAGGATATTGGTCTAAAATTCTCTTTTTTTGTTGTGTCTCTGCCAGGCTTTGGTATCAGGATGATGCTGGCCTCATAAAATGAGTTAGGGAGGATTCCCTCTTTTTCTATTGATTGGAATAGTTTCAGAAGGAATGGTACCAGCTCATCCTTGTACCTCTGGTAGAATTCGGCTGTGAACCCATCTGGTCCTGGACTTTTTTTGGTTGGTAAGCTGTTGATTATTGCCACAATTTCAGCTCCTGTTATTGGTCTATTCAGAGATTCAACTTCTTCCTGGTTTAGTCTTGGGAGGGTGTATGTGTTGAGGAATTTATCCATTTCTTCTAGATTTTCTAGTTTATTTGCATAGAGGTGTTTGTAATATTCTCTGATGGTAGTTTGTATTTCTGTGGGATCGGTGGTGATATCCCCTTTATCATTTTTTATTGCATCTATTTGATTCTTCTCTCTTTTTTTCTTTATTAATCTTGCTAGCGGTCTATCAATTTTGTTGATCCTTTCAAAAAACCAGCTCCTGGATTCATTTATTTTTTGAAGGGTTTTTTGTGTCTCTATTTCCTTCAGTTCTGCTCTGATTTTAGTTATTTCTTGCCTTCTGCTAGCTTTTGAATGTGTTTGCTCTTGCTTTTCTAGTTCTTTTAATTGTGATGTTAGGGTGTCAATTTTGGATCTTTCCTGCTTTCTCTTGTGGGCATTTAGTGCTATAAATTTCCCTCTACACACTGCTTTGAATGCATCCCAGAGATTCTGGTATGTTGTGTCTTGGTTCTCGTTGGTTTCAAAGAACATCTTTATTTCTGCCTTCATTTCGTTATGTACCCAGTAGTCATTCAGGAGCAGGTTGTTCAGTTTCCATGTAGTTGAGCGGTTTTGAGTGAGATTCTTCATCCTGAGTTCTAGCTTGATTGCACTGTGATCTGAGAGACAGTTTGTTACAATTTCTGTTCTTTTACATTTATTGAGGAGAGCTTTACTTCCAAGTATGTGGTCAATTTTGGAATAGGTGTGGTGTGGTGCCGAAAAAAATGTATATTCTGTTGATTTGGGGTGGAGAGTTCTGTAGATGTCTATTAGGTCCGCTTGGTGCAGAGCTGAGTTCAATTCCTGGGTATCCTTGTTGACTTTCTGTCTCGTTGATCTGTCTAATGTTGACAGTGGGGTGTTAAAGTCTCCCATTATTAATGTGTGGGAGTCTAAGTCTCTTTGTAGGTCACTCAGGACTTGCTTTATGAATCTGGGTGCTCCTGTATTGGGTGCATATATATTTAGGATAGTTAGCTCTTCTTGTTGAATTAATCCCTTTACCATTATGTAATGGCCTTCTTTGTCTCTTTTGATCTTTGTTGGTTTAAAGTCTGTTTTATCAGAGACTAGGATTGCAACCCCTGCCTTTTTTTGTTTTCCATTTGCTTGGTAGATCTTCCTCCATCCTTTTATTTTGAGCCTATGTGTGTCTCTGCACGTGAGATGGGTTTCCTGAATACAGCACACTGATGGGTCTTGAGTCTTTATCCAATTTGCCAGTCTGTGTCTTTTAATTGGAGCATTTAGTCCATTTACATTTAAAGTTAATATTGTTATGTGTGAATCTGATCCTGTCATTATGATGTTAGCTGGATATTTTGCTCGTTAGTTGATGCAGTCTCTTCCTAGTCTCGATGGTCTTTACATTTCGGTATGATTTTGCAGTGGCTGGTACCGGTTGTGCCTTTCCATGTTTAGCGCTTCCTTCAGGAGCTCTTTTAGGGCAGGCCTGGTGGTGACAAAATCTCTCAGCATTTGCTTGTCTGTAAAGTATTTTATTTCTCCTTCACTTATGAAGCTTAGTTTGGCAGGATATGAAATTCTGGGTTGAAAATTCTTTTCTTTAAGAATGTTGAATATTGGCCCCCACTCTCTTCTGGCTTGTAGGGTTTCTGCCGAGTGATCCGCTGTTAGTCTGATGGGCTTCCCTTTGATGGTAACCCGACCTTTCTCTCTGGCTGCCCTTAACATTTTTTCCTTCATTTCAACTTTGGTGAATCTGACAATTATGTGTCTTGGAGTTGCTCTTCTCGAGGAGTATCTTTGTGGCGTTCTCTGTATTTCCTGAATCTGAATGTTGGCCTGCCTTGCTAGATTGGGGACGTTCTCCTGGGTAATATCCTGCAGAGTGTTTTCCAAGTTGTTTCCATTCTCCCCGTCACTTTCAGGTACACCAATCAGACGTAGATTTGGTCTTTTCACATAGTCCCACATTTCTTGGAGGCTTTGCTCGTTTCTTTTTATTCTTTTTTCTCTAAACTTCCCTTCTCGCTTCATTTCATTCATTTCATCTTCCAGGGCTGATACCCTTTCTTCCATTTGATCGCATCGGCTCCTGAGGCTTCTGCATTCTTCACGTAGTTCTCGAGCCTTGGTTTTCAGCTCCATCAGCTCCTTTAAGCACTTCTCTGTATTGGTTATTCTAGTTATACATTCTTCTAAATTTTTTTCAAAGTTTTCAACTTCTTTGCCTTTGGATTGAATATCCTCCCGTAGCTCGGAGTAATTTGATCGTCTGAAGCCTTCTTCTCTCAGCTCGTCAAAGTCATTCTCCGTCCAGCTTTGTTCCGTTGCTGGTGAGGAACTGCGTTCCTTTGGAGGAGGAGAGGTACTCTGGTTTTTAGAGTTTCCAGTTTTTCTGCTCTGTTTTTTCCCCATCTTTGTGGTTTTATCTACTTTTGGTCTTTGATGATGGTGATGTACAGATGGGTTTTTGGTGTGGATGTCCTTTCTGTTAGTTTTCCTTCTAACAGACAGAACCCTCAGCTGCAGGTCTGTTGGAGTACCTGGCCGGCCGTGTGAGGTGTCAGTCTGCCCCTGCTGGGGGGTGCCTCCCAGTTAGGCTGCTCGGGGGTCAGGGGTCAGGGACCCACTTGAGGAGGCAGTCTGGCCGTTCTCAGATCTCCAGCTGCGTGCTGGGAGAACCACTGCTCTCCTCACAGCTGTCAGACAGGGACATTTAAGTCTGCAGAGGTTACTGCTGTCTTTTTGTTTGTCTGTGCCCTGCCCCCAGAGGTGGAGCCTACAGAGGCAGGCAGGCCTCCTTGAGCTGTGGTGGGCTCCACCCAGTTCAAGCTTCCAGGCTGCTTTGTTGACCTAAGCGAGCCTGGGCAATGGCGGGCGCCCCTCCCCCAGCCTCGCTGCCGACTTGCTGTTTGATCTCAGACTGCTGTGCTAGCAATCAGTGAGACTCCGTGGGTGTAGGACCCTCTGAGCCAGGTGCGGGCTATACTCTCCTGGGGCACCGTTTCCTAAGCCCGTCGGAAAAGCACAGTATTCGGGTGGGAGTGGCCCGATTTTCCAGGTGCCGTCTGTCACCCCTGGAAAGGGAACTCCCTGACCCCTTGCTTCTCCCGAGTGAGGCAATGCCTCGCCCCTGCTTCGGCTGGCACACGGTGCGCTCACCCACTGACCTGCGCCCACTGTCTGGCACTCTCTAGTGAGATGAACACGGTACCTCAGATGGAAATGCAGAAATCACCCGTCTTCTGCGTCGCTCGCGATGGGAGCTGTAGACCGGAGCTGTTCCTATTCGGCCATCTTGGCTCCTCCCCCTATTCATGTCTTTTGCCCACTTTTTTTTTTTTTTTTTTTGAGACGGAGTTTTGCTCTTGTTGTCTAGTCTGGCGTGCAATGGCATGATCTCAGCTCACCGTAGTGTCTGCCTCCCAGGTTCAAGCGATTCTCCTGCCTCAGCCTCCTGAGTAGCTGGAATTACAGGCGTGCACCACCATGCTTGGCTAATTTTTTTGTATTTTTAGTAGAGACAGGGTTTCTCCGTGTTGGTTAGGCTGGTCTCGAACTTTCGACTTCAGGTGATCCACCCACCTCAGCCTCCAAAGTGCTGGGATTACAGGTGTGAGCTACCGTGCCCGGCCATTGCCTACTTTTTAATGGAGTTGTTTTTTGCTTGTACATTTGTGTAAGTTCCTTGTAGATTCTGTATATTAGACCTTCGTCAGATGTATAATTTGCAAACGTTTTCTCCCATTCCATAGGTTGCCTGTTAAATGTTTTCTACCATTCTGTAGGTTGCCTGTTTACTCTGTTGATAGTTTCTTTTGCTGTGCAGAAGCTGTTTGGTTTAATTAGGTCCCATTTGTCAGTTTTTGTTTTTCTTGTGATTGCTTTTGGAATTTTCATCATCAAATCTTTGCCAGTTCCCATGTCCAAAATGGTATTTCCTAGGCTATCTTTCAGGGTTTGTATAGTTTTATGTTTTATATTTAGATCTTTAATCCATCTTGAGTTGATTTTTATATATGGCATAAGAAAGGGGTCCAGTTTCAACCTTCTGTATATAGCTAGCCAGTTATCCCAGCACCATTTATTGAATAAGGAGTCCTTTCCCCATTGCTCGTTTTTGTCAGCTTTGCCAAAGATCAGATGGTCATAGGTGCGTAGCTGTATTTCTGGGCATTCTCTTCTGTTCCATTGGTTTATGTGTCTATTTTTGTACCAGTACCATGCTGATTTGGTTACTGTAGCTTTGTACAGTTTGAAGACAGGCAATGTGATTCCTCCAGCCTTTTCTTTTGCTTAGGATTGCCTTGGCTCTTCAGGCTCTTTTCTGGTTCCATATGAATTTTAGAATAGTTTTTTCTGGTTCTGTGAAGGATGTCATAGCATTGTATCTGTAAATTGCTTTGGTTGATATGCCCATTTTAACGATGTTGAGTCTTCCTATTCATGAGTATGGAATGTTCTTCTATTTGTGTCACCTATGATTTCTTTGAGCAGTGTTTTATAATTCTCATTGTAGAGATCTTTCACCTCCCTAGTTAGCTGGATTCCTAGTTTTTTTGTTTGTTTGCTTGTTTGTTTGTTTTTGGTGTTGTTGTTTTGGCAATTGTGAATGGGACTGTGTTACTTTTGGCTGTCAGTTTGGCTGCTCTTGGTATATAGGAATGCTACTGATTTTTGTACATCAATTTTGTGTTCTGAAACTTTGCTGAAGTTGCTTATCAGCTCAAGGAGCTTTTGGGCAGAGACTATGGGGTTTTCTAGATATAGAAGCATGTCATCTGCAAACGGGTAGTTTGACTTCCTCTCTTTTTATTTGGATGCCTTTTATTTCTTTCTCTTACCTGACTGCTCTGGCCAGGACTTCCAATATTATGTTGAATAGGAGTGGTGAGAGAGGGCATCCTTATTTTGTTCTGGTTTTCAAGGGGAATGCTTCCAAGTTTTGCCCATTCAGTATGATGTTTGGTGGTGGCTGTGGCTTTGTCATAGGTGGCTCTTATTATTTTGGAGTTTGTTCCTTCAATGCCTAGGTTATTGAGGGTTTTTAACACGAAGGGATTTGAATTTGATTGAAAGCCTTTTCTGCATCTGTTGGGATCATGTGGTTTTTGTCTTTTATTTCTGTTTATGTGATGAATCACATTTATTGATTTGAATATGTTGAAGCATTCCAGAGATGAGGCCTGCTTGCTCCTGGTGAATTAGCTTTTTGTTGTGCTAATTCACATTTGGTTTGTTAGTATTTTGTTGAGCATATATGTTCATCAAGGATATTGGCCTGAAGTTTTCTTTTTTTGTTGTGGCTCTGACAGGTTTTAGTATCAGGATTATGCTAGCCTCCTAGAATGAGTTGGGGATGAGTCTCTCCTCCTCAAGTTTTTGTAATAACTTCAGTAGGAATGGCACCAGCTCTTCTTTGTACATCTGTTATAATTCAGCTGTGAATCTCTCTGGTCCTGGGCTTTTTTTAGTTGGTAGGCTGTTTATTACTGATTTAATTTCAGAGCTCATTATTGGTCTGTTTAAGTATTCAGTTTCTTCCTGATTCAGTTTTGGGAGGATGTATATATCCAGGAATTTATCCATTTCTTCTGGAATTTTAGATTTATGTGCGTAGAGGTGTTGATAGTTGTCTCTGATGGCTGTTTGCATTTTTGTGGGGTCAGTGGTAACATCTCCTTTGCCATTTCTAACTGTGTTTATTCTCTGTTTTCTTCTTTATTAGTCTACCTAGAATTCTATCTGTCCTATTAATTTTTTCCAAAAAACCAACTTCTGGATTTGTTGATCTTTTGTACAGTTTTCATGTCTCTGTCTCCTTCAGTTCAGCTCTGATTTTTGTATATTTCTTGTCTTCTACCAGCTTTGAGGTTGCTTTACTCTTGCTTCTCCAGTTCTTCTAGTTGTGATGTTTAGTTGTTAATTTGAGAAATAAGATCCTTTTGAGACAAGCAAGTGCTTAGGGAATTCATTACCATCAGAACTTCCTTACAAGAGCTCCTAAAAGAAGCTCTAAATATGGAAAGGAAAGATTGTTACCAGCCACTACAAAAACACACTTAAGTACACAGACCAGTGACAGTATAAAGCAACCACACAAACAAATCTGCATAATAACCAGCTAACAACATGATGACAGGATCAAATCCACACATATCAATACTAACCTTGAATATAAATAAACTAAATGTCCCCATTAAAAGGCACAGAGTGGCAAGCTGGATAAAGAGGTAAGACCCAGAGGTATGCTGTCTTCAAGAGACCCATCTCACATACAGTGATACCCATAGGCTCAAAATAAAAGGTTGGAGAAAAATCCACCAAGCAAATAGAAAACAGAAAAAAGCAGGTGATGCAATCCTAATTTCAGACAAAACAGCCTTTAAGCAACAAAGATCAAAAAAGACAAAGAGGGGCATTCCTTTCCCTAGTCCATAGCAAGAAAAAGAAGGACATTACATAATGGTAAAGGGTTCCATTCAACAAGAAGACCTAACTGTCCTAAATCTTTATGCACCCAACTCAGGTGCACCCATATTCATAAAGCAAGTTCTTAGAGACCTAAGAAGAGACTTGGACTCCCACACAATAATACTGGGAGGCTTCAACACCACACCAACAGTATTAGACAGATCATTGAGGCAGAAAATTAACAAAGAGATTCAGGACCTGAACTCAACACTTGACCAAATGGACCTAGTAGACATCTACAGAACTCTCCACCTGAAGACAGCAGAATATACATTCTTTTCATTGCCACATGGCACATACTCTAAAATTGACCCTGCAATTGGACATGAAACAGTTTTCATCAAACTCAAAAAAACTGAAATCATACCAACCACACTCTTGGACCACAGCTCAATAAAAATAGAAGTCAAGGCCAAGAAAATTGCTCAAAACCATGCAATTACACAGAAATTAAACAACTTTCTCCTGAATGACTTTTGGGTAAATAATGAAATTAAGGCAGAAATCAAGACGTTCTTTGAAGTTAATGAGAGCAAAGACACAACATACCAGAATCTCTGGGGCACAGCTAAGGAGTGTTAAGAAAGAGATATATAGCACTGAACACCCACATCAAAAAGTTAGAAAGATCTCAATTTTTTTTTTTTTAAAGTAAATGTCATGGGGAAAAGTAAGGGATGATTCTGTTAGCAACTTGGCATAAGTAAGTTAGCCAACCAGAGATAAAGAATGGAAGGAAAGATACATACATTTTAGTAGCAGAAGCTGACAGCATTTCCCAGAAGTTAATGTGAAGGTCTGCTTAATATCATACTTAGGAAAGTGTATCAAATAAATGATCTCTGATAAAAAGCAAAACATTTAACACCAAATATCTTTCCTTGAAATTGAGAGATCTATATTTGGCTTCTAATAACTCATTTAAAAATTAATTTTGTAACTTCTGAGTTCAGAAAAAATAGTATTTATTTCCTCTGGCTTCAGTAATTGTGAAATAGGAGGTAATAATTATTTTTCTTTCAATTTATTTCAGAAACATTTGCTATGTGATTGTTGTACCAGGAACTGTATTGTACCTCAGAACATGGTTTAAAAAGTAAGATTTTCAGACCCATTTGGGTAGCTTTTTAAATATATGGATTCTCAGACCCATACTTGGGTGGAACCTGGGAATGTTCAGTTTTCAAAAGCCTTCCAATTAATTTCTAATATTCAGTCAGCTTGAAACAATTGCCTTAGAGGACTTGAAGAGTTAACAAATGTATTCTTCAAAACTTTATCATCAGATAGTAAACTAGCCATCTGCTGAGTATGGGCTTGTTATAAAATTAGATTAAGAAAGATAAGTGAAGTATTGGATATTTGGTTCTTTTTAAAAAACTTTCATTGGAAAAAATAGATACCTCCTTTAACTTTCTTTTATATCCTACTTTTGTCTACAGTAAAAGGCAATGTAATCCCAGTATGTGAACATCTGTAGCAAATTTTAATTAATACTGTTTTCTAAATTGATAAATGTTGCTTCTTTCATTGTTTTATCCTATGAAAATAAATCTTTTGAAATTTAACTATATGAAAGAAACTGATTTTATCAGATAAAGAAATTGAGATACCTGAAAAGGCACTTTCTCAGAGTTTTTTTTTTAAATTTGTTGTTTTGCAACTGGAATTAGATTTCTAAGTAAATTCTAAATAATTATGAAACAGGTTTCTAAATAAATTCTTCCCAGATTCACAGATACCAATATGGATATTTCAACTTTAAAGAATACTATTTTAGAAATGATGAGCTATTTTAAATAAGAAAAAACAATGAAGAAATAGAAGATCTTTGATTTGATGTATGTCATATTAATTTTTTAAAATGTAGGCATCAATCTTTAAAAATATTTCATACTCCTCATTTTTGTTGGGTCTTATAAAATACCTTTTCTAGTTCTTTACATGTGTGCTATATGGCAAGCAGTTTTAAAATTTTACATGAATAGATTTTGGTTTGTTTGGAGAGTTTAGTGATATGCCTGGAGAGATAATGGAGACATGGGTATGTCAAAATTAGGGGGGCATGATGGTTCATTTTATGTGTCAACTTGGCTGGGTCACAGAATGTTCAGATAGTTGGTCAAACATTATTCTGGATATTTCTATGAGTGTTTTTGAATGAAATTAACATTTAAGTCAGTGGACCTGAGTAAAGCAGACTGCCCTCCATCATGTGGGTAGGCCTCATCTAATCAGTTGAAGACCTGAATAGAATAAAAAGACGTGCCTCTCCCCGCCAGAGAGAATTCTATAGCAGACTGTCTTTAGATTTTATCAGCACCATTAGCTCTCCCAGATGATTTCCTGCTGGTCTTTAAACTTCATCTGTACTATTGCCTGTTCTGGTTCTCTGCCTCTTGACCTTTAGACTGGAACTATACCATTGGCTGGCTGTGTCTCGAGCCTGACAGGTCACACTGCATATTTGCACTTGCCGGTTTCCATAATTGTGGGAGCCAATTCCTTAAAAGAAATCTCTTTCTACATATGTACACATCCCATTGGTTCTGTTTCTCTGGAAGATCCTGACTAATACAGTGTGCATCACTGGTCTCATGGTCAGTTTTTGGTCATCTAGAATATACTTGTTGACAGGGAGTAATGATTAATTGAATTGTACAGTTAGTACTAGTAGGCCGCTTCTTCTACCTCAGGACTATTTACCTGAGAGTTGTGAATACAACTTGACTCTCACTTTCCTTTTCCCTTTTGCAGCCTCCATCTTCTACCTTTATCCAGATTCAGAGAGAGAATCAGTTAAAATAAGCATTAAAGAGAACCTTGAAGGGGAAATAAATAACCACAGGCTTGTTTGATGTGTGTGTAATAGAAGAAGGATCAGGGCTGGCAAGGCCAGAGCTCATGGAGAGATTATGCACTGCATCGTCTTTTAAAGCCCCAGTGGGCAGGTAACATTCTCTCTTACTAGCTGCATCACTGACTAATAAGTTGCTGGGCTACTCAAATACAATGTGATTTTTCTAAAGTTAGGTACCCCTGACTCTACTGAGCTGATCACTACTGCCAATGGTATACTTTTCCTGGCTCTTTAATTCATCCTAACTTGCTTCCTAAAATTGCTGTCTCTGTTCAGAAGTTGCAATGACTTAGGAATATCTCTGGGAAGAAGTAGGATGAAAATGGGGCTTTAGCACCTAACTTAGCTGGAGTAAAGACAATTCTCATTCAGTGGTTAAATCACTGTGTATTTAAGTTGTGTTCAGATCCTACTGAGTGGATGTCAACATTTAAGAATACTGAAGCAATACACAGATGGTACCATATGTCCAGAGGGAACCCTCTAAAAGGCAATTGTATGGATATTTGGAAATATTTTTAAATATCTATGTACATGACCAAGTTTGGGTACCTCACTCTGAAAGAAAGATATCTTAAGCAAATGTTGTTAGCAATTCATCCAGGTACTTCAAACACTTATTGAATACCAGTAACTACCATTCTGGTCTACCAAATGTGAAGGTAGTTTGTGTGAGACATTCAGTGTGTCATGGAGAGCCAGGATTGATTGGGCTGATCTGGCAAGCCAGACTTCTTCCACTCCACTCCCAGTTATCCATGAATCAGTGAAAGAGAATGTTCTCAGCAGGAGATTGCTTTTTCGGTTGAGGATATAGAAATAGATTTGCTTCTTTTCTAGATCCTCTAAATTAACACAATTAACCTCTCTTACCTCTCACATGCTAGCTCCAAAACAAAAAAAACAACAAGAAAACTCTACAGTTTAATGGCCTTGTCAAAATGCAGTGGGGTAAAGACAGGGGAAGGTTCAGTCACATGTATTAAAAAGATAGATGCCAATTTGTGTTTCTTATGAAAAAATTGATTGACATGTATGTATTCTTGCATATTGTTCATTAACAAATTAACAGCTCCAGCCCCCACTTGTATTCAATGGCATTAGCTCTTGGTTGGTAGTTCTGTCTATAGAGGAGGAAAAAAATCAGCTGTCAGGAGCAGCCTTCCTTCCTACTTGCTTTCTTACCTTTTGCATTTACCTTTTGTACTTTTGGAGGCCAACATGGGCAGAGAGCTTGAGCCCAGGAGTTCTGTGTAGAGCCTTATGTAGGTAGAATCAAGTGAATAATTAGTCCTCAACAGGAAAAGTCACTGGTCCTTTAGTAAGATAAATGAATATTACAAATATTTGAAAAATTACTTTGCAGAGACACAGAAATATCTTTTAAATGTGTAAGTATACCCTGTTTAATTAATTCTTGGGAGTTTCTGGGTTTGTCTCTCGACATTTCTTATCTCTGGCCTCTGAGCTCTGTAAAGCCTGCTTGGGAAGTATATACGTGTGAAACTAATGTAACTTTGGGATGTTTAGGGATGCATTATCAGTACATAATACTGAGCATTAATTGGAGAAGGTTGAGGTTATCACATTGCTTTATTTGTGTTTTTTGATGTGATTTGCATATTGTTAATTAATGAATTAACATCTCCAGCCCCCACCTGTATTCAGTGGCATTAGCTCTGTATTGTATTAGTGTAATCATGAAAATGCTTGCAAGTTCTGCCTAATGGCTTTACTTTCAGAGAGCTTTATAATTGATCATAGAAACAAACATAAAGGGCCCCTAAAGAGAAGTCTTTTTCTAAAGCTCTTAGATGCTGACAACATATTAAAGGTAAAGATTCCTTTTAAAGTGACAAAAGCCAGTAGGTTGTGAACTCTTAAAATGGAAGCATATTATCAGTGCATTTTATCTTTTTTGAAAGGGACACAACAACTTCAGATTTTCTGATATGAATTAAGAATTAGGCAGAATCAGTTTTGAGTTGGGGTCTCTGTCACCCAGGCTGGGGTGCAGTGGTGTAATCACAGCTCACTGCAGCCTCGACCTCCCTGGGTTCAGGTGATCCTCCCACCTCAGCCTCCTAGGTAGTTGGAACTATAGGCATGGGCAACCATGTCTGGCTAATTTTTTTTTTTTTTTTTTTTGTAGAAACTGGGTTTTACCATGTTTCCTAGGCTGGTCTCCAACTCCTGGGCTCAAGCTATCTGCCCATGTTGACCTCCCAAAGTGCTAGGATTACAGGTGTGACCCACTGTGCCCTGCCCAGTTTAGTGTTTAACACTGTAACACAGAGGTTATGTAATTTCTGGTCCTTAGGGGAAATATTAAAACTCAGAACTGGACAAGAATGGCTGTTCAGAATCATCACATATTAATGAAGAGGAAAAAACTAGGAATAAAAAAAAGAACACTTCTCTTTCTCTTCACTTAAGTTCTACTTTTTTGTGTGTGTGGAAAGGAGTTATGATAAAGACAGAAGAGCCAAAACTATAAAACTCTTAGAAGAAAACACTGGAGAAGAGTATCATGACATTGGATTTGGCAATGATTTCTTAGTTATCACACCAAAAGCACAGGCAACAAAAGAAAAAATAGATAAGTTATATTACATGAAAATTAAAAACTTTTGAGCATCAAAGGATACCATCAACGGAGTATAAAAGCATCTTATGGAATGGGAGAAAATATTTGCAAATCATGTATGGTTTACAGAATATATAAAGAGTTCTTACAACTCCACAGCAGAAAAAAAAAAAACAACTGAATTAAAAAATGAGTAAAGGGCTCAAATAGACATTTCACCAAAGAAGATATAAAAATGGCCAATGAACAGATGCTCAATATTACTAATCATTAGGGAAATGCAAATCAAAATCACAATGAAATACCACTTTACACTCATTATGATGACTATTATTTTAAAAAAATACCCAAAATAACAAGTGTTGGCAAGAATGTAGAGAAATTGGAACCCTTGTACATAGCAGATGGAAATGTAAAATGATGCAACTGCTGTGGAAAATGGTGTGGCTATTCCTTAAAAAAGTTAGACATAGAATCACCTTAATGATTTAGCAATTTCACTTCTGATTGTATATGCCGAAGAAGTGAAAGCAGGGACTTGAATAGTTATATTTGTACACACATGTTCATGGCAGCATTATTCTCAGTAGCCAAAAAAGGTGGAAGCACTGCAAGTGT
This sequence comes from Pongo abelii, assembly GCF_028885655.2. Taxonomy (NCBI): domain Eukaryota; kingdom Metazoa; phylum Chordata; class Mammalia; order Primates; family Hominidae; genus Pongo; species Pongo abelii. The sequence continues at coordinate 82,728,701 of NC_071989.2, read as the reverse complement.
CCATCAATAGATGAATAAACCAAATGTGTACATACATACAGTAGAATATTATTCAGTCTTAAAATGGAAGAAAATGCAGATACATGCCACAACATAGATAAACCTTGAATACTAAGTGAAATAAACTAGTCACAGAATGATTAAAATTTTATATCTCTTATATGATGTTTCTAGAGTAGTAAATCAATAAAGACAGAAAGCAGGATGGTGGCTGCCATGGGTTGTGGAGAGGGGAGTGGGGAGTTAGTGTTTAATGAGCATGGAGTTTCACTTTGGGAAAATGAAAAAGTTCTGGAAGTGCATGGTGGTCTTGGTTGTACAACAGTGTGAGTATACTTAATGCCAGAGAACTATACACTTAAAAATGTACAGGTAGTAAATAGATAGTAAATTTTATGTGTATTTTACCACAATAAAAAGAAGCTAAGAAAGAATAACACAAAAATTACTTTAAATGTTAATTTTTTTAGCTTGTTGCATTGAATTAACACTTATCAATTGGAAAAAACTTTTTTTTTTTCCTAGCAGTCTCAAGATGAAGCAGAACGAAATCAAGCTCTGTTACAGTAAGTATACTAATTTTTGGCTTCATTATGTTGTAGGTATTTTTGTCATTTTGCACATCTAAGATGAATATTCATTTTTAAGAGTTTTAGAATTGTTGTATATTTTTGAATAATTGCCCATTTTATAGCAAAAATATACGTTATTTTACATACATTCTAGATAAGTTTTATTTCATAAGAAGCATTGAATCAGATTAACTTGTTTGTCTATTATTTTAAAAGCGAATTTAAAGCATAGCTTGAAGGTGCAAATTTATGAAGGGGCTGCAAATAAATAAAAGCATGGCATGAAGGAAGAATTTGTAAAACTTATTGAAATTAGACTTTATAAACTTATTACACCTTAAGAAACTCGGCCGGGCGTGGTGGCTAACGCCTGTAATCCTAGCACTCTGGGAAGCTGAGGCAGGCAGATTACCTGAGGTCAGAAGTTCCAGACCAGCCTGGCCAATATGGTGAAACCCCATCTCTAATAAAAAATACAAAATTAGCCAGGAGTGTTGGTGGGCGTCTGTAATCCCAGCTATTCGGGAGGCTGAGGCAGGAGAATTGCTTGAGCCTGGGAAGCGGAGGTTGCAGTGAGCTGAGATCATGCCACTGCACTCCAGCCTGGGCAACAGAGTAAGACTCTGTCTTGAAAGCAAGGAAGAAAGCAAGAAAGCAAGAAGGCAGGAAGGCAGGAAGGCAGGAAGGAAGGAAGGAAGGAAAGAAACTGTCCTTTCAGTTCTTTTAAAACAGTGATTCTCAAAGTATGGTCTGTGAACACTTTGGGAGTCCATGAGATTCTTTTAGAGGGTCTGTGAGGTCAAAACTATTTTCATAATAATACTAACACATTAGTTGTCTATTTCATGGTATTTACATTTGCACAATAGTGCTAAAGTAATGGTGGGTAAAATGCTGGAGTCTTAATAGGAACCAAGGCAGTGGCACCAAAGAATACTAGTAGTCATTGTGTTTTTTCACTGATGTGTGCTCTCAGTTACAAAAATAAAAAGAAGCCAGTTTCACTTAACACAATTTCTGTTTGATGAGGCCGGAAAATTATTAATTTTAGTAAGTCTCCACCTTTGAGTATATATATTTTTAATATTCTGTGTGATGAAATAGAAAGTATGCTTAAAGCATTTCTGTGCATACTGCTGTGTGATATTTATCTTTTTTTTGAACCAGAGTCTCACTCTGTCACCCAGGCTGGAGCGCAGTGGTGCAATCTCGGGTCACTGCAACCTCTGTCTGCCAGAATCAAGCAATTCTTGTGCCTCAGCCTCCCAAGTAGCTGGGACTACAGGTGTGTGCCACCTTGTCTGGCTAATTTTTGTATTTTTAGTAGAGACAGGGTTTTGCCATGTTGGCCATGCTGGTCTTGAACTCCTGGCCTCAAGTGATCCACCTGCCTGGGCCTCCCAAAGTGCTGGGATTACAGGCATGAGCCACTGTGTGCAGCCATGATGTTTATCTTGAGTAAAACACCTGTGCACTTGTTCGAGTTGTAAGCATTGGAAGAAAACTGGTTTCACCTTTTTTTTTTAACTTGAGAGGTGATTTTTTGCTATTTTATAATGAAATGTGTCAACATTAGGAAAACGTACATAACTCAGTGCATAAGTATTTTCTAAAAGACCAATGCATGATGTTACAAAATCATGTAAAGGTAAAAGACTCATTCAAAAGTGCAAGATAAATAAATAAATATAATCATATTTATTTATTTATAAATATAATCATATTTATTTATTTATAAATATAATCATATTTATTTATTTATTCTTTTTTTATCATTATTGTACTTTGGTTTCTATGGTACATGTGCACTACGTGCAGGCTTGTTACATATGTATACATGTGCCATGTTGGTGTGCTGCACCCGTTAACTCCTCATTTACATTAGGTATATGGAAATGTTTGAGAATATTTTTAAGGCTCGGTATATGCTTAACTTTAGGTAAAATATCCATGTGTGTTTCAGAAGACTGTAAATTCTGCAGTTCTCAGGTGTAATGTTCTATAAATGTCTATTAGATCAATTGTGTTAATTAAAATTATTCACTATGAAGAAAAACAAAAGTGCAAGATAGACTATGAGTTTTAATGTAATAGAATGCAAAAAGTTCATTAATTTTGTTTGAGTTTCCTACATTTCCCTTTTAGGAAAGTATTGTTGATTAAATAATTTTGCTGTAATATTGAAAAAGAATATTTTAGGGGTAGAGGGGGAAAGCGTCCTCTACCCTCAATGAAGGTTTGCTGAAAATGAACAGACAAAAAGAAAGATTTATAGAATAAAAATACATACAAAGTTTGTTTAATGTACATGGGGGAAAATCACAGGAGTGTGGCTACCCAATAACCCAGTGAGGTCCAGATGTTTATATACTATTCTTCATAGGGGAAGAGGAGATGGAGGATATAGCAGTAAATGATTTTCAGGGGAAATGAATACGCCCAAAAAACAATGGCCTGGGACAAGTTCCTCTAAGTTTTGGGGGAATTGATGGGAAGATGAGAGACAGAACTTCACTCTGAGCAAAGGTTGTCTTAGGCAGATAAAGTCTTGGGTAGTCTCTTGCAGCTGCTGTCAGAAGAATAGATAAAGAATTTGTCTGGATGTAGTGTCCTGTCACCTGGCCTTAGAGACTTTCAGTCTTTTCTCTGATGGTTAATCTTTCCTGGTTGTTTAATGAGATTCCTAGGGAGGGGATTTTAAGACCATTTCATTTTATTTTTTCAAGAAGCTTTCTCAGTCACATAAGGAAATTCTGGACAGAGTCCCTTCAGGTGCTTCAAGAAAAAAAGGATCAGAGAAATGGGGTGGGGGATGAGGGGGAAGGTCAGATGGAGACCTTGGTTCTGAAGCTTATTTCTCAGGCCTTTCAATTTTCTTTAATTCAGAGTATGCAGCTTGCCATAGCGTTGTATTTTGGGGTATTATTTCCTGTACCCAAGCAATATTCACAATTATCCAAAAAGGCTATTAAAATACTCCTCCCTTTTCCAACTCCATATCTGTGTGAAGCCAGATTTTTGTTATATACTTCAAATAAAATTATATATGGCAACAGATTGAATGCAGTAGCAGATATAGGATGATAGTCATCTTTCATTAAGCCACACATTAAAGAGATTTTTAAAAATGTCAAAAGTTGCAACTTCTCTCACTAATTTTTTTCATTTTGGAAAAGATAATTTTTCATAAAAATATATTAATAGGTTCCTGGATTATTGCTGTCATTTTAAAATTTATACATATTTAATTTTGTTCTTCATTTTAGTTTCTAATATGTAGATATAAATAAGTGTAAGACACCAATAATTTTTAAGAGTATAAAGGAGTCTGAAGATCAAAAATTTGAAAACTGCTATTGTTGTAAAATAACCCTTTTGCCCCAGCTACCAACATTGTAAGTTCATTTAAAGAAATAGAAAAAGAAAAGACTAAGGAAGACTGATATAGCGTCCATATTCTCTCTGCCTAGAGAACCATTTGTTAACATTTTGGTACATTTTACTTTAGGCTTTATTTATATTTTTGTTTTTGTTCATACTTTCTACAAAATTGGGATCATCTTGCAGATAGTTTTGTATCCTGTTTTTAAATTTTAAGTAATAGTTTATCAAAGTTATTTTCTTGTGTCATAATGTTTTTAAAAATGTGAATTTTGATGACCTTATAATACCTTATTGTATTACTGACTTTACTATAATTCATTTAATTATTCCTCTACTACTGGACATTTAGGTTGTTTGTAGTCTTACCTAACATAAATATTTGTAATGATTTAGATGAAGCTTTGCTCTGTTTTCAGACTATGTCTTAAATACTCTTGCAATTAAGGGAAAAAATTCTGTTAAACTATGGTTTTATTTTGTTTTCAGCTTGTTCTTAAAGAATCACACTTTAGGAAAAAAAATCAGCATTATTTTCTATTTGCTTCAAAAATTATCATTCTACATGAATAGTTTCATTTTTATTTGAAGACAGCTTATATGATCACTTCTGTTTTTGGATAGGAGAGAATGCTTAATTTATTATTCTTGCATAGGACTCCAGTAGCTGTGCCTGCTGCATTAAAAACTGCTCTTAAAACAGCTGAAATGAGAGGCTTTTTTTAAAAAGAAGGTATCTTGATTACATTTATGCAGTAAATTAGGCTGAGAAAAAATATAGTTAGCTGATTGCCTTTCTTTAATCAGCTTTTAATTATCACAGGGCAGATGATGAAAATTGCAGATTAGGCATGACCCTTATTTTGCTTTTAACTTCTTCCCTTCAGTATTCCCTACCTTTTCTTTGCCTGCTGTGAAATACAAGAATGATAAGTAATGCCTGGAGAAATTTATCATTAATGATTCTCACTTACATCTAAAACTGTAATGACAAACTATCAGGGTGTTTGATGATGTAGATAGAAAAAGTACGTATTTCAGGACCATTTTCTCCCTGACCTTCCTACCCCTATTTGGCAAACAGTCACCTCCAAAGTCACCTTTAGACCTAAATGTAGTTTAGCTTGTATACACTCCTCAGGTCATTTATTATTTTTTCAGCTCTCTCCTTCATTTTTGCAGTTACTTGAAATGAAAATGTTAACAAATTGGTAATAATTGTAAAAATAATTGGAATGATATAGCAAAAAGTTATCCTATTTGGAAAGCCCTTTAAGTGAAAAAGAAAAATTAAATTGTATTTGAATGAGAAACACTATTTTTTCTTCCATTTTAAAATTTATTTTTATTAATTGGTTTTTTAGGACTAGAAAAAATTGTTCAATGTTCATTGGGTCGTTTCGCCAGTCTGGACTTTCATTGAACCACCAAAATATTGAAGGTATGTTTTCATGGTAGAGTCATATAAAGGAAATTAGTCTTTGCCTAAAAATAGAAGACTTAGTTAGATATACATTTATTTACAACTAGGCTGGTCAAATATATATATATATATTTTTTTTTTTTGGTAGAGATGTGGTCTTGTTATGTTGCTCAGATTAGCTTTGACCTCCTGGGCTCAGGCAAATTATCCTGCCTTAGCCTCCCGAGTAGTTGAGACTACAGGCATGCTCTACTGAGCCTGGCTTACTATACGTTTATAAATATGAAATCAGTGTTGCTATTGACTTGGATCATGCTTCATAGAGTTACCTATGGGAGTAGCAACTCAGATGCCGTTAGTATCTGCTACTCAAAATGTGATTTGGGGGCTGAAATTTGAAAACAAAGTTTGTTTCCTATGTTCATAAGATTTTTAATAAGAATTTCATGTCTCTTGACTGGCAGTCACACAGGCCAGTTTTGCCTTGGTTTGAGCTGTATTAGAGGATGGCTGTCTATCTCTTTGCAGTGTCTACCAATGATTCCTCCAGAGTGAATGTCAGGTATATTGTGTCACAGTGTAGTAAATATTTATAGTGTTTAATGATACCTAGTATAATAAGAAAAGGATGCAAGGACATGGTAACATTTTGGAAAGATAAATTTAAGAAGCTCTGTCTTCTCTTGCTCTGTTGCTACAACAACAAAGCAGTACCACTTTTGCCCACCACCAGCTCTTACGTGTACTTTTACTGTCTAGAGTTTGGTCTTTAATATTGTTTATTCTTTTAACAAATACTTATTAAGCCTACTATATACCAAGTATGTGGGTGCTAAGGGTGTGAATGCTAAATAAACCAGGGATTCTTAAAGGGTAGCTGATCCATTTTAGAGCATGACAATATCAGGATGAGCCTGAACATACAATTATCACTGAAAAGCAAGGATGCTTTCAAGGATGTCTGGGGCCAGTGCTGGAGGATAAATGGTTAGCTCAATGGTGCTGTGGCCAAACTATGATAAACTGGCCAAACTGATAAATTAAGTAGGGATAAAAACCTAGGAATTTAGAGTTCATGGAAATAAGTTTGTGAAAAGACCATGAGTTCATAATGATATTCAAAAAATGTTAAGAGTGTACAAAAGATTGTCTCAATACAAAAAGAAAAACAACTATAGCAGGATGTTTAAGAATGGGCTGGATGTGGTGGCTCACACCTGTAATCCCAGCACTTTGGGAGGCTGAGCCAGGATGATTGCTTGAGCCTAAGAGTTCGAGACCAGCCTGGGAAACACAGCAAGACCCCCATCACCACACACACACAAAATTATCCAGGTATGGTGGTTCATGCCTATAGTCTCAGCTGTGCTGAGGTGGGAGGATAGCTTGAGCCCAGGAGGTTGAGACTGCATGAGCCATGTTTCTAGCCCGGGTGACAGAGTGAGACCCTATCTCAAAAAAGAAAGTTTTAATGACTAAGAAATGGGGGCCTGTTAATATCTGCGCATTTTGTTTTTTTTTAAATTAAATACATGTCTATTTATAAAACATAGGATATTTTTGTTTATCACTGTTTAAGTAGGGAAAGAGTCAAGCAGTCCTGAAAAAAGTAAGAATTGTACCAAGGAAAGGAAGGTCCACCACACAGTACCAGCAGTGACACATAAAACATATAAAGTGGGGTCTGTGTCCCCTGATGACAAATTAACCTGATATCTAATTAAGGAGACTTTTCTGCAGAGACTAGATCCTTATCTCTTAGTAAATAAAAGCCTTAGATGGCCCTGCCTATCATGATAAGATACTAAATGGCAGGAATAAGTTTCTAATAACACTACATAACATATCAGTGCATAATAAATGACAAGACAAAGGCTTTTGTAACACCAACCAAGTAAAACTTAAAGCATTCTGGGACAAAACATTAGATTACAAAAAATAACCTTTGTGAAGTTTAAGGTATTTATTTATAGGTAAAGCCAGATAATTGGCTGGTCAGGTTGGAATAATCTTGAGAGAAATAATCTCATGCCCCAACAAAAAATCAGGTAATCTGTAACCCTGGGAAGGTATCAGAGTAAGAATTACTTTAATCTTAAAAAGGTATAAGAACAAGTATAGAAATAAAGAAGAATGAATTACAACAATGATACTGTTATTTTAGAATTAGTTTAAGAGCAGTAGTTTTTATATATTTGAAATGGTAAAAAATTATTTCAAATTTTTAGTTTAAATTGTTTAAGGAAATTTAAGTTTGTTATCAATGTTTAAATGTTAAATAGTAATTTTCAAGTTTTCATGTCTTAGATATAGAAGTTTAATAAATTGACCATTAAACAAATGTAAGTACAAGTGGTAATTAATGTTCCTCTTTAAATATAAAAGACTTTGTGATTTTAAAAAAGTTTAATAAATATCAAATGGCCTAATATAATTCAGACTATGCCAAACATAATCTCCAAATTTAGTAAAAACCTATTTAGCACTTTTTACAAGATGTAGTTATAGATTAAACAAAATGAGTCATGTTTTTAAAGCTATAATGATGTCATCTTAGAGGTTGAAGTCTTTTTTTGTGTGTGTGTGTGAGAATGTATTGAACAATTTGAGACAGAGGTGTCATGGATAATATCATGCCCTGGGCATTCCTTTTTCTTCTTTGGGTATTTTCTTTTCTTTTTTCTTTTTTTCTTTTTTTTTTTTTTTTTTGAGATGGAGCCTCTCTCTTTCGCCCAGGCTGGAGTGCAGTGGTGCAATCTCTGCTCACTGCAACCTCCGCCTCCTGGGTTCAAGCAATTCTCTTGTCTCAGCCTCCTGAGTAGCTGGGATTATAGGCGCGTGCCACCAGGCCTGACTAATTTTTGTATTTTTATTAGAGACATGGTTTCACCATGTTGGCTAGGCTAGTCTTAAACTTGTGACCTCATGTGATCCACCCACCTGGGTCTCCCAAAGTGCTGGGATTACAGGTGTAAGCTATCGCGCCCAGCCTCCCCTTTGGGTTTTGACTATAACAGGTGTCATCAATATTTACACAAAAATGTATTTTTATTTTTCTCATACCCAATTCTAGTATTTATTTTAAAACAGGGTTCCACTATGTCCTATATTCCCATAACTCCAACCTCCTGCCCATTTGGCCTCCTGAGTGCCAGCCATTAATGCCTTGTGATGCCATTGGCATTTGTGCACTGTTGTCACCACTCTCCTCAAACTTCTGAGTCACAAGTCTCATAGGCTGTTCCTTTAAAAGTGCCACATGGCCAGGTGAGGTAGTGCATGCCTATAGTCCCAGCTACTAGGGAGGCTGAGTTGGGAGGATCCCTTGGGCCCAGGAATTTGAAGTGGCAATAGGCTATGATTGTGCCACTGCATTACAGCCTGGGTGACAAAGCAAGACCCCCATCTCTAAAAAATAAAAAATAAAAAGTAGTGCCACATGCACCAGGATTATTGCTTTGTGTGTTTCTTGCTGCCCTAAAGCTGCTGAGACTAGAGATCCTTAGAATTGGTAGTTCTCTTCCATTCCGGCACTTCATTGCAGCTCTCTCTTGCCTTTACTCCTTTCAGAGTATTCAGAACAAGAAGCTCGTTTTATTATAATTCCAGACTATAGGTTAAATCACGTACAAGTAAATTATTAAATTGTTAGCTTTTATAGGTGACTGTGTTCTAATACAGACCTCTGTCCCAATTCAAAGGGTAAATTCTAATCAAATTGTAGAAAGATAAAGATAAGCAAACTATCTTAAGTTAAATTTTGTGTATAAGTTAAACCAGGCTTCTCTGGCCATTTTCTTTGAATTTGATGCTTTAGAATTATTTCTCATGTATACCATTACATATTGCCTCTCTAAAGTGAAAGTAGAAAATTTGAAAATTATTTTAATGATTTATTAAAGGATAGACAAAAATTCAAGAATTCTTTATGTATTTGTAAAAACTTTAAAGTAAAATTTGTAGTTAGAAAAGCTAATTCCTTCTAAATGTGTTTGTTTTTAATATAGTAATCAAATTACTGTAAAATATTTTATTAAGTTTTTAAAATAGTAACTGTTGGCATAAAAGAATGATCATTTTGTCAACGAAAAGAGTCAAACTCTGTAAAATATTTGAAGAGATTTATTCTGAGCCAAATATGAGTGACCATGGCCTGTGACACAGCCGTCAGGAGACTGAGAACATGTGCCCAAGGTGGTCAGGGCACAGCCTAGTTTTATACATTTTAGGGAGACATGAGACATCAATCAATATATGTAAGATGAAGTACATTGGTTTGGTCTGGAAAGGTGGGACAAACCAGAAGCAAGTTGGGGGCGGGGGGCTTCCAGTTTATAGGTGGATTCAAAGATTTTCTGATTGGCAATTGGTTGAAAGAGTTATTATCTAAAGACCTGGAATCAATAGAAAGGAATCTCTGGGTTATGATGATAAGGGATTGTGGAGACCAAAGTTTTATCATGCAGATGAAGCTTACAGGTAGCAGGGTTCAGACAGAGCAGATTATAAATTTTTTTTAACAGACTTAAGGTCTGTGTTGATGTTAACGCTGGATGGCTTTTCCTCAATTCCAGAAGGGAGGAGGGTGTAATGAGGCGTGTGTGACCCTTTCTTCCCTTCAAGGCCTGAACCAACTTTGGAATGCCCATGGCCAAGAGGGGTCCATTCAGATGATTGGGAGCCTTAGAATTTTATTTTTTTTGCTTTATAGTTTTGAAGATGAAGTTGTTAAAAACAACATGGGAGAAAATGTCTATGAGAGTTGTTTCTTTATGATTCAGAGAAGGAAGAAAAGTGAAATCTCTTTTTCTGTTTTTGAATTCTAATCCCCCAAAGATCTGAAATTTTATTTAAAAAAACCTCTCCTTGCAAAGATAGTTGAAGATGTATCTATTATTTTAAAATGTTTCTTTCATTGGTATTAAAATTTTAAGCAAGTAGAGATACAAAATGTTAAGTAAGATACACACAATGAAATATGTCATCACTTGTTGACAGGAATAATTCTAAACCAAGGATAAGAAATTATTTATTCTTATGACTTTGATTATCATGCTGTGAGCAAGTAATATGCCATGATTTTAGCCCTCCTAACTGATTTTCATAGCTTTTTATCATTAAATTGCAAAGGTGAAGTAAGGGAAAAAAACAGGTTTATTATTATTATCTTTTAGGATGTGAAGCTCAGCAAGAATATTTATGCTTCTTTTTCCCCCTGAAAAACCTGTTTTGCTTATGAGGATGCATTTTGAGGTTCAGCAGATAATTACTTGCTTTTACTTTAGCTGTGTAGACATTACCTAATCAAAAGAAACCAAAAGAATGACTCAGATATATGCTTGAAATTCCAGTGAGTTCTGAATTCCTACTCAAGTGTGTCAGAAGATTTGGGTCTTTTTTCTTTTCTTTTTTTTTTTGAGGCGAAGTCTTGCTCTATTGCCCAGGCTGGAGTGCAGTGGTGTAATCTCGGCTCACTGCAACCTCTGCCTCCCAGGTTCAAGCAATTCTCGTGCCTCAGCCTCCCGAGTAGCTGGGATTACAGGTGTGTGCCACCATGCTGGCTAATTTTTGTATTTTTAGTAGAGACGGGATTTCACCTTGTTGGCCAGGCTGGTCTCAAACTCCTGACCTCAAGTGATCTGCCCACCTTGGCTTCCCAAAGTGCTGGGATTACAGGCGTGAGCCACCATGCCTGGCCAGAATACTTGGGTCTTGATGATGAAAGTAAATGGGCTGGGTGTGGTGGCTCACACCTGTAATCCCAGCACTTTGGGAGGCCAAGGCAAGTGGATCACTCGAGGTCAGGGGTTTGAGACTAGCCTGGCCAACATGGTGAAACCCTGCCTCTACTAAAAATACAAAAATTAGCTGGGCATGGTGGTGCGTGCCTGTAATCCCAGCTACTCAAGAGGCTGAGGCAGGAGAATCACTTGAACTCAGAAGCAGAGGTTGCAGTGAGCCAACATCATGCCACTGCACTCCAGCCTGGGCTGCAGAGCGAGACTCCATTTCAAAAGAAAAAAAAAGAAAGAAAGAAAGAATGTAAAAGGAACAATGGAGGAGAACTATCTTTTTTCCAGATCCTCCTTTAACCTAACTTGGGTGTGAATTGCTGTTTGCCAGCTTGGCTCGGAGGGGGCAGGGTGAGAGTAGATAGTGAATTTGCAGTCACAGAGGCAATGCAGCAATCCTCCATAGTGTCTAGGATAACCCTCTGTCCTTTTGACCCCTATAAGGGGCATTTCTTTTCATGCCTAACTCCAGACAGCATGAGTCCATTTAAGCTCTAAGTACCTGTAGTGGAAGAGATAATGACACTGAGAAAGTAGATAGTCTTTTTCTTATGTAGTTACAAATGCTGTACTTAGTATAAGTCAGCCAAAATAGAGTTCTTGGTTTTTAGCTAAAATAATTCCAAATAGTTACAATTTTGGGGGAGCTATATAAAATATTTTTTAAGAAATGCAAGAATTTTATAATTTCATTTCCAAAATAATACTTTTATACTAATAAATTTATGTAATATTAATATTAATAAAATATATGATGTGTCACTTGACTGAGGGAGTTTAAGTTATGTGATTATGAAATGTCAACTGAGAAGGTATGTTTTTAGTGCTTCCATAAAACTGGAATGAAAACGCATTGTTCTTTTCTAGGGCCTGAGGCTGAAAGTCCTGAAGTTTTGCCACACATAGAAAAGGTTGGTCTGTATAACAGAAATTAACTATGTAGATTGTGAGTTTAGATTTTTAAAAAAATTATGTCGATTAAAGTATCAAGCTCATTTAGACCCTCACCCTCATCTACTAAACCATTTCGGTAGATAGAAATCTATTCTTGTCTAATCACCTCTTTCATATTTATTCTTCCTTATTGCTAATGAAAGTGTTTTCTTGATCTGTGTCTCTTATCCAGTACTGTTAAGTCTCTTACTTTTTATCTAGAATAGAAATACATAACTTGTTATCAAACTAGTTTCTGAGATAATGTAGCCAAGTTCCTTCCTGCTTTGGATTTGCTTTGTACTTGGTGCTATGGAGAATCAGAGGACTGTAGGACTGGCTTTGCTTACAATGAACTCACGCTTTCCTCAGGGATACTAGGCAATCAAAGACCTCCCCAGTGAGATAAAGTCTCATTTTGTTGCCCAGGCTGGAGTACAGTTGTGCGATCATAACTTACTGCCACCTTGAACTCCTGGGCTCAAGAGATCCTCTCACCTCAGCTTCCCCAGTAGCTGGGACTATAGGCCCATACTGCCACACCCAGCTAATTTTTTTCTTTTAATTTTTTGCAGACCCTGGGTCTTGGCATCTCGCCCAGGATGTCCCTGTAGCTTACTTTATCTCAGCCACACCTTACACTTTCCTGCCTTCATGCTTTTCTCAAATCAGGAGCCAGAAGATGGGAAATAACATAAAATTTGGAAACCAGATAGGTCTAGGTTCCAAGGATAACTGTTTATATCTGTAAGATAGGGACAGCGATAGCTGTTTTACAGGTATTGTGAGAACCGAGCAATGATGGTTCATGGTGTCTGGCACCTAGTTGGTGCTTAGTAAATGTGTGTTCCTCCATTCTTTCATTCCACAAATCTTTAATTTCTGGCTCAAGTACCTGTTCTTCTGTGGATCTATTTCAGATAATTCTGGCGATCTTGACCAAAGTAATTGCTCCCTCTCTAGCATTCATTATTTACTGACTATATCATTATTTCCAAATCACTTGTACTCTATAATATTAATAGATCTTCTGAGGAGAAGGATTTTTTTGGACAAAAATGTTTGGAGAATGCTGTGTCCTAAAGTTCCCCAATGCACATGGTTTGGAAAGTCCTGTCGCAAAATAACTTGTTTAACTTTGCTCAACCAAGTATTTTTCAAAGAATCATGAAAGCCCTCCACTGCCTCCATTTTTTTCTTCCCCAGAAAACACATTTTTGCAAGACATTAGGCTTTGTATGTTATCAAGCAAATGGGCCTGCTGCCTGATATGCATAGAAGCCAATGCTGTGGCACTGGGTTTTGAGGGAAAAAAAGGCTTTATTGTGAGACAGGCCAGCAAGGAAACAGGAGAGGCAGCTCAAATTTGTGTCCTCTATTTAGGGTCTGGAACAGGTTTAAGGGGGCAGAAGGTAAGGGAAAGGACTTAGGAATGTTGGCTTGGCAGAGTCTGATTAGGCCTCAAATTTGACCATTTACGGTAAGGTATATTTAGGCAGATTTTAACACCAAATCTTTCTGGCCAGCAGACCTGTTGCTTCAGAAAGAGTACCAGTGGTCAGGTTCCAGTCATTTCTCAGTCTTCTTGGTTCAGGAGGAGGGGGAGTCATTTTTCAGTCTTCTTGGTTCAAGGTTCTGGCTGCGTTACATGACTTGCAGTTTTGGCCCTGTTATACCTGCAACATGACTTGACATTCTGTTACCAGCAAAGTACGGCCAGTTTGGGCTGGTTCTGTGGTTATAAATGCAACTGCTTGATATACACTAGTTTATGCCATAAGTGTTCTATGACATTATTTGTCTTCTATTTAATGTCCTAGGTATTTATGTCTTGAATCTTAAGTTAGAAATAAATTGCTTTAAGACATAGCCCAGTGTATATACTTTATTATACCTGGTGCGGGGACTTCAAATAGTGGAGAGGCCTTGAACTGAGACTTAGAGAGTGAGTAGGATCTGGTTCTTGAATTTCTTGCATATTCCTTTTATCTTTCTGAGAAAATTATAGTTAGCATTGCTAACAAATAAATATGTTTTCTTAAGTGCTGTATGCTATTAATATATACAAAGTACATAAAGGTGGCAGGTAGAAAAGGACAGGAGGAGGAAGAATAAAGTGGTTTTGCTTCTCTCACTCATACCAGATTAGAATATTAGAAGGCTTACAAATTACAGCACATCCTGTCAAAGGTATGGTGGATTTGATTTTTGGAAAAAACCAAAGTCATTGAAACCCATTCTGTTATTTAAGGCCGATAAAAAGTATTTAGTGTTCGAAAATTTTTCAGTGCCTTTAAAGCACATTATTTTCTTGAATGGCTTATAAACTCATTCTGAAAGCAATTTCAAAAGAGGGATTCTAACAGTATTTTGAGTATTAGAAACATTGTGAGGCTGGGCACGGTGTTTCATGCCTGTAATCCCTGTACTTTGGGAGGCCGAAGCAGGCAGATCGCCTGAGGTCAGGAGATTGAGACCAGCTGGACCAACATGGTGAAACCCTGTCTCTCCTAAAAGTACAAAAAATTAGCAGGACATGGTGGCAGGCTCCTGTAATCCCAGCTACTCAAGAGGCTGAGGCAGGAGAATCACTTGAACCCTGGAGGCGGAGGTTGCAGTGAGCTGAGATGGCGCCACTGCACTCCAGCCTGGGTGACAGAGTGAGACCTCATCTCAAAAAAAAAAAGAAAGAAAGAAAAGAAAAAAAAAAAAAACATTGTGAGAACAGGTATAACCTATTAAGGTGATGTCTTAGAGAAATAATAGTCGTTTAGAAATGTTAAGTTTAGTGGGTTTTTTTGCTTAAAATAACCACAACTCGGAGCCATTCATTTACAGCTAGGGCTTGTAATATTTATACATAACTGTACCCTCATTTCTCCACCTTTTCCCTCTGACCTCTTGTCCTTTGGCCTCTTTACTCCACATTTACTTATTCCTACAAAGGTGGGGGAACAAAAAGAAGGTGAAATTTTATTCCTAGTTAATAATTTTATAAATCAAATAGGACATTTTGGCAATAAAGAATTTTATAACCATTAATGGCTATGAAGCTTTGAGATCATCTGTTAATTTAACTATCCATACCATCTCTGCTTCTTCTGTTAGCACAGATAATTTAAACTTAGATGAATAATTTGCCGTCCGTAATTATGGTCCAGCCAATTATGCTCTTGGTCTATTATTAAATGTTTAACCATGTTTTCAGTATTTAGTAATTTGGTATAGGAAAGCAATAAAGAGTATTCCCTTTATTTATGGAAGGGAAGGAAAGTTGATGATAAATTTTGAGGGTAGCTTACAAACAAGATAAACTATAAAACTATAAAGTTTTCATTTTAAATACTTTATTGTATATGCTGTAATGATGTAATTTCTATTTGTAATACACAGGAACTAAGTAAAGGCAGAGATTCTCCTGAAGTTAGCCTTCTCTCAGGCACTGCTATTACAGTATCTGATACAGTTGCTGTAAAGGAGACATCATTAATAGAGCCAGAGAAGATCTTAGCAGCACCAAATACATTTTTTGAGCCTAGAAAGGAAGTCACATTGACCATAACTTCTGAAGAAAGTAAGGATGAAGAAAGCTCTCTTGAAACGTTTGTGTCTGCATTAGAAAGTTTACTTACATCACCAGAAAGCACCCAGGAGGAAAGATTGTTTGAATTAGTAAGTGATTCTGAGCGTAAAGAATTGATGAACCCATTGAGTGACTCTCTTAGTTCCATATCAATACCTTTGAATGCCTGGTCGGCATGTCATAGAGATTTACTAGAAAACGCAAAGGATGATGCATTGCCAGCTGAGTTATTGGAAGCCCTGAACACATTGTCAGAAGCCAAGGTGGAAACCATCTGTCACAGAAAAGAGGGAGGTGGCAGTCTCACTGCTAGAAATGAATGTTTAGAAGTGGAGTTCAATATGTCTCAGACCAATGAAGATTGTACACAAATAGCAGAGGTGAATTTTGAATTTCTTTGTTCTACTCCACCATTTGAACATGGTTCCAAGTTAGCTGAGCTATAGGACAAGCATCTTTCAGTGGAGCAAGTAGCTGAAAATATGAGTCTATGATTTTGCCTTTTAAACTTCAACAAGTTTTCATTGTGTTAAAATCAAATCTACCCAAATATCAACACCCAGAAGATACTTTGTGACTTGGAAGCATAGAGTGATCTTTTTAGAAGTTCCTAAGTTAGAGTTTTCAAGGAGTTAAGAAGTTAAAATAGAAAGATTTCTTCCCAACAGGCCTGAGAAGACATATCATTAGATTGCTTATATGTAGGAAGGAAAGAATTCTTTACTAAAATTTTCTCTGTTGGCTCAGAAAATCACTATGTCTACCTGGGTGCAGAGTACTGATGGGATACCCCACATTAATTTACATTTTGACATAGAATATATGCAGTTGGGATGCCAGGGGAGGGAAAAAATATGCCTAGCTTAAGCAGAATTTTGACTTCTATGTCTGAGAATACTGTCAGGTGGCATAGCTCTTGGGGTTTAGAATTCTTGTAGTATTATGCCTGGAGGCCCTGTAGTGGCCTATCACTCACAAAGTCCCTTTGTCATATTGACAGTTTCTTTGTTTTTAAAAATAATCTTTTTTTTTTCCCTGATTATAATAATAATGCATCCTCATTATAAAACAAATTTTAAACCTTACAGAATTACATAATAATATGGTAACAAATATTCTCCACAGTTTTACTCTTTAGAGATAATCACTGTTAACAGTTTGGTGTATCTCTTTCCAATTATTTCCATCATATTCTATATTAGTTCATTTTATGCTAATGGGATTATATTATATATAATGCCTTCCAACTTATTTTTTAAATTTAATAATGTATTTTGTTTATCTTTCAATGTCAGCAAATGTAGCACTACTTAAATCTTTTAATTTGCTGAATAGTATTCCGCTGTGTGAATATATTGTAATTTATTTAATCAATTCACTAATGATGGTCATTTGGATTGTTTTCTTTCTTTTCTTTTTCTCTTCCGATTACCAAAATGTTTCTGTGAACATCCTTGTGAAGATTTATGTAAAAAAATGCTGAGCTCGTGTTGCAGCATACATACCTGGAATAATACTGCATGAAGTTCTGCTTAACAAATCTCAAAACTGACATAGGATTTTTTAAAAACCAGAAAAAGATAAACTAATTATGGAGATAGGGCATGAAGATTAAACATTGCAGTGTTCTAATATGAAAAGAGGGAATATGAGTAAAGTGTAGGAAATATTTTTTAAAAACCAGAAAAAGATAAACTAATTATGGAGATAGGGCATGAAGATTAAACATTGCAGTGTTCTAATATGAAAAGAGGGGATATGAGTAAAGTGTAGGAAATTATGATTGATATTAATACAGTGAATATGAATTTAGCAAGTTTTCAAAAGGAAAGAAAAAATAAACCCTCTTAAGTAGAAAGGAGACTTACTTAGAACAGATCAAATAATATACTCATTTACTCAGCTGTAATAAAAATATGGAGCTTGTTACCTTGAGAAGCTTTGCAAGACGGATATGTAAGTAAGCTGAAGAAAGATTTAGATGATATGTATAAAGAATACATATGTTCATGGAAGTTAAATCTATAATGAATTATTAAGGGAAAGAACAATTCCTGATACACTGTTAACCTTTTAAAATCAATGTATTGGAGGTTATGTACTATCTTGTTCCACAAAATATCACTTACTGCTGCGTCAGATAATAAAACCCTAGGCTGAATAGTCCATTGATCTAACCTAGTGTGACATTTCTAATGTTTTTGCAGATCTCATCATTCTACATTCTAAATTTCTTGCAAAATTAAAACTCCTAGAGTGACCATAGATTTGCCCTTGAATTTTCAAGATAAATATTGATCAAAATCATTTTTACTTATGCTCTTAAGCTTTTAAATCTGCATTGTCCTTTATTACATTAATTATTATTAAATCTTTCATTATGTCCACATATGTCTATGAATTCTTGTACTTGGATCCTATAATAGGCATTTTAATTTAATCAAAAGTCAAGACAAAATTTAACTTCTTATAGTTTTAATTTTTTTGCAGTGTTGTAATTTTTTGTGGATGTATTTACGTATTTGCAGACTCTGCAAGACCCAAATCCATCTGGATTGCAAACTTTGGCTCATCAAAATATCACTTCTTGTGAACCACTAAGTAATAAGAGAAATTCAAATTCAGTGACAAATAGCTCTGATCAGGAAACTGCGTGTGTGTTGAGGAGATCATCCAGACTAGAAAAACTGAAAGTAAGCAGAGATGCAAAGTACTCAGATCACATGTATAAGATGCCAGAAAAGATTTTACCAAAAGTCCTTGGCTGTGAGGACCTAACAAATAACTCTTCAGCTCAGAATTTCAGGTATGCAATGAAATTGTGTCTTTATCTCCAGGTATGCTATAGACATTATAGATAATTATATGCTTGGGGACATCAGGGTCAGTATACAGTTAACACAGGGGAAAGAGCTTTATTTTTTATATTATTGCTTTTTTATTTTGCAGTTTTTGATCAGTACCATACCACAGAGCAAGGCTTTTTCCTTGCAAAGAGCCTGCATCTTTTTCTCTAGAGGGTGAATAGAGTGGATAGTGGCATGCCAATTTGGGGAGTGAAGAGCAGGAGATTCAGAATACTCACACTTGTAGATGACTAATCCTAAAGAAGAGAAACCCACAGGTCGCACAAAGAGAGGGCTAGAAGCCGTGATGACTGGCATGCCTGCTGCAGAATTACCTGTAGGATCCATCTCCATATTTAAAACCGCCACGCCACTTGAGAACAGCTCAGTAAAATACCCTGGAGTTTTAATATTGTATTCAAAAATTGGTGTAATTCTCTGTGAATGTTTGCAAAAACCATTATAGCCATTTAAAAAATACGTTGTTTTTCAAGAATGCAGGATCCGGCTTTAATGATTGATGGTAAAGAGAAGAATATGCATTCAGCCAGGTTCAAGAATGGAAAACAGATCAGGAAAAATGAACAATTTTCAGGAAAAAAAGGTGATGCATATTTTGAGTATTTTTCTATTTCTTTTACACAAACAGAATTGGTAGAAAGGATTCAGAGATTATCTTTCTCAACTTTCTAATTTTGCTGATGAGGAAACTGAATTTCAGATAGGTTAAGAGTTTTTCCCAGAATCATACAGCTCATTAGTAGCATAATTGAGAATTGATCCTGAACTTCTGACTCATAGGTTAGTACTTTTTTCTATAGTTCTGCTTTGGAAAGAGTAGTTACAGACCTCTTTTTAAATTTACATGTGTGACTAACCTAGCATATGGCTATGAAAAAGCATATCAGGAGGAATAAAGGAAAGGACAAGGCACAATTGTTATTATTCTTAGATCTTATTTCTTTGTTCCTATAACATCCAAAAGATTGAACTAAAAACTCTCAGAAGCAATAAGAGAATCTAGAAACGTTGAAAAAATAATAGATAGTAGAACAATTGACAAAACTGAAATATGGGTTGTAAATGAAAAAATAATATTGTATCAGAGGTAAGTTTTCTGAATTTGGTAATAATACTGCAGCGATATATGCGTACATCTTTGTCCTTAGAAATATACGTTAAAGTATTAGTGAGTAAAAGGGCATGATGTATAAAAGTTACTTTTTATGTATACATGTGTCTGGATGCATACGTATCTAGAAGAAAGAATGGTTTAAAGTCAATGGCAAAATGTTAACAAGGGGTGAGTCTTTTGTTCTATTTTTACAACTTTTCTGTAAGTCAGATTATTTCAAAAGTTTTAGAAATGTGATAAGCTGGAGTCAACAATTAATGCCTTTCACATATATGTATGTATTAACTTGTTAGAAAGTGTAAAAGATTATCTCATTTATAATTGTTCCAAAAAGAAAATACTTTTATAACTAATAAGAAACGTATCATACTTATAAGGAAAGAGTTTAAAAATTCTACTGAGAGATGTAAAAAATACTTGAATAAATGGAAAGAAGAACCTTGTTCTTGACTAGAAAGATTCAGCATTGTAAGAAGGTTTTCCCTAAATTATTCTAGAAATGCATGAGATCTCATCAAAAACAGATTTTTATTTATTTGCTATTTTTTTTGTTTTATTTTGTATTGCTTTTACAGGGATAGAGAGTAGCTATGAGAAAATTTCAAAGTAATACTAAATATCACCTAGAAAAGTAAATATGAGAGACTAGCCAAGAAAATTCTGAAAAATAAAAGCAAAAAGTTAGAGTGGCAGGACCTGTTCACCATAGTATGAGAGCATATTAGAAAGCTACAGAAATTAAAGTCATTTGACACTGGAGCAGGAATAGACAGATAAATCAGTGAAACGGAATAGAGAGTTTAGATGTAGAAGCCAGCTACAGTGAGATATGGGACAGATATGTAATATAGATGGCATCTCAAATTGTGGTGAAAAGAAAGACTAAGCAATAGGTAGTGGAAAACACAAACAAAATTGGATTTCCATAATATTCCTTACACTAACTTTAATTTCAGATTGATCAAAGATTTAAATGAAAAATAAAATTGTAGAAGAAAACGTAAGTGAATCTTTCTGTAACCTTGGTGTGGAAAAAGTCTTTTTAAATCCTCTTGGTTTCTGAGTTTACAATCATAAAATTAACTACATACCTTTAAAAGAATGGTAAAAATTCTTTTAAAGAATGATAAAATTAACTACATACATTAAAAAAATTGCATAGAAATATACCCTAAAGGAGAATCAAATATCAAATAGCTAAGAAATATTAGCATCCTTTGACAAGGGTTTAATTGCGTTAGTATGCAAAAACTCATATGAAACAGTACGGATAAAGAACAGGGGTGTATGTCATGGCCTTAATGGTGGTGATGGTTTCATGGGTATATATTTGTCCCTAAGTATATTGAATTGTATACATTAAATAAGTATCCCTTTTTACATGTCAGATAATAATAACAATAATTAATTAAAATTTTTTTAACTGGGGGAAAAAAGTAAAAAGAACATGAATAGATAAGGAACATGAACAAGCAGTTCACAGAAAAAAAAATACACACACACACACACACATATATAAGCACCTCAATCCAGTCCTATTGGTCTGGGACTTCAAGTTTGAGTTTTGGGAGGACACCATTCAGTCTGTAACACCTTCAGAGGTGAATTCTACAAAATATATACGGGGGAAATAATACCAGTTCACCACACAATTTTTCCAAAAAATTAAAGATGAGGAAACACTTCTCAACTCATTTTAATGAGGTCATCATTAAACTGATACCAAAATCAAAGACATTATAAGAACAGAAAATTGGACTAAGTATCCTTCATGAATATAAATGCAAAAATTCTAAACAGGCCACGTGCAGTGGCTCATGCCTAGAGTTGCAGTACTTTGGGAGGCTGAAGCAGGTGGATCGCTTGAGCCCAGAAGCTTGAGATCAGCTTAAGCAACATGGCGAAACCCTGTCTCTACGAAAAATGCAAAAAATTAGCTGGGCATGGTGGTGTGCGCCTGTAGTCCCAGCTACTCAGGAGGCTGAGGTGGGAGAATTACCTGAGCCTGAGAAGTTGAGGCTGCAATGAGCCGTGATTGCACCACTGCACTCCATCCTGGGCAATACCCTGGAGAAGAATATGGAGAGCAAGACCCTGTCTCAAAAAAAAAAAAAAAAAATTCTAAACAAAACTTGAGCATATCAAATCCAACATTATATAATACATCATGACCAAGTGGTGTTTATCCTAGGAATTCAAGATTGGTTTTACACTTGAAGACCAATCGCTGTAATTCATTATATTAACAAGCTAAAAAAGAGAAACCATATGATCATCTCAATAAATGCATAGAAAGCATTTGACAACATCTAACACATCTGTTCCTGGTGAAAGTTCTCAGCAAACTAGGAATTCAACCTGACAATGGACATCTACAGAAATCATACAGCTTTATACTTAATTGTGAAACACTAAATGCTTTCCCCCTAAGATCAGAAAATTACATAATTATAATATAACAAGTACAATTGGCACAGGCAGATTTGGAAGTAAAGACTGCTCTGATTATGGTAAGCATGCAATTTGTCTGGTGGGAAAAGAATGCTTTGTAGTCTGGTATACAAGAAGGTAGACTCAAAGTTCAGCAGTTTGGTTTGTTATACAGTGGGACCGAATCAAGGGAGTCAAACGGCAAGGCAGTTGATATGTCATCCATTAAGAAAGCTGCTGCAGTACTCAGTTACCTTTGTAAGGTTTTAGGATGGGGCAGGATAGCTAGATACAGATTGGAAAAGCTATCAGCAGGCTATTCTGAAATTCAGAAAATCCAAATGAGTATTGCCCTCCAAATTGACAGGATTTGGAACATGTAAATGAGGAGCTTCAGTATTTTAGGAGGCACAGTGGAGAATTGGTACTTGATATACATTATCTGGAAAAGTATTTTAATCGTGCATTTCTGGCTTAGTAAATAAAAACAATTGCAAGGATCAAGGCTATAGTTCTCTGCTTAATTTCATTAATTTATTTTTAGCCAAGAAAGAGAATTTTGCATTCCCTTTCTGGAAAAGGGAACTGGGATTAGTTTTTGTATCTTATATGCCTCTGAGATTTTCTCCTCATGGTTTTATAAGACATTTGGTAATATAACATTTTATTAAATTTGATAATATATTATTCTAGGTTTAAATAATCCTTTTCACCAGAACTTTTAAGAAGATTATCTGTTAGTCTTTTCATATATGCACCTTTCATGGGTTTTCAATCAACATACACTGTTTATCATGATTTATAGTTTACTTCAAATATTTTAAGACTAGTGACATTTGTCTCTTTTTCCTTTTTGTGTATAGATAATATTATATATAGGTTAATGGATGAATATTCTCATAATGTAATATACTTCACCTCTAGACTATTGACTGAGTTAATCCTGTTACCTATGTTTGTGAAGTTTGTAGTTTGAAATCTGTGGTTTGTAATCCGTATTCCTTCTGATATTCAAATAATGATTTTTTTTCTTTTGTTCATTCTCTCATTTCAGAAAAAATGAAGGTGAACAAAATATCTCTTGGTAGCATTAACCGGAGAAACATTTTTGGAGAGAACTTAGTATATAAGGCTGCTCTACACGATGATGCTGATCTTGTTCATCATTGTATAAAAAAAGGTGGAAATGTTAATCAGCCAAGTTATGCTGGTAAGTTAGGATTACCACCCACAGTTATCTTAAGAGTGGTTTGTAGTTTCAGCTGAATCACTCTTAGGAAAGTATAGCAAAGTGAGCCTAAGGTAACTTCCAAACAGAAGGCTTTCAGGTCATTTTCCTATTTAAGTAGCTCATCACCATTATCTTTCAGGGAAGAGGGCAGGGTGAGAAGACTGGGTGGCAGGAGAAGAGCCTTATGTTTCTCCTTCAAAGATTATGCCAGGTGGGTTATGTGCAGTGGCATCCAGAAGGTACCTGGGGCTGGCTTTGCATGGTCATTGTTACTATGAGACTCAGCCTTGAATGAAGGAGAAATGATGTCAAACACTGGAAGAAGCTGATGGTGCACTGAGCTATAGGGGAAAATTCATGATGAAATGGTAGATGTACAGCAGGAGCAGTGGCCAGGGAAATGGCAAGAATACAGTATGAAGTACAGAGGTTGGGACAGGGAGCTCAGAAAGAGCAGTATTTCTGCAAGGCTGGGTCACTGGTACAATGTTCCCTGTGGGTAGAATGTGACATGTTGTGCTAGAGAAGAGTGATTCCTTAAAGGTACTTAAGTACTTAATACACTGAACAATACTTGGACAGCCTGGATGGTGCTTTTGGGTGTCCACACTTTTCATGTTGTTTCTAAACTTGCCCAGTTTAGAAACATTGCAAAGAGTCTTATGGTGCGCAGAGATGGCACAGTAAAATCCATGGACAAACAGGTGATTTCAAGTGCACCCCCAGTACTTTACCTTAGCAAAGCCTGGGTTTACACTATAATCAGGATTTTAACAGGATATTATTTTAAATGTCATACCCAGGGTATGTCATTTAAATGTCATACCCAGGGTATGTCATTTAAATGTCATACCCAGGGTTATAGCCCTGTTATAACCCTCAACCTTGGATCCTTATTTGCCAGCCACAGCACTTACTCTCTTGATTTCAAGAGATATGCGGTTCTTCCTGTTGGTATTCTTTGTCTGCCCATTGAGTTCAAGAGTAGCCCTATATGCAGCCAATTTTGACTTTATGGATTTCTCAAGCCTCTCTTAACATGTTTCTTTGTATTAGCCTTTTTTTTTTTAATGTGCCAGTGTTAACATTCTCAGTGGCTGTTCCCTTCTTGTCTTCAGCCAGCTAATATATACCTTTTCCTCATTGTCCCAGGTACTTCTGTGACCTTCATGAATTCTTTATCCCTATCATATTTTCCTGCATTTTGAACTCACTTGTTCTGTACTTTTCCTTCTTACTTTGCATCTTAGCTCTATCTTTATTTCTGGCTACCACATCCCACAGAATTACAGAGGACAGTGTTTCCACAGTATTTCCATTTTCAATAGAATCACCTGCAATGTTTGTTTAAAATGCAACCATCATTTCACCTCCCAAAACACACACACACACACACGCACACACACACACAACAGAATCACCGGCAATGTTTGTTTAAAATGCAACCATCATTTTGCCTCCCAAAACACACACACACACTGTCTCATACACACACACACACACACTCACTCTCTCAGCTATATGACCTCTAACGTGTTAGTTCAATGTAGTGAGCATTTACAGTATGCCTTCTATGTACCAGATGCTGTGAAAACAAAAGGATTAATAATCTCTAGTAGGAAGATTTAAGCATACTTATTTTGTGGTACAATTTAAAAAAAGGCCCACTGCCCTGTGAGAAATGAAGAAAATGTAATAGTGGACCAGTGGTCTTTTATATGTAACATTTTGAATTTTATAAGTCCTCGTTTATATTTTATGATATTTGTGTCTTTGATTAAAAAACAAATTGCAGGGAGCTCAGAAAGAGCAGTAATTCTTTTTCCAAAAGCAAAGGTGACAGCCATGAAGTAGGCTAAAAAAAATCTCTGAATACTCAAAATAGATCACATTTTAAATTTTTGCCAAAAACCTCTGAGATCAATGCCTTGAGCTTTATTTTATGCAGAACTCTTTCTCATTCCTATAGCTGTAACACATTAGAACTGAAAAAGAAAGATTGGCCCAGACCAGGGTATTAATGATAGCCTGAAGTTTAAGTCAATAACAAAGCAAGAAATAGATAACATAAAATATGAGAGACAAAACTGTTCAGGACTATGTAATGTAGAAAGGAGTGCACTTTATACTTCTGTGAGTGTTAACAATGGCTACATTACAGCATATAACAAATTTTATTGTAATGGTAAATCTTTTTTAAAAATGTGTTATATTCTCTTTGAAGGAAATTTATAACTATATTCATTTTTTAAAAGAGATTTCCTCCAATTTCTTTTTTTAAATAAGTTTTTTTGGGGATCTCCCAACCTGCAGATTTGGGAGGTAATAAAAGATCTGTTGTAGAATGTGTTCCATCTTTATTTTGGACGGCTGGTTTTACAATGCAGAAGGCATAATCCTTAGGGGAAGGAAAATTCTCTGTTACATTTGATTTCTTTCTGTAATCTGTAGCGATTTCTGTGGTCTTCAGTGGCTTTCTCTGCAGAATAAAGCACCTTCTGGCTTTATTGACACTGGGAACATCTTTCAACTCTGAAACTGATAATTCTTCCCTACTGAGTCATCCTTTTTTAAGTCTCACTTCAGGTAGCAGTCATTGTTTTTTCTGGAATTGGACACCATTTTTTACTTTTAATGGATACATAATTATTATATAACAAATTACTATAATTATATGTATTATATATAGTATATTGTAAACATACATAATTATACATATTTATGGGGAACAATGTGATTTTTTAATACATGTATACGTTGTGTAATGATCAAATCAGAGTAATTAGCATATCTACCACCTTAAACATGTATCATTTCTTTATGTTAGGAACATTTAAAAATCCCCTTTTCTAACTATTTCGAGACATGCAATACCTCTTTTCTGACTCTAGTCACCCAACTGTTCGATAGGACACCATCACTTATTCTTCCTTTCTTTTTTTTGTGTGTGTGTGAGATGGAATCTCACTTTGTTGCCAGGCTAGAGTGCAGTGGCGTGATCTTGGCTCACTGCAACCTCCGCATCCCAGATTCAAGCGATTCTCCTTTCTCAGCCACCTGAGTAGCTGGGATTAAAGGTACCCGCCATCACGCCCAGCTAATTTTTGTACTTTTAGTAGAAACAGGGTTTCACCATGTTGGCCAGGATGGTCTTGATCTCCTGACCTTGTGATCCACCTGCCTCAGCCTCCCAAAGTTCTGGGATTACAGGCGTGAACCACTGCGCCTGGCTATTCTTCATTTCTAATTGCAACTTTGTACCCATTGACCGTCTCTTCCTAATTTTTCCCCTCCCACTACTCTCCTCAGTCTGTAGTAACCACTATTCCATTCACTGTTTCTTAGGATCAACTTTTTAGATTCTGCATATGAGTGAGAACATGCAGTATGTGTCTTCCTGTGTCTAGCTTATTTCACTTAACATGATGTCCCCCAGGTTCTTCCATGTTGTTGCAAATGAAAGAATTTTATTCTTTTTTATGGCTGAATAGTATTCCATTGTATACATATACCCCATTTGCTTTATCCATTCTTCTGTTGATGGACACTTAGGTTGAGTCCATATCTTGGCTATTGTGAATAGTGCTACAGTGAGCATGGGAATTTAGATATATCTTTGACATACTGATTTCATTTCCTTTGGATATATACCAAGTAGTAGGATTGCTGGTTATGGTAGTTCTATTTTTAATTTTTTGAGGAATCTCCATATTGTTTTTCATAATGGCTGTACTAATTTACATTCCCACCAAAAGCGTAAAAGGTTCTCTTTTCTCCACATCCTCATCAACACTTATCTTTTGTCTTTTTAATAGTTGCCATTCTGAGTGGAATGAGGTGACACATTATTGTGGTTTTGATTTGCTTTTCCCTGGTAGTCAGTGATGTTGAGCACTTTTTTCATATACCTGTTGGTCTTTTGCTCATTTTTAAATGGAATTATTATTATTACTATTTTTTGGCTATTGAGTTGTTTGAGTTTCTTATATATTCTGCATATTAACCCCTTGTCAGATGCATGGTTTGCAAATATTTTCTCCCATTCTGTAGGCTGTCTCTTGACTCTGTTGATTGTTTTCTGTGCTGTGCAGGTTTTTAGTTTGATGTAATCTCATTTGTCTGTTTTTTTTTATTTTGTTGCCTGTGCTTTTAAGGTCTTATCCAAAAAATTATTGCCCAGTGTCATGAAGCATTTTTCCTATGTTTTCTTCTAGTAGTTTCAGTTTCAGTATTTACATAAAGTTTTTAGTCCACTTTGAGTTGAATTTTATATGTGTTGAAAAAAAGGATCCAGTTTTATTCTTCTGCATGTGGATATCCAGTTTTTCCAGCATCATTTATTGAAGAGACTGTTTTTTGCCCAGTGTGTATTTTTGGCACCTTTGTTGAAAAGCAGTTGGCTGTAGATGCGTGGATTTATGTCTGGGCTTTGTATTGTGTTATATTGGTATGTGTGTCTATTTTTATGTCAACATGATGCTCTTTTCATTAATAGAGCTAAGTAAGGTAATATGATGCCTCTAGCTTTGTTTTTTAAAAATTTTTTGCTCAAGGTTGCTTTAGCTGTTTGGGGGTCTTTTGTGGTTCTACATGAATTTTAGTTTTTTTTTTTTTATTCCTGTGATGAATGTCATTGGTATTTTGATAGAGATTGTATTGAATCTATAGATCATATTGAATCTGTAGATTATTGTGACAGAATTAATTATTCCAATCCATGAACATGGGATACACTTATATTTATATGTGTCCTCTTCAATCTGTTTCATCAATGTTTTATAGTTTTCAGTGTAGAGATCTTTCACCTCCTTAGTTAAATTTATTCCTAGGTATTTTATTTTTTGGTAGCTATAATAAGTAGGTTTGTTTTCTTGCATTCTTTTTTTGTATAGTTCACTATTTAGCATATAGAAACACTGCTTTCTGTGTGTTGATTTTGTATCCTGAAAGCTTATTGACTTTATTAGTTCTTACAGTTTTTTAGTGAAGTCTTTAGTGCTTTCTATATATAAGACCATATCATCCACAACCAGGGACAATTTGACTTCCTCCTTTCCCATTTGGACACCTTTTATTTTTTTCTTTTGCCTAATTTCTCTCACTAGGATTTCCAGTATAATACTAACGAGAAGTGGTGAAAGTGGCCATTCTTGTCTTTTTCCAGATCTTAAAGGAAAAACTTTCATCTTTTCCCTGTTTCATATGAAGTTAGCTATGGGTAAAAATAAAGCCCATATATGCGATTTATTGTGTTGACATACATACCTACTGTACCTAATTTGTTGAGAATTTTTATCATGAAGGGATGTTGAATTCTGTCAAATGCTTTTTCTGCATCTTTTGAAATGATTATATGGTTTTTGTCTTTCTTTCTGTTAATGTGATATATCACATTTATTGGTTTGTGCGTGTTAAATCACTCTTGTATCCCTGGGATGAATCCCAGTTGATCATAGTGAATAATCTTTTTAATGTACTGTTGAATTCAGTTTGCTGGTATTTTGTTGAAGATTTTGCCCCTGTGTTCATCAGGGGTATTGGGGATTCATTTTTAAGCACCTCCTCCCCCTGCCCCATCATTGACTTTGGATCACTCACACTTGTATCTTGTTTTCTTTGGGAATTTTCTTCAGTAACTTTAAAATAGGATACTGGCTTTTCCTTGGAAGCCATATGTTTACTTTTATATTTACCTTATCTTTCAGTCATTCGGGGCTCAAGGAGAAAAGTAATATTTGGTTGTGGTTATTTTCTCATTTCTATAGTAGACATTTTAGTCCTTTTTTTTTTTGAGTTGGACTCTCACTCTTGTCACCCAGGCTGGAGTGCTATGGCGCTATCTCGGCTCACTGAAACCTTCCCCTCCCAGGTTCAAGAGATTCTCCTGCCTCAGCCTCCCAAATAGCTGGGATTACAGGCGCTTGCCACCACGCCTGGCTAATTTTTGTATTTTTAGTAGAGATGGGGTTTTACCATGTTGGCCAGGCTGGTCTTGAATTCCTGACTTCAGGTGATCTGCCTTTCTCGGCTTCCCAAAGTGCTGGGATTATAGGCATAAGCCACCTCTCCTGGCCCATTTTCGTCTTCTTTAGGAAACTAATTTTTATTATAGTTTGAGCAAAATCTAGACAAGGAAAGGAAGTTTTCTAGAAGGAAAATCATCATCTGCATTCCAAAGTTAATGACTTTTGAGTTTCTGATACTTAATTTTTCATCCCATCTAACTGGGACCTGTGATAGAATCGAGTTAACCGATGTACATATTGGTAAGCAAATTTTCACAGGTTCCAGAACCTAAACAGCAATGAATTCATACCTTCTATAAGAAACAATATTTGGGGGAAATCGTTTTTGTATATACATTTTTAAAATAGGTAGTTTTAAAATATTCAAAAAGTTCATGTGACCTATTTATTTATCCATACACCTAATATCTAGATTCTACACATTTATTTTATCAGATACCTATCCATCTTGAAATCTCTCTGTCCATCCATCAATCCATCTTTATTTTGGTGCATTTCAAAGAAATTATAGACAACAGTGTGTTTTATTTTATTTTATTTTTTGAGTCTACCATGTTCAACATGTGGCTTCATTTTCTTTTATCGTTACTATTATACTTTAAGTTTTAGGGTACATGTGCACAACGTGCAGGTTTGTTACATATGTATACCTGTGCCATGTTGGTGTGCTGCACCCATTAACTCGTCATTTAGCATTAGGTATATCTCCTGATGCTATCCCTCCCACCTCCTCCCACCCCACAACAGTCCCCAGTGTGTGATGTTCCCCTTCCTGTGTCCATCTGTTCTCATTGTTCAATTCCCACCTATGAGTGAGAACATGCGGTGTTTGGTTTTTTGTCCTTGTGATAGTTTGCTGAGAATGATGGTTTCCAGCTTCATCCATGTCCCTACAAAGTACATGAACTCATCATTTTTTATGGCTGCATAGTATTCCATGGTGTTTATGTGCCACATTTTCTTAATCCAGTCTATCGTTGTTGGACGTTTAGGTTGGTTCCAAGTCTTTGCTATTGTGAATAGTGCTGCAATAAACATATGTGTGCATGTGTCTTTATAGCAGCATGATTTATAGTCCTTTGGGTATATACCCAGTAATGGGATGGCTGGGTCAAATGGTATTTCTAGTTCTAGATCCCTGAGGAATCCCCACACTGACTTCCACAATGGTTGAACTAGTTTACAGTCCCATCAACAGTGTAAAAATGTTCCTATTTCTCCACATCCTCTCCAGCACATGTTGTTTCCTGACTTTTTAATGATCGCCATTCTAACTGGTGTGAGATGGCATCTCATTGTGGTTTTGATTTGCATTTCTCTGATGGCCAGTGATGGTGAGCATTTTTTCATGTGTTTTTTGGCTGCATAAATGTCTTCTTTTGAGAAGTGTCTGTTCATATCCTTCGCCCACTTTTTGATGGGGTTGTTTGTTTTTTTCTTGTAAATTTGTTTGAGTTCATTGTAGATTCTGGATATTAGCCCTTTGTCAGATGAGTAGGTTGCAAAAATTTTCTCCCATTCTGTAGGTTGCCTGTTCACTCTGATGGTAGTTTCTTTTGCTGTGCAGAAGCTCTTGAGTTTAATTAGATCCCATTTGTCAATTTTGGCTTTTGTTGCCATTGCTTTTGGTGTTTTAGACATGAAGTCCTTGCCCATGCCTATGTCCTGAATGGTATTGCCTAGGTTTTCTTCTAGGGTTTTTATGGTTTTAGGTCTAACATTTAAGTCTTTAATCCATCTTGAATTAATGTTTGTATAAGGTGTAAGGAAGGGATCCAGTTTCAGCTTTCTACATTTGGCTAGCCAGTTTTCCCAGCACCATTTATTAAATAGGGAATCCTTTCCCCATTGCTTGTTTTTGTCAGGTTTGTCAAAGATCAGATAGTTGTAGATACGTGGCATTATTTCTGAGGGCTCTGTTCTGTTCCGTTGGTCTATATCTCTGTTTTGGTACCAGTACCATGCTGTTTTGGTTACTGTAGCCTTGTAGTATAGTTTGAAGTCAGGTAGCGTGATGCCTCCAGCTTTGTTCTTTTGGCTTAGGATTGGCTTGGCAATGTGGGCTCTTTTTTGGTTCCATATGAACTTTAAAGTAGTTTTTTCCAATTCTGTGAAGAAACTCATTGATAGCTTGGTGGGGATGGCATTGAATCTATAAATTACCTTGGGCAGTATGGCCATTTTCACAATATTGATTCTTCCTACCCATGAGCATGGAATGTTCTTCCATTTGTTTGTATCCTCTTTCATTTCATTGAGCAGTGGTTTATAGTTCTCCTTGAAGAGGTCCTTCAAATCCCTTGTAAGTTGGATTTCTAGGTCTTTTATTGTCTTTGAAGCAATTGTGAATGGGAGTTCACTCATGATTTGGCTGTTTGTCTGTTATTGGTGTATAAGAATGCTTGTGATTTTTGCCCATTGATTTTGTATCCTGAGACTTTGCTGAAGTTGCTTATCAGCTTAAGGAGATTTTGGGGTGAGACAATGGGGTTTTCTAGATATACAATCATGTCATCTGCAAACAGGGACAATTTGACTTCTTCTTTTCCTAATTGAATGCCCTTTATTTCCTTCTCCTGCCTGATTGCCCTGGCCAGAACTTCCAAAAGTATGTTGAATAGGAGTAGTGAGAGAGGGCATCCCTGTCTTGTGCCCGTTTTCAAGGGTAATGCTTCCAGTTTTTGTCCATTCAGTATGATATTGGCTGTGGGTTTGTCATGGATAGCTCTTATTATTTTGAGATATGTTCCATCAATACCTAATTTATTGAGAGTTTTTAGCATGAAGCGTTGTTGAATTTTGTCAAAGGCCTTTTCTGCATCTATTGAGATAATCGTGGTTTTTGTCTTTGGTTCTATTTATATGATGGATTACGTTTATGGATTTGCGTATGTTGAACCAGCCTTGCATCCCAGGGATGAAGCCCACTTGATCATGGTGGATAAGTTTTTTGATGTGCTGCTGGATTTGGTTTGCCAGTATTTTATTGAGGATTTTTGCATGAATGTTCATCAAGGATATTGGTCTAAAATTCTCTTTTTTTGTTGTGTCTCTGCCAGGCTTTGGTATCAGGATGATGCTGGCCTCATCAAATGAGTTAGGGAGGTTTCTCTCTTTTTCTATTGATTGGAGTAGTTTCAGAAGGAATGGTACCAGCTCCTCCTTGTACCTCTGGTAGAATTCGGCTGTGAATCCATCTGGTCCTGGACTTTTTTTGGTTGGTAAGCTATTAATTATTGCCTCAATTTCAGAGCCTGTTATTGGTCTATTCAGAGATTCACCTTCTTCCTGGTTTAGTCTTGGGAGGGTCTATGTGTCGAGGAATTTATCCATTTCTTCTAGATTTTCTAGTTGATTTGCATAGAGGTATTTATAGTATTCTCTGATGGTAGTTTGTATTTCTGTGGGATCGGTGGTGATATCCCCTTTGTCATTTTTTATTGTGTCTATTTGATTCTTCTCTCTTTTCTTCTTTATTAGTCCTGCTAGAAGTCTATCAATTTTGTTGATCTTTTCAAAAAACCAGCTCCTGGGTTCATTAATTTTTGAAGGGTTTTTGTGTCTCTATTTCCTTCAGTTCTGCTCTGATCTTAGTTATTTCTTGCCTTCTGTTAGCTTTTGAATGTGTTTGCTCTTGCTTCTCTAGTTCTTTTAATTGTGAAGTTAGGGTGTCAATTTTAGATCTTCCCTGCTTTCTCTTGTGGGCATTTAGTGCTATAAATTTCCCTCTACACACTGCTTCGAATGTGTCCCAGAGATTCTGGTATGTTGTGTCTTTGTTCTCATTGGTTTCAAAGAACATCTTTATTTCTGCCTTAGTAGTCATTCAGGAGCAGGTTGTTCAGTTTCCATGTAGTTGAGCGGTTTTTAGTGAGTTTCTTAATCCTGAGTTCTAGCTTGATTGCACTGTGGTCTGAGAGACAGTTTATTATAATTTCTGTTCTTTTACATTTGCTGAGGAGTGCTTTACTTCCAACTATGTGGTCAGTTTTGGAATAGGTGTGGTGTGGTGCTGAAAAAAATGTATATGGTGATGATTTGGGGTGGAGAGTTCTGTAGATGTCTATTAGGTCCACTTGTTGCAGAGCTGAGTTCAATTCCTGGATATCCTTGTTAACTTTCTCTCTCATTGATCTGTCTAATGTTGACAGTGGGGTGTTAAAGTCTCCCATTATTATTGTGTGGGAGTCTAAGTCTCTTTGTAGGTCACTAAGGACTTGCTTTATGAATCTGGGTGCTCCTGTATTGGGTGCATACATATTTAGGATAGTTAGTTCTTCTTGTTGAATTGATTGCTTTACCATTATGTAATGGCCTTCTTTGTCTCTTTTGATCTTTGTTGGTTTAAAGTCTGTTTTATCTGAGACTCGGATTGCAACCCCTGCCTTTTTTTGTTTTCCATTTTCTTGGTAGATCTTCCTCCATCCCTTTATTTTGAGCCTATGTGTGTCTCTGCACGTGAGATGGGTTTCCTGAATACAGCACACTGATGGGTCTTGACTCTTTATCCAATTGGCCAGTCTGTGCCTTTTAATTGGAGCATTTAGCCGATTTACATTTAAGGTTAATATTGTTATGTGTGCATTTGATCCTGTCATTATGATATTAGCTGGTTATTTTGCTCGTTAGTTAATGCAGTTTCTTCCTAGCATCGACAGTCTTTACAATTTGGCACGTTTTTGCAGTGGCTGGTACCAGTTGTTCCTTTCCATGTTTAGTGCTTCCTTCAGGAGCTCTTGTAAGGCAGGCCTGGTGGTGACAAAATCTCTCAGCATTTCCTTGTCTGTAAAGTATTTTATTTCTCCTTCACTTATGAAGCTTAGTTTGGCTGGATATGAAATTCTGGGTTGAAAATTCTTTTCTTTAAGAATGTTGAGACTGGGCGCGGTGGCTCACACCTGTAATCCCAGCACTTTGGGAGGCCGAGACGGGTGGATCACAAGGTCAGGAGATCGAGACCACTCTGGCTAACACGGTGAAACCTCGTCTCTACTAAAAATACAAAAAATTAGCCAGGCGTGGTGGCGGATACCTGTAGTCCCAGCTACTCGGGAGGCTGAGGCGGGAGAATGGCGTGAACCTGGGAGGCGGAGCTTGCAGTGAGCCGAGATCGTGCCACTGCATTCCAGCCTGGGGGACAGAGCAAGACTCCGTCTCAAAAAAAAAAAAAAAAAAAGAATGTTGAATATTGGCCCCCACTCTCTTCTGGCTTGTAGAGTTTCTGCCAAGAGTTCCACTGTTAGTCTGATGGGCTTCCCTTTGTGGGTAACTCGACCTTTCTCTGTGGCTGCCCTTAACATTTTTTCCTTCATTTCAACTTTGGTGAATCTGACAATGATGTGTCTTGGAGTTGCTCTTCTCGAGGAGTATCTTTGTGGCGTTCTCTGTATTTCCTGAATTTGAATGTTGGCCTGCCTTGCTAGATTGGGGAAGTTCTCCAGGATAATATCCTGCAGAGTGTTTTCCAACTTGGTTCCATTCTCCCCATCACTTTCAGGTACAGCAATTAGACGTAGATTTGGTCTTTTCACATAGTCCCATATTTCTTGGAGGCTTTGTTCGTTTCTTTTTACTCTTCTTTTCTCTAAACTTTTCTTCATGCTTCATTTCATTCATTTCATCTTCCATCGCTGATACCCTTTCTTCCAATTGATTGCATCAGTTACTGAGGTTTGTGCATTTGTCATGTAGTTCTCGTGCTGTGGTTTTCAGCTCCATCAGGTCCTTTAAGGACTTCTCTGCATTGGTTATTCTAGTTATCCATTCGTCTAATTTTTTTTCAAAGTTTTTAAC
This sequence comes from Pongo abelii, assembly GCF_028885655.2. NCBI lineage: Eukaryota > Metazoa > Chordata > Mammalia > Primates > Hominidae > Pongo > Pongo abelii. The sequence continues at coordinate 82,693,556 of NC_071989.2, read as the reverse complement.
TTCTTTGCCATTGGTTCGAACTTCCTCCTTTAGCTCGGAGTAGTTTGATCTTCTGAAGCCTTCCTCTCTCAACTCGTCAAAGTCATTCTCCGTCCAGCTTTGTTCCGTTGCTGGTGAGGAACTACGTTCCTTTGGAGGAGGAGAGGCACTCTGATTTTTAGAGTTTCCAGTTTTTCTGCTCTGTTTTTTCCCCATCTTTGTGGTTTCATCTACCTTTTGTCTTTGATGATGGTGACGTACAGATGGGTGTTTGGTGTGGATGTCCTTCCTTTTTGTTAGTTTTCCTTCTAACAGTCAGGGCCCTCAGCTGCAGGTCTGTTGGAGTTTACTGGAGGTCCATTCCAGACCCTGTTTGCCTGGGTATCAGCAGCAGTGGCTGCAGAACAGTGGATATTGGTGAACCGCAAATGCTGCTGCCTGATCGTTCCTCTGGAAGTTTTGTCTCAGAGGAGTACCCAGCCGTGTGAGGTGTCAGTCGGCCCCTACTAGGGGGTGCCTCCCAGTTAGGCTACTTGGGGGTCAGGGACCCACTTGAAGAGGCAGTCTGCCCTTTCTCAGATCTCAAGCTGCATGCTGAGAGAACTACTACTCTCTTCAAAGCTGTCAGACAGGGACATTTAAGTCTGCAGAGGTTATGGCTGTCTTTTGTTTGTCTGTGCCCTGCCCCTAGAGGTGGAGCCTACAGAGGCAGGCAGGCCTCCTTGAGCTGTGGTGGGCTCCACCCAGTTCAAGCTTCCTGGCCGCTTCGTTTTACCTATTCAAGCCTAAGCAATGGCGGGCGCCCCTCCCCCAGCCTCGCTGCCGCCTTGCAGTTTGATCTCACACTGCTGTGCTAGCAATGAGTGAGGCTCCATGGGCATAGGAGCCTCAGAGCCAGGTGCAGGATATAATCTCCTGGTGTCCTGTTTGTTAAGCCCGTTGGAAAAGCTCAGTGTTAGGGTGGGAGTGACCCGATTTTCCAGGTGCCATCTGTCACCCGTTTCTTTGACTAGGAAAGGGAATTCCCTGACCCCTTGCGCTTCCCGGGTGAGGCGATGCCTCGCCCTGCTTCGGCTCACACACGGTGCACTGCACCCACTGTTGTGCACCCACTGTCCAGCACTCCCCAGTGAGATGAACCCGGTACCTCAGTTGGAAATGCAGAAATCACCCGTCTTCTGCATTGCTCACGCTGGAAGCTGTAGACTGGAGCTGTTCCTATTTGGCCATCTTGGCTCCACCCCAGCCAACAGTGTGTTTTATCACTAAACACCCCAGCATGAATATTATTAGAGTTCAGGGATGTGTGTGAGTGTGTGTGTGTGTGTGTGTGTTTTCTGAGGTAACATTTTCATATAGTGAACTACAAATCTTAAATGTGCCATTTGATGAATGTTGACAGATACACTATCCCAGAAAGTTCCCTCGTGCCTCTCTCAGTCATTCCTCACTCTCAAGATGTCACTACTGTTCTGATATTTTTCACTCTATATTAGTTTTGCCTCTTTCAATATTTCAGCACATTTCACGATTAAACATGATTTTAACTATAGGTTTTTATAGATGCTCTTTATCAGATTGAGGAGTCTATTCTTTCTTTTATATACTTTAAGTTCTAGGGTATGTGTGCACAATGTGCAGGTTTGTTACATAGGTATACATGTGCCATGTTGGTGTGCTGCACCCATTAACTTGTCATTTACATTAGGTAATTCTCCTAATGCTATCCCTCCCCCAGGCACCCCCCCCCGACCTGACAGGCCCCAGTGTGTGATGTTCCCCACCCTGTGTTCAAGTGTTTTCATTGTTCAGTTCCCACCTATGAGTGAGAACATGTGGTGTTTGGTTTTCTGTCTTTGTGATAGTTTGCTCAGAATGATGGTTTCCAACTTCATTCATGTCCCTGCAAAGGACATGAACTTATCCTTTTTTATGGCTGCATAGTATTCCGTGGTGTATATGTGCCACATTTTCTTAATCCAATCTATCATTGATGGGCATATGGGTTAGTTCCAAGTCTTTGCTATTTTGAATAGTGCCGCAATAAACATACGTGTGCATGTGTCTTTATAGTAGCATGATTTATAATTCTTTGGGTATATACCCAGTAATGGGATGGCTGGGTCAAATGGTATTTCTAGTTCTAGATCCTTGAGGAATCACCATACTGTCTTGCAAAATGGTTGAACTAATTTACACTCCCACCAACAGTGTAAAAGTGTTCCTATTTCTCCACATCCTCTCCAGCATCTGTTGTTTCCTGACTTTTTAATGATTGCATTCTAACTGGCATGAGATGGTATCTCATTGTGGTTTTGATTTGCATTTCTCTGATGACCAGTGATGATGAGCATTTTTTCATGTGTCTGTTGGCTGCATAAATATCTTCTTTTGAGAAGTGTCTGTTCATATCCTTCACCCACTTTTTGTTGGGGTTGTTTTTTCTTGTAAATTTGTGTAAGTTCCTTGTAGATTCTGGATATTAGCTCTTTGTCAGATGGGTAGAGTACAAAAATGTTCTCCCATTCTGTAGGTTGCCTGTTCATTGTTCACTCTGATGGTAGTTTCTTTTCCTGTGCAGAAGCTCTTTAGTTTAATTAGATCCATTTGTCTATTTTGGCTTTTGTTGCCATTGCTTTTAGTGTTGTCGTCATGAAGTTTTGCCAATGCCTATGTCCTGAATGGTATTGCCTAGGTTTTCTTCTAGGGTTTTTATGGTTTTAGGTCTAATATTTAAGTCTTTAATCCATCTTGAATTAATTTTTGTATAAGGTGTAAGGAAGGGATCCAGTTTCAGCTTTCTATATATGGCTAGCCAGTTTTCCCAGCACCATTTACTAAATAGGGAATCCTTTCCCCATTTCTTGTTTTTGTCAGGTTTGTCAAAGAGCAGATGGTGGTAGATGTGTGCTGTTATTTCTGAGGGCTCTGTTCTGTTCCATTGGTCTATATCTCTGTTTTGGTACCAGTACCATGCTGTTTTAATCACTGTAGCCTTGTAGTATAGTTTGAAGTCAGGTAGCATGATGCCTCCAGCTTTGTTCTTTTTGCTTAGGATTGTCTTGGCTATGCGGACTATTTTTTGGTTCCATATGAACTTTAAAGTAGTTTTTTCCAATTCTGTGAAGACTCATTGGTAGCATGATGGGGATGGCATTCAATCTATAAATTACCTTAGGCAGTATGGCCATTTTCATCATATTGATTCTTTGTATCCATGAGCATGGAATGTTCTTCCATTTGTTTGTCTCTTCTTATTTCGTTGAGCAGTGGTTTATTGTTCTCCTTGAAGAGGTCCTTCACATCCCTTGTAAGTTGGATTCCTAGGTATTTTATTCTCTTTGTAGCAATTGTGAATGGGAGTTCACTCATGACTTGGCTCTCTGTTTGTCTGTTATTGGTGTATAGGAATGCTTTTGATTTTTGCACATTGATTTTGTATCCTGAGACTTTGCTGAAGTTGCTTATCAGCTTAAGTAGATTTTGGGCTGAGACGATGGGGTTTTCTAAATATACAATGATGTCATTTGCAACAGGGACAATTTGACCTCCTCTTTTCCTAATTGAATCCCCTTTATTTCTGTCTCTTGCCTGATTGCCCTGGCCAGGATTTCCAACACTATGTTGAATAGGAGTTGAGAGAGAGGGTATCCTTATCTTGTGCTGGTTTACAAAGGGAATGCTTCCAGTTTTTGTCCATTCAATATGATATTGGCTGTGGGTTTGTCATAAATGGCTCTTATTATTTTGAGATACGTCCCATCAATACCTAATTTATTGAGAGTTTTTTGCATGAAGGGCTGTTGAATTTTTTTGAAGGCCTTTTCTGCATCTATTGAAATAATCATGGGGTTTTTGTTGTTGGTTCTGTTTATGTGATGGATTACATTTATTGATTTGCATATGTTGAGCCAGCTTTGCATCCCAGGGATGAAGCCGACTTAATCATGGTGGATAAGCTTTTTGATGTGCTGCTGGATTCGGTTTGCCAGTATTTTATTGAGGATTTTTACATGAATGTTCATCAAGGATATTGGTCTAAAATCCTCCTTTTTTGCTGTGTCTCTGCCAGGCTTTGGTATCAGGATGATGCTGGCCTCATAAAATGAGTTAGGGAAGATTCCCTCTTTTTCTATTGATTGGAATAGTTTCAGAAGGAATAGTACCAGCTCCTCCTTGTACCTCTGGTAGAATTCGGCTGTGAATCCATCTGGTCCTGGACTTTTTTTGGTTGGTAGGCTATTAATTATTGCTCAGTTTCAGAGCCTGTTATTGGTCTATTCAGAGATTCACCTTCTTCCTGGTTTAGTCTTGGGAGGGTGTATGTGTCGAGGAATTTATCCATTTCTTCTAGATTTTCTAGTTGATTTGCGTAGAGGTGTTTATAGTATTCTGATGGTAGTTTGTATTTCTGTGGGATCGGTGGTGATATCCCGTTTATCATTTTTTATTGCATCTATTTGATTTGTCTCTCTTTTCTTCTGTATCAGTCTTGCTAGAGGTCTATGAATTGTGTTGGTCTTTTAAAAAAACCAGCTCCTGGATTCATTAATATTTTGAAGGGTTTTTTTGTGTCTCTATAGAGGAGCCTATTCTTAATTTGCAGAGTTTTTTTTTTTTTTAAATCGAATGGATGCTAGCTTTTCTCATGTACTTTTCATACATCTATTGATATGGCCATATAATTTTTCTCTCCTATTTCACTACTGTGGTGAATTAGCTTTATTGATTTTCAAATGTTAAACCAACCTTACATTCTTAGAATAAACTGTATCTGGTTATGGTGTATCATTCTTTTTATATATGGCGGATTCGATTTGCTGTAATAAGGGTTTTTGCATCTATGTTCATGAGTAACATTGGCCTATAATTTTGGGGGAGGGATAATTCTTTTGTCAGTGATTTTTTTGAGGGGGATAATGCTTTTTTCCGGATCCTTTTAATCAAGATTTGCTAATTTTTTTATGGATTTTAAAAAATCTATCTGTATAGATTTATAATGATCAGTTTATAATATTTTTATAATGCCTTTGGTTTTGGTATCAGGGTTATGCCAGCCTCATAAGTTAAGAAGTCTTCTCACCTCTTCTATTTTCTGAATGAATTTGTCTAACATTTAGATTTTTTTTTTTCTTTCTTGAATGTTTGACAGAATTAGGAGTGAAACCATCTGGGCCTGTAGTTTTATGTGTGGGAGAGTTTTGATAATAAATTCATTAATAGGTATAGGCTATTCAGATTTTCTGTTCCATCTTATATCTGTTTTGGTAGGTTGTGGTTTTTAGTTGTATTATTCAATTTTATTGATTTTTTTCAAGAATTGATTTATGGCTTTTTTAGTTGTCTTTGTTATTTGTTTTATACTTTATTGATTTCTGCTCTTTTTCTGCCTTCTACTTATTTTGGTTTTCTTTGTTCTTTTAGCTTTAATAAGGTAGAAAATGGGGTCACTGATTTTGTACCTTTTTCCCTAATATAAGCATTTAAAGCTTTAATTTACTTCTAAGTACTACTTTAGTAGTTGCAGCTCACAGATTTTTATATGTTTTATTTTCATTGTAATTCAGTTTGAAATATTTTTAATTTCTCATATGCTTTCTTCTTTGATCCAGTGATTATGTTAGAAGTTGTTTAATTTTAAAATGTTTGGGGATTCTCTAGATACCTTTCTGTTATTGATTTCTAATTTGACTAAAAAGAACATAAAAGATACATTTTACATGATTTTGATCTTTTTACATTTATTGAGAATTTATTATTGCATAATATATTATCTCCTTTGTTGAATATCCCAGGTGCACTTGAATGTTTATTCTTTAGTTGGATGTAATGTTTTACAAATTTCAGCTAGGTAAAGGTGTTGATAATGTTGTTCAGTTCTTCTATATCTTTATTGATTTTATGTCTCATTGATCTATTTTTTTTAGAGAGATGTTAAAATCCTCATAAATGTGATTGTGGAATTGTCTGTTTCTTTCTTTGATTCTGGCAGTTTTTTCTCCTTATATTTTGAAGCTCTGTTATTAGATACATAAAGTTATGATTGTCATGTCTTGTAATAAATTAACTCTTTCATCATCATGAAATGTCTGTCTTTATTGCTTGGTAATATACTTTATCTTGAACTTTACTATATATAATATTAATATAGACATCTAGCCTTCTTATTTACGATATGTTTTTCTATCCTTTTACCATATCTTTTTCTATCCTTTTATTTTCAACCTATCTGTGTCTTTATATTTAAAGCATGTTTCTTAAAATGGGAACAGTAGGCACTGGGGACTACTTATGGGAGGAGGAAGGGGGTGGGGCATGGGTTGAAAAACTATCTATTGGGTACTATGCACACTACCTGGGTGATGGGATCATTTGTACACCAAACCTCAGTGATACACAATTTACCCATTTAAAAAATCTGCACATGTACAACCTTAACCTAAAAGAAAAGTTGGAACAAAAATAAACTATGTTTCTTGTAAACAGCAGACAGTTTTGCTTTTTTTATTCATTCTGACAGTCTTATCTTTTAATTGAAAATTAGCATGATTAGTCAATTTACATTTAATATAAATGGTTGGATTTAGGTCTGCCATTTTACTAATTGTTTTCTATGTGCTTAATCTGTTTTTTGTTTCTTTCTTTGTCTTTGCAGTATTTTTTCATAGTTACTCTAGTGATTAAGTGTACACCTCTAATGTTTCACAGTCATCTTTGAGTTAATATTATAATACTTCATATAAAATATGAGGACATTGAATATATATAGTCCATTTATTCCCCCATATCCGTTGTGCTGTAGCTATCATATATATCATATCTACAGACATTATAAATGTTATAACTTTTGCTTTAAACAAGTCATATTCATTTTAAGGAAATTTATAGGGAAAAAGCCTTATTAACTATATATTTACCATTTTGGGGTCTCTTCATTTCTTCCTGAAAACTTAGTAATTAATACTATAGGAGAAACTCCTTCCCTGAGGCAGTGGTTCTCAACTGGAGTGCTTTTGCTCCCACCCGCTCCCCAGGGGACTTTTGGCAGTTTCTGGAAACATGTTTAGTTGTTAGAACTAGGATAGGAGTTTCTACTATCATCTGGTGGGTTGAGGCCAGGGATGCTGGTAAACATTCTGTGATACTCATAACAACTAAGAAGAATATGCTGAGATTTGTAATCCCTGTTTTATGATGAGTGTTCTGAGAAGAGCTAGTGAAATTCTCTTTTGACATGCAACTTTAAAGTTTTCTTACATCTGTCATATGATTTATTGGAATTTAATAAATATCTGTAACTTATACCATTGTCCTTGGCCAACAAAGAAAAAGAATATTTGCCTGTATGACTGGTTTTCTTGGAGCAGTTTGTGGTTTGTTAAACTACTATAAATAGCTTTTTGTAAAGAAGGAGAAAAAATGAATATATCCTTTTGAACTGAGTGATACGTAGTCCAGCCAGCTGGATACTTTAATGGAAGTACCTTGAACTAGAAATAAAGCTTTTCTCCCCTCATCTCTGCAGAAAAGCAGCCTGCAACCAGCATTCTCTTTGAGTTGATAATGACTCCTGCACAGCCTATTTATTTGGAGAGGTCAGGATTACTTTCAAATATTTTGTTTCTTTTCACATTTTTGCACAGGAGAGTTGAGGGGTAGGAGTTTGATTTGTCCTTCAGGTTTATTGAACCTACCAAATAATACAGTGTGCTTTCAGGTGATACTATCTTGACTCATATAATCAAAATATTTTTAAAGAAACAACTTAGAATCAAAGTTGTTTTTTAAGGGCAAGCACAAAACATTTTTAAGATGCCAAATATAAACAAATGCCGTATCTTTTTGTATGATAGGTTGGACAGCACTTCATGAAGCTAGTGTAGGAGGATTTTATCGGACAGCAAGTGAACTATTAAAAGGTGGGGCGGATGTAAATATCAAAGGAATGTACCAGATTACTCCCCTACATGATGCAGTGATGAATGGACATTATAAGGTACTGTGATGCTTTTATTTGCAGAACAAATAATATATTTTGCAAATATTAAATATCTCTGGGACCACACAATAGAAAAACATACAGAAATTTTAGTTTAATTTCATTCTGTTAATGAATACTTAGAATTCATAATGAAATTTTACTGTGTGATGGGTTTGTTGTGTGTAATATGATAGGTGTCATTTTACATGTTACTTTTAATAACCATACAGAGCTTTTTGGTTACACAATATTTTTTTCAACTCGTTTTCCTTTAAAACTCCTTTAATATGGTGCTTTATAGGGTTTAGAAGAACGTTTCCTTCTTATAGAGTGTTACGCAGTTATGTCCAGTCCTGATAGGAGGTTTACAGCTTTATGGAGTCTGGTGTCATTTTCATAATCGGCCTAAGGCAGGATAATGTTTCTGATCAGTTCAGCTTAATGATCAGCCAGGATATATCAGCAGAGCCGTACTGCAGGTTAAAATATCAGACTACTATAATTGCATACCAGTTGGTTAATAGTAACTGCAATAAATGGTAACATTAAGATTATGAATTCTAGTATACATGGTTTATCTCAGAAATCATATTTATTTTAGCTTACTACACATTTTTTCTGGCCCCGGAACAACATTGCTGGGCTGAGGCACTTGCTGAAGATATCTTGTTATTCATTTCAGTTATTGGAAGTTGCCTCTGGATTTAAAAACTTCTAGGATGAGAAAGGGTATTAACTATCTGGGATCAAGAAGATGTGTTCTGCCTATTTCCAGAAGAAATGCCTAACACAGGCAGAGGCGGAGAAGGCTGCTGGGAGCCATGGGAATAGACAGGGCATATTCCTTCATAGTATGAAACAGTACTTCAGAAGGGTTTAGGCAGTTTTTTTTGTTGTTTGTTTCTCATTGTTTGTTTGCTTGTTTGATAATGTATATCTTGGTGATGGGTGGTCATTTTTGCATATAGTTTAGAGGACTAGGAGGAGAGAATTCTTTCCAGGATCCAGTTTAATGGCCAGAAGAATTCAGGCTTGGACATGTGACAGTGTGAATCCTTTCTCTGTCAGAAGCAGAGAAATCTCATGCCAAAGCACTTCTTCTGTCTAACACCATAGCCCATTTGCTCCCTCACTTCCCAGAGCTGACCTATACTGATCAAGAGTCTTTTCTTCCTTTGAGTAAAGTGAGCCCTGAGCATTTTAATTTTTCTTCTTTTCTTTCCTATTTGTTCCTTTGCCCCACTTCGAACTTGGCTCCAATCCATTTCTGCCTCACAGTCTAGCATTGGCTGTCTCCTATTTGGCCTTTGCATATATGAAATAATCTCTGGTTCCTTCAATAATGTTAAAGGAACCAAAGACACAGGCCTCTATTCCCAGAATCCAGTTTCCCCACTTACTGCATTCCCTCTTGCCATCCTCCAATCTGCCTGTGGTTCATGTGCTCTTGGCACCATGGCATATCCTGACTAGTGGTGAGAGAAGAAGAGAATGACAAGACAGGAGTAGAAGTCTAGAGAACAGTCATGAAAATTACAAGCTGAAACCAGTAGTTGGTGTGATGTGAGGCAAAGATGATCAGAGAAATGGCCTAGGCCCTGGGTTTTGGATTGCTCAAATGCCTTTGGTGTCACAGGAGTAAAGATATCAAACAGGGAAGCCTTGGGAACCCAATGCTTGTCCTACTACCTGGGGAGTGTGAGCTTCTTTAAGCATTCTGGAGTGTTGAAGGAGCTAGAATATATTATCTTACGGGTCTTAATTGTTATATTGGAGAGATACTAAAAGATAATATCCTATTTTCTAAAAGTGAAAAAGCAGTAAAAAAAAATCCATATCTTACCATTCCATTAATTTGAAATATCCGTAATAGTCAAATCTATAGAGACAGATTAGAGATGGGGGGTCTAGAGGGTGGGGAATGGTGAGTGACAACTAATGGTTAAAGGGTTTCTTTCAGGGGGAATGAAAATGTTCCAAAATTAGATTGTGGTGATGGTTGTACAACCCTCTTAATATACTAAAAAACAATTAATTATATTCTTTAAATAGGTAGACTGTGTGGCATGTGAATTACATCTTAATAAAACTGTTAATAAATACATTTTTTAAAGAGTGGAAAAGTTGGAATTTGAGAATTACAAATGATCAGCTCAATGTTGTTCCTTAGAAAATGTGCAACAAGTTATTAAATATATGATTGGAAGACATAGGCAAGAATGTAGTGCTCTTTGGGAATCATAGGCATCACTAAGAACAAGTCATGCCAGACTAACCTTTATTTCTCTTTTATTAGGTTTACTTTGTTAGTAGGTGAAGGCAATGGCATTGAAATAAGCTATCGAAACTTTAACAAAGTTTTTATTTGAAGTATCCTGTATCTGTGAGTGTATGGGATATTGAATTGAAGGAGTTTGTTGGCATTGATTTGGGGATTCACATATATTGAAAAAATAGGCCTCAGACATGGTGATTATTCATTCTATGTGTGTCTACAGTGAACTCTTTTTTGTTTTTGTTTTTGTTTTAGACAAGAGTCTCCACCTATCACCCAGGCTGGAGTGTAGTGGTGTGATCTTGGTTCACTGCCACCTCTGCCTCCTGGGCTCAAGCGCTTCTTGTGCCTCAGCCTCTTGAGTAGCTGGGATTACAGGCATGTATCACCATGCCCAGCTAAGTTTTTGTATTTTTAGTAGAGATGGGGTTTCACCAGTTTGACAAGCTGGTCTCGAACTCCTGGCCTCAAGTGATCTGCCCGCCTCGGCCTCCCAAAGTGCTGGGATTATAGGCAGGAGCTGCCGCACCTGGCCTTGCAGTAAACTCTCTTGTGAAAATTGATTATACGTTATATTATGTGGTAGAACTCTGGACTGTTTGGCTGGAACATGAACTGATTTTGTTATTGGAGTATTTTAAAGAATTCCCAGACATAATACTATTTTACCCATAAATACTTGAGCCCACACCTCTAACAGATAAGAAAAAGTTTTTCATACTCGCAATATCATTTCACCTAATAAAAGTTAAGTTTCTTTATACCATTTAACATCCAGTCTATATTCAAATTTCTGAGGTTATCTAAAATATGTGTTTTTATAGAAAGTTTTAATTTGAATTAGAATACATCAAGCTTCATACATCATATGTATTTGTTATGTATCTTAAATGTGTTTTAATCTACAACAGTCCTTTCTATATTTTAGGGTTTTTCTATCTCCTATTTGTTGAAAAAAGTGGCTTATTTGTCCTATAGAATTTCCCAAATTCCGATTTTGGCTCATTTTATCTTTGTGGTATTGTTTAGCTTATTTCTTCACATATTTTCGGTAAATTGTTATGTTTTAATGGAAAATCTACTTAGAGACCACAGTCTGGGTGCAAGGTATGCTCATTGCTATTGGATGTTATTGCTTTTAGGCATTTTCAGTGAACTATATCCTTTTAGAAGGAAAAAAAATCATGAGTTTATGCTGATATTTTCATTTCAGACTTCATAGCATAGATTTATGCTTAACTTTCGTTCTGTACCTACTCATATGTCTTTTTTTAAGCTAAACATTTGTTTCTTAACACAGTAATTGAATTATTTCTTTATCATCTAATATACTTACAATATTACTATTAACAATGCCAGTATTACTATTAACAGTGAAACTACTAATGATGTTTATTTTGGTAGTTCTTTTTCTTAAAGTATATGCTATTAGGGATGAAGAGTCAGAATACTGTCTTTTGAAGTACAAGTTGAATATTCTTTATTTGCAATGCTTGGGACTAGAAGTGTTTAGGATTTTAAATTTTTTTTGGATTTTGGAATATTTGGACTTTAAACCTTTATGATCACATGGTCCATACCATGGAAGTGGGTACAAAAAATTACAACTCTGAAAGCATAAGACATTGAATCACAACAAAGGACACAATCTAATTGTAAAAGCTATAAAATGTCTTGGAGAGAAAAATGCCATACATATCACAGGGACAATACAAGTCAAATCCCTTAAAAATTATTAAGACGCAGCAACCTAAAAATTCTACCTTTCAAACTACTTTACATTGGGAATTTAAGGCTAGCTAGGGAAACTGAAAGCAATGGTAGATACAATTAAATCTATAATTCATATACAAGCCATATACAAGCAAAACATAAAGAATTTATACCTGGATATTTACATTTTGTTCAGCAAAGAAAATACAGAATGCATCGGTTTATTTCAGGAAAAATAGTTTTATAAGGAGGTTGCTATAAGAGCTGTGGTGTTTATCTCTGGAGGTTTTGTGTCAAATTCAGGATCAAGGAGCATGAGAAAAAGATATGGAGGAAGGGAAAAGGCAGAAGCTAGAGCCTCACTCTTCTGGAAATCCAGTTGGTGATCCCAAGGGAGTGAATACATTACTTTGGCAGTAACTAATACTTTGGCAGTCCGTTCGCCAACTATCTACACTTACCACTTCCTCTGTAGCCCAGTACTTGGAATTCTGACACCTGCTTATGTACTCTCTACCTTTAAAAAGCTCTCTCCTCACCAAAGAGTAATAAATGACTTTCAGTGAGTGTCCACCTACTTTAAACCTACATTTAGGTTCTATATTAGTTATCTGTTGCTACCTAACAGATTACCACAAAACTTGAAATAATAATAAACATTTATCATGTTGCAGTATCTGTGAGTCAGGAATTTCAGAGTGGCATAGGTGAGTTGGTTCTGTCTAAGGGTCTCTCATGAGGTTGTAGTCAAGATGTTGACTGGGAACACAATCAACTAAAAGTTTGGGGCTGGAAGATCTATTTCTAAGGTGGCTCACTGACATAGATATAGGCAGGAGCCTTGTTCATTGCCACATGGACCCCTCCATAGAGCTGCTTGAATGTCCTCACAGTATGACAACTGGCATCCCCCAGGGTTAATGAATCAAGATTGAGAACAAGGAGGAAGCCACAATACTTTTTAACCTAGCCTTAGAAGTCACATACTGTCATTTCTGCCATATACTATTTGTTAAAAGCAAGCCACTAAAACTCCAGCCTGCACTCATGAGGAGGGAAATCAGGCTGTACCTTTGGAGGCAGGAATGTTAAATTTATAGACATGTTTTAAAGCCACCAGGGGTTCTTAACTGGAACAAGAAGAGAAATTTCAGTAAGTGGCTAGCATCACAATCATCACTTATTTAGCTTAAACAGTAGGCCCCTTAAGGAAATACACTTCTACTTAAAGCTTGCCCATGGATTTTCACCTTTGATCATACTATTGATTCAAGTACTTTCCTCCCTCTAGAATCAGCTGACTTTCTTACATAAGAAGTTAGTAGGATAGAGAATAAATTTCTTTCAAGTCCAGGTTGAGCATCCCTAACTGAAAAATCAGAAATCCAAAACTTTTTGAGTGTTGACATGATGCCATGAGTGAAAAATTTCACACCTGATTTCATGTGATGATTGCAGTCAACACACTGGCACACAACATACAATTTATTCAGTCACCCTAAGAGGAAAAGACCCTCTTAGCTCCCTTCAGCTGCAATTCAGTTTTTCTGGACATGCCCAGATTCCCTCATGCAAGCACATCCACAAAGGGTAATAAAATAACACACATTCAGACCAGACACACCAACACCAGGTTCCCCACGTTGCCCCACATGGGGCCAAGACCTATGTGCATTACTCATTGTGGGTTTTTTGCTTATTTTCTGCTGTGTGGTATAAATATATTATTGAAAGTAATATAAGGGTCATAATAAAAAAAGGCCTGCGTCATACCCATAGGGTAGTGCAAATATTCCAAAATCCAAAATTCTAAATATTGCTGGTCCCAAGCATTTCAAATAAAGAATATTTAACTTGTACTTCAAAAGACAGTATTCTTTCTCTTCATCCCTAATGGAATATACTCTAAGAAAAAGAACTACCAAAATAAACATCGTTAGTAGTTTCATTGTTAATAGTAATACTGGCATTGTTAACAGTAATATTGTAAGTATATTAGATGATAAAGAAATAGGTAATTCAGTTACTGTATCAAGAAACAAATGTTTAGCTTAAAAAAAAAGACATACAGGTAGGTAGAGAACCAAAGTTAAGCATAAATCTATACAACGAAGTCTGAAATGAAAATATCAGTATGAACTCAAGATTTTTTTTTTCTTTTCTGAAAGGATATATTTCACTGAAAATACCTAAAAGCAATAACATCCAATAGCAATGAGCATACCTAGCACCTGGGCTGTGGTATCTAAGTAGATTTTTCATTAAAACATAACATGAGAACAGTATGGGAGAAACTGCCCCCATGATTCAATTATCTCCCATCAGGTCCCTCCCACAACACATGGGAATTATGGGAGTATAATTCAAGAGGAGATTTGGCTGGGGACATGGAGCCAAACCATATAATTCCACCCCTGACCCTTCCCAAATCTCATGTTCTCACATTTCAAGACCAATGATGCCTTCCCAATAGTCCACCAAAGTCTTAACCCATTTCAGCATTAACTCAGAAGTCCACAGTCCGAAGTCTCATTTGAGACAAGGCAAGTCCCTTCCACCTATGAGCCTGTAAAATCAAAAGCAAGTTAGTTACCTTGTAGATACAATGGGGGTACAGGCATTGGGTAAATACAACCATTCCAAATGAGAGAAATTGGCCAAAATGAAGGGGCTACAGGCCCTATGCAAGTCCGAAATCCAGCAGGGCAGTCAAATCTTAAAGCTCCAAAATGATCTCCTTTGACTCCATGTCTCATATCCAGGTCCCACTGATACAAGAGGTGGGTTCCCATGGTCTTGGGCAGCTCCGCCTTTGTGGCTTTGCAGAGTACAGTCTCTGTCCTGGCTGCCTTCATGGGCTGGTGTTGAGTATCTCTGGCTTTTCTAGGCGCATGGTGCAAACTGTCAGTGGATCTACCATTCTGCGGTCTGGAAGACAGTGGCCCTCTTCTCACAGCTCCACTAGATAGTGCCCCAGTAGGGACTCTCTGTGGGGGCTCCAAGCCCACATTTCCCTTCAGCACTACCCTAGCAGAGGTTCTCCATGAGGGCCCTGCCCTTGCAGCAAACTTTTGCCTGAGCATCCAGGCATTTCCATACGTCTTCTGAAATCTAGGCGGCAGTTCCCAAACCCCAATTCTTGACTTCTGTGTACTTGCAGGCTCAACACCACGTGGAAGCTGCCAAGGTTAGGGGCTTGAACCCTCTGAAGCCACAGCCCAAGCTCTACATAGGTCCCTTTCAGCCATGGCTGAAGCAGCTGGGACACAGGGCACCAAGTCCCTAGGCTGCACACAGCATTGGGACCCTGGCCCTGGCCCTGGCCCATGAAATCATTTTTTCCTCCTAGACCTCTGGGCCTGTGATGGGAGGGGCTGCTGTGAAGATCTCTGTCATGCCTTGGGGACATTTTCCCTATTGTCTTGGGGATTAACATTCAGCTGTTCATTACTTATGCAAGTTCCTGCAGCTGACTTGAATTTCTCCTCAGAAAATGGGGTTTTCTTTTCTATTGCATTGTCAGGCTGCAAAGTTTCCAAACTTTTATGCTCTGCTTCCCGTATAAAATTGAATGCCTTTAACAGCACCCAAGTTACCTCTTGAATGCTTTGCTGCTTAGAAATTTCTTCCACCAGACACCCTAAATAATCTCTCTCAAATTCAACGTTCCACAAATCTCTAGGGCAGGGGCAAAATGCTGCCAGTCTCTTTGCTAAAACATAACAAGAGTCACCTTTGCTCCATTTACCAACAAGGTCCTCATCTCCATCTGAGACCACTTCAGCCTGGATTTCATTGTCCACATCATTATCAGCATTTTGGTCAAAGCCATTCAACAAGTCTCTAGGGAGTTCCAAACTTTCCCACATTTTCCTGTCTTCTTCTGAGCCCTCCAAACTGTTCCAACCTCTGCCTGTTAGCCAGTTCCAAAGTTGCTTCCACATTTTCAGGTATCTTTTCAGCAGCACCCCACTCTACTGGTACCAATTTACTGTTTTAGTTTGTTTTTACACTGCTGATAAAGACATACCTGAGACTGGGCAATTTACAGAAGAAAGAAGTTTAATGGACTTACAGTTCCATGTGGCTAGGGAGGCTTCACAATCATGGCATAAGGGGAAAGGCACTTCTTACATGGCAACAGCAAGAGAGAGAATGAGAGCCAAGCGAAATAGATTTCCCCTTATTAAACCATCAGATCTCATGAGACTTATTCATTACCATGAGAACACTGTTCATAGAGAAACCGCCCCCGTGATTCAGTTATCTCCCACTGGGTCCCTCCTACAACATGAGGGAATTATGGTATTACAATTCAAGATGAGATTTGAGTGGGGACGCAGAGCCAAACCAGACCACCACTCCAGGTCTCTTTTGCCATTTGCATGGTATGTCTTTTTCCATCCTTTTACTTTCATCTTGTTTGTTATCTTTGAATCTAATGTATGTCTCAGATAGTATATTTTTAAAAAGAATCACATCTTACCATCTCTGCCTTTTGATTAGGTTGTTTAATCCATTCATATTTAATGTTGTTATTGACATGGTTGGATTTAAACCTGCCATTTCCCTTTTTGTTTTCAGTCTATCTCATCTTTTTGTGTTTTTCCCACCTATACTGCTTTTTTTTTACATTAAGTGAATATTTTCTGGTGTAACAATTTAATTCCTTTAATGACTTTTTTAGTATATTTTTGAGTTATGCTCTTAGTGGTTGCTCTAGGGCTTCTTAAGTTATCAGAACTGACTTCATTCTTATGCTAACCTTTTTCCAGTGAGATATAGAAACACTGTTTCTGTATAACAAAATTATTTTTCCCTATTTTTGTTCTATTACTGTTTACATATTATGTTTGTATATTTTATAAATACAATATATTGTTACAAATATTACTTTATATGGTCTTATGTACCTTAAAGAAGCTGAGATAAGAAGAGCAAGTATTTATTTATAGAGTTTATTTTATTAAGCTTCCTATTTTACATTTCTGGTTCTGTGCATGTTTTCCTGTAGATTCAAGTTACCAACTGGTATCATTGTTTTACTCCAATTCAGCTTTATTCTGATCTGCCTCTTTTGTGGTATTATTGTCAAGTATATTACATTTATAAATGTTATAGGCTTTATAATACAATATCATATTGTTTTATGCCATTGCTTTTTAAATCAGTTAAGGAAATAAAGGAAAATAAATATACAATCATATTATCTCCCATAATTATCTGTATAATTACCATTATTCATATGCTTTTTCATGTGGATTTGAGTTATTGTCACTTGCTTTCAGCCCAGTTACCTTTAGTATTTCCTTTAAAGCAGGTCTTCTACCAATAAATTCTATCAGCTTTTTTTTTTAATCTGTGAATGTCTTTGTTTTGCCTTCATTTATAGTTTTGCTAGATATAAGATTCTTGCTTGGCAGTTTTTTTTCCTTTCATCATTTTGACTGTCTCATCCCATTGTCTGTGGACCTCATTGTTTCTAATAAGTGAGATGCTAATTTTATTGGGGTTCTTATCTAAATGATAAGTTCTTTTTCCTTTGCTGCTTTCATGATTTTATCTTTGACTTTTAACATTTTGACTTTGATTATGACTAGATATATATCCCTTTTGTTTATCTTTTTTGGAGTATGTTGTGCTTCTTAGATGTGTGCATTAATGCTTTGCATCAAATTTGGCAAGTTTTCAGCTATTATTTCTTTGAGTATTTTTTTCTGCTGCTTTTTCTCTCTCCTGTCTTTCTGGAACTCCTGTAATGTGTATGTTGTTGTGCTTAATGGTGCCCCATATTTCTCTGATGTTCTATTCATTTTTCTTCATTCTTTTAAAAATATGTTCTTCTGATTGTGTAATCTTTATTAATCTGTCTCTCCAAATTCAGTGATTCTTTTTTTCTGTCAGCTTAAACTTTCTGTTGAGGCCTCTGGTGAATTTTTCTTTTCAGTTATTATACTTTTGAATTCCAGAATTTCCATTTGATTTTTTTAAAACTTTCTGTTTATTAATATTCTCTATTTTATAAATTATCACCATATTTTTTCTTAATTCTTTAAATATGGCTTTCATCAGCTCTTTGAACATATTTATAATAGCTGTTTTAGAGTGTTTTTCTGCACATATAGGCCCTCTCAAAGCAGTTCCTATTGCTGCTTTTTACCCATACTAAAGTATAGGTCATACTTTAGTGTTTCTTTTCATGTCTGTCTTTCTCTCCTTCTCATTCTTATCTCTCTCTCTTTTGAGACAGAATCTCACTCTGTTGTCCAGGCTGGAGTGCAGTGATATAATCATAGCTCACTGCACCCTCGAATTTTTGGGCACAGGTGATCCTCCTGCCTTAGCTTCCTGAGTAGTTGGGAAAATAGGCATGCACCACCACACTCAGCTTTTTAAAAAATTATTTTTACTTTTATTTTTTGTAGAGATGGAATCTTGCTTGTGTTACCTAGGCTGGTTTAGAACTGCTGGCTTCAAGTCATCTTCCTGCCTTGGCCTCCCAAAGCACTGGGACAGGCATGAGCCACTACATCCGGCCAAAACTGGACATTTAAGATAATGTATCATAGCAACTCTGGATGCTGAGTCCCCCAGCCCACATGCCCAACTTGGGCTGCTTCTTTGTTTGATAAGTTGTGAAGTCTATTTCCCTCACAGTGTGCAGTCTTGTGACCCTGTTTGCAAAATTTTTTTCTTGTTTTTATCTTTATCCTGGTTTCCAACAGAATACCCTTGGTTCAAGACCATTTAGTGGTCAATTACTGATTGGTTAGAGGTTGTGTTTAACCTTCCTGAATCAGAAAGATTTTTACATTTTACTGTTGGATCTGGTGTGGCTTATAGACTATGTTCATTCTTCAGGGAGTTTTGAGTTTGGCCTACATTTAGCCAGGGACCAGCAACTCAGAAGTTTCTTCTCTAGCATCTCCTCAAAGGACATTGCCTTGAATATACACAACATTCTTCTGGGCCACCAAGATGGACTATAGTTTTAGCCAGGCTCTCTTTGACTATCTATTCCCTAATCTCCTAAGCTTCTGACTAGTCTGCCTCTATTATATCACAGCCATCTGTTACTCTTCACTCATTGCTAACTCTCTGTTCTTGGTGTTTTCTTTTCTTTTGAAGTGTAGCATACATTTGCAGGTGAGTAGTTTCATTAACCTATTTACTGTCTTTAAAATCTTGGCAGTTCTTCATTTCATTCTGTCTCTTTCGGTCTAAGATGCAGTGTTTCTGCAGACAGAGCATTTTCAAAAAACTTTGTGAGTTTACCATGTGTGTCACAGAGATTCATGCCGTTAGACAACAGGGTCTTTCATAGATCAGGGATTCATGCCACTAGACAACAGGATCTTTCACAGATATTTCCACAGGCCCACCTATATTTCTGGCTTCTGCTAAGATGGTTGAATGGGTCCATGAGTCACATTCCTACTCTCTTCAGCATTGACAAAGGTTTTCCAGCTATGCCCTTGGCCTTCTCTACAAAGCGCACTTTTCTTACAGGAATCTCCAAGTTTTACCATCTTTTCCAATCTTGATGGACAGAATTTCCCAAATCATCAAGTTCTGGTTCCTTTTTGCCTAACAGTTCTTTCTTCAATTTATCTTTTTCTCCTCACATTTTACTATAATCCCCAAGAAGAAACCAGGTTGCTGTCTTAGTGCTTAACTTGGAAATCACCTCAGCTAAACCTCTAAGTTTAGCACTTACAAGTTCTGCTTTCACACAACTTGCAGGACAAATCTAGGCTTTCTGGTACTATATAGCAAGGAACGCCTTTCCTCCAGCTTCTAAAAACTTGTTCTATATTTCCTTCTGAGCCCTTGCCAATAATGCCTTTAATGCTCATTTTTTCACCAACATTCTGTTCGTGATGATATGTGCATTATCTAAGATGATACAGGTTCTCTCTAATGTGCTCCTCCTGAGCCCTCCCTGGTAGGATCTTTAACATCCACATTTCTACCAGATGTCTGTTCAAGACAATCCAGGCTTTCCAGTTCCAAAGCCACGTCTACATTTTTAGGTATTTGTTACAATAGCACCCCACTTTCTGGTACCCAAATCTGTGTAGGTTTCCTATGACAGCTATAATCCAGCACAAACTGGGTGGCTTAAAGCAATAGAAATTTATTCTCTCACAGCTCTAGAGACTAGAAGTCCCAAATCAGAATCACTGGGCTAAAATCAAGGTATCAGTGGGGCTTGACTCCCTCCAGAGGCTGTAGAGGATAATCTATTACTTGCCTATTTCAGCTTCTAGTGGCTGCCAGCCGTCCTTGATTTTGACTGCGTCACTTCAGCCTCTCCCTTGACTTCACATCAGCTTTTCCTCTGTGTGTGCATGTGAAATCCTGCTCAGCCTCTTTCTTAAGGATGCTTGTGATGGTATTTACGGCTCACTAAGATAATTGAAGATAAGCCCCTAATCTCAAAATCCTTGACTTAATCATATTTGCAAGGGTCTTTTTTCCAAATAAAGTTGACATTTACAAGTTCTAGAGATGAAGACATGGATATCTTTTGGTGAGGGTGGATGAGGGGGCATTTTCAGCCTACCGCAATAAGTGCCGAGGAACTTTGACTTTCCACTTAATACCTTTCTGTAATTTTTAACTTTTTTTGCAATGTGTAAATATTGCTTTTATGATTTTAAACATGAATTAACATTAATACACCAGAAGGACATGCACACATACATACACACACCTCTCAGAGCACAAAGTGATTAAAAAGTAGTTTCAAAAGAGATGTGGTATACCCGAGACCACCTAGTTATTATCTCAAAAGAGAGATATATATATTCTTTAAAAGCCTGGCACAGTGGCCAGGCGCAGTGGTTCACACCTGTAATCTCAACACTTTGGGAGGCCGAGGCGAGTGGATCTCTTGAGGTTAGAAGTTCAAGACCAGCCTGGCCAACAAGGCGAAACCCCATCTCTACTAAAAATATAAAAATTAGCCAGGCGTGGTGGTGCACACCTTTTCCCAGCTACCTGGGAGGCTGAGGCACAAGAATTGATTGAACCCAGGAGGCAGAGGTTGCAGTGAGCTAAGATCATGTCATTGCACTCCAGCCTGGGCAACAGAGTGAGACTCTGTCTCAAAAAAAAAAAAAGGCTGACATAATGTAAATTTGTGATAATCATTTTATTATAGGAAGATGAGGAAAGTGTACCTGTTGTGTCTGTGGGTGGCACAAACTAGATAATATCAAAGGTAAGAGAGAAAGATTCAAACTACTTTAGTAGGCTAGGATGCTTTCTTATAAAAGGAAATATATATACACTTTTAATTTTTAGGTACATACACTGGATAGAAATTTATATCCTTCCTCTCATTCCATACATTAACATGGAAATTTAGGCTTCTTTTAGTATAATGTTACTTACAGCCTACTCACCATATCCTTCCTGCCCTACATTCATTCTTTTACTAAACAATACTTTTTAGTATTTACTTCACGTAGGATACTAATATAGTCTCTGGGAATATGAAGACATATATCTGTAGTAAAAGCTTTGAAGCAACTTAAACATTCATTAATAGGGTACTGGTGAAATAAATTATAGTACGTTCACATAGTAAACTATTACTTAGCTGCTGAAAAGAATGAGGAAGTGTAGTCTACACTGATATGGAACAGTTTCCAAGGACTTGTTAGGAGGGTGGGGGAAAGAAGGCAAAATACAGAGTGTATATAATATTTGACCATTTGTGTAAGAAAATATATATACATACATATTATGTATACTACATACATACCTATTGGACTAGACTATTGCTGGAAAAATTCCAAATAAATTAACCACGGCTGACTCAGGAAAAAATAATAGTACAGGGATAGAGGAGGGAAACTTATTTTGCATTGTATTTTTGTCTGAGCCTTCTGTATTTTGAACCATATTCATTAACTTCCTGTTGAAAAATAATAAATTATTCAAGAAAAAGATAGTCCCACCCTCAAGAAAGTTAGGGTACACTAGGAGAGACTGATATGAAAGAAGTAAGTATAATATGGAGTATATTGGGCAGTAATATGTGTGTGAAAAGAAGGAGAAGTCGTTTTTCTCTGGGCAGCAGTGGATGGTGAGGCATTGGGGGAGCTCAGGGAGAGCTGTATAGAGGAGGTTGTTTGAGAAGTAGTAACAGTAGTAATAGATTGACCACTTTTTCACCTACAGTCTGAGGAGGAGCAGCAGCAGCACAGGTATAGATGGAAGACATAATTATCTCCTGGAACCCGTTAAAATTATATTTACTACTACAGAACCCAGTCCTAATTCTTGGTATATTTGCTAACTTCATTTCACTAGCAGCTGAGCCACTGATGTTTCTACCTCAGCCTTTCTTGCCTCCTGCCTTTCTGCCTGCCTGCTTTCCCACCTTCCATCCCCCTTACCTCGTTCTCCCTTTCTTCTCTTCCCTCCTTCTTTCTTTTTCTCTTTCTCCCTTTCATTCTTCCTTTAGTCTTTTTTAATGAGAAGAAACTCATGTATCAACAAATTAAAATTCAGTAGCAACTACATTAATTCTTTTTTTATTGGACAGGATTTATAGATAAATCCAAACTGTGTTTTCCAAAGAGATATTTGATGTTACTTAGAGTTGTCTGGTAGCACACATTCACAGTAATACACCCTCAATCTGGGTTCCCTTACATAAACAACCTTTTTCTAGGTGGCAGAGTTACTTCTTCTGAATGGAGCTGATCCATTATTTAGAAATGATGATGGAAAATGTGCTTTGGATGAGGCCAAAGATTTATGTATGAAGCGTCTCCTTGAGAGATATATGCCTAAACATCAAAAATGCCTTACATCAGGTAAGATTAAACTGCCCTGTAATAGCTATTTGTCACATCAGTGAAGTTACAGAAATTTAATTTAGAATTAAAGAAATTAAATTTATTTTTCTCATGAGTGTTGAGAAAATCCATCCAATAGTGTCTTTTCTTCATTCTTTTAATAAATCACACTGACTTGTTTGCAAATGCACATAGGACTCTAAAAGAAAAAAGAAAGGTAATACTTTTCTGCAGGTTGTACATTGCAAACAGTTAAGAAACCTTTTATAAATTTGTTTCTTTTCCCCAAAATCCTTTGACTAAATAACGTGATATGATGTAAATTAAATTTGGTTATATCCTTTTCAGTGAAAATGGCCAGGATTATTTATATTCATTCCCTAAGAATATTTTCTTATGGCTATACTTTTTCCCTCTCATCCACTGCTCTATTAAATTGAACAACAAAAGAACTTGATCTATAGTTTTCAATAAAAAATTATGTAAACATAATTTAAATACATGACATACTCTTTATACTCTCTAATACGTTTGTTAGATTTTTTGGTAACAACTCTACATTCATCTGCTCAGAACTCTGCAATGGCTCTCCCTTTAATCTAGAAGAAAAGCCAGTATCCTTACAATAGCCTAGAAGTTCCTGTTATCAGCTGGCCACCCTACTGATTAACCCCTTTTACCAGTACTTTCTACCACCATTACTCAACTTTAGTCATGCTGGCCTCCTTGCTTTTCCTCAGATATGCCTCCCCAAGTCTTAGTTCAAATGTCACCTTCTCAACGAGGCCTAGACCACCCTACTTAATACTGCAACTGCCCCCTTCTTACCCTCACTATATTAGTTATCTATCAGTATGTAACAACAAATCCTAATATTTAGCAGCTTAAAACAACAAACGTGTTTTATCTCACACAGCTTCAGAGGGTCAGGATTCTGGGAGTAGTTTAACTGAGTGGTTCTAGATGAGAGTCACAGGTTGTAGTCATCTCAAGTTGCAACTAGGACAGGAAGATCCACTTTCAAATTCACAAATGATTGTTGGCAGGACTCAGATCATTGCTGGTTGTTGGCTGAAGGCTTTAGCTACTTGCCACATTAGCTTCTCCATAAGGCTGCTGACAACCTGGCAGCTATCTCAGAGCAGGTGACCTAAGAGGAAGAGAATGTACCTTAGACAAAAGCCAGTCTTTTCATAACCTAATCTTAAAAGTGATATGTCATCACTTTTGCCATATTCTGTTTGTTAGAAGTGAGTCACTAAGTCTGGCCCACACTCAAAGGTAGCAGAATTAAGCTCCACCGCTTAATATACATGGATATATTAAAAATATATCCATAGATTCACAAAAATCTATGGATATATTTTTAGAATCATTATACTCACTCTATTCCCTCTAACCCCGCTCTGCTTAGACATTCCCCATAGCACTTATTACCTAATGCATTAGACAGTTGACTTATTTTTTATTTTCTGTCTTTTTCCTCCAGAATCTAAGCTCCATGAAGGAAAAGATCTTTGTTTTGTCTACTGATTAATATTAAAGTGTCTTGTACATAGTAGGCATTCAGCAAATATTTATTGAATAAATATTGTCAGTCCTCTGAAACAAAAACAAATTCTTCCCATTCAAGAGATCCATATGTGCTTCATTCCCATTTATTAAACTGTATTTTAATAAAAAAATTCCCCAACAGATATTTTCTCCCAAAGGCTTTTATATATTATTATCTTTAACAACAAAGGCTTCTACCTTTGCAATTCCCCCTTTGTGTGCAGGAAAGTTTAATCTGAAAATCCTTCTCACCATGAAGTGAGTGGGCCTCCCTACATGTCCTGTAGTTCTCCTTTAATAGAACAAAACTTAGGCTGGCAGTGGAAACCTATCCTCTGCTAAAGCTCTGTGTCTTCTGGGGGACAAATAATACAGCTGTGGCTATTGTCACTTCTTTGATACAAATATAAATTCAAAGTTCTTTGGTGGCAAGTAATCAACTTAAGGCTGAAAAGGGAGTTTCTTGACAGAACAACTCAAGAATTAAAGGAAAAGCTGAAGATCCAGACCTTGGAAAGGTGAAGAATAAAAGCAGCTCCAGGGATCTAGGCAGCAGGAACCAATGATATCTCTCTTCAGAGAGCTGCCTATGAGGTTATGTGCTGGGCAGGCAAAACAACAGATGCTCTCTAACCCACCTCCACTGGAATTTATTTTCTGTGGAGAGTCATTCATTCATTCTTTCATTCATTGTATCAGGGTTGCTATGTATCAAACACTAAATAGTGCTAAAGCCTAATAATACAAGATGAATAAGAAACAGGGATAGCAAGCAATTACGATGAAGAACGTGATAAAAGAATGCTCAGGCCCTATGAGAGTACATAAAAAAGACACATAACCCAGGCTCCTTCATGTCCAGGAGGATAACAGGACAGATATTACATATCTATCTTGGTTAATGATTAAGTGTCAACACAAATCCTTTGATAAGTCTATTAGAAAAGATCTTTTCCTGATCTAAATGGTTTTAAATGAAATTTAAAGTACATCTCTGTATTAGTTTGTTCTCATGCTGC
Source organism: Pongo abelii (assembly GCF_028885655.2). NCBI lineage: Eukaryota > Metazoa > Chordata > Mammalia > Primates > Hominidae > Pongo > Pongo abelii. The sequence goes on along the minus strand of NC_071989.2, from coordinate 82,668,221 downwards.
TAATAAAGACATACCTGAGACTGGGTAACTTATAAAGGAAAGAGGTTTAATTGACTCACAGTTCTGCAGGACTAGGGAGGCCTAAGGAAACTTAAAATCATGGTGGAGGGGAAACAAACACGTCCTTCTTCACATGGCAGCAGCAAGGAGAAGTGCAGGGGAACAACCCTTTATAAAACCATCAGATGTTGTGAGACTTATTCACTATCAGGAGAACAGCATGAGAAAAACCTGCCCCCATGATTCAATTACCTCCCGCTGGGTTCCTCCCATGACACATGGGGATTATGGGAGATACAATTCAAGATAAGATTTGGAAGGGGACACAGCCAAACCATATCAGTCTCGTTCCCAGCTGGGTTCTATTTAATATAAAACAGTTCTTCCAATTATTGTTGGGTGTGTCTGTTATTGAAAATTAGGTACAGTTGAGCAATCTAACAACCAGTCATGAGACTAGTTTTTCTTTAGGGTTAGTGGATCTATTTTATTATTTTACAGACACTTATTTTATAAATAATATACTTGATCAAGAAATGCAGTTGTCTGAATGCTATTGACAAGAACTAAGTCCTGGATCAAAATATTCTACTTTTATAGTAAAGAGAAAACTTCATTGATAATTGAAGGCTACCAGGAGGTAATTAATTAATGGTTCATTAGAGCAAAAAACTTCCTTCCAGTGGCCAAATTGCATGAGAAGTGAGACAGACAGTAACTTGTTGAAGCCAAGTCTATACAAGCACATTAAGATAAATTATTAAAACAATCATATTAACATTTTAAACTATATGGAAAATTGCAAATAAAATTCAGTTGGAGGCAAAAGTATATTTTTAAATTACTGCTTTGATAATCTGCTTAACTGCTTGACTTCTCTATTTTAAATAATTACAACATGCATTGTTTTGCTCTTCTGGGAATGCTTCCTACAGCATTCTAGTCCTTTCTCCAAATCCAGAATCCCCTGTTCACCAGTGCCCACTTTAATCCATTCCTACCCAATGAAATTTCTTTCATGTAAAGGAATCCCAAACATTTCTCCATAGGACTAAGCTCCCACTCTTCCTTTGTGAGAGAATTTACTAAGATGGGTTGTGTTATCATGCTTCACCAGATGGTTTGAATATTTCTTAAGTTTAAACTTTCAAATTCCATGATTAATTATCAGCCTACTTTTCAATATGAATGCAAAATTAGGTTACTTAAGTAAAGAATAGTTGTATGTAAATAGAGAATATTATTTCACTTAAATAAATAAAAAGAGTATTCATTTTTAAGTTCCAGATGAAGAGCTTTCAAGTATGGGAATGATGAATAAAGAACTTTCCTCATATAAAATATATTTGCTGCTTTTCTAGCTTAAAGTAAAATATATCTACTTTGATGTAGGACAAGGGTTCAGTCCTAACTTTATAGCCTCATAGGCTATAAAGCTTATAGGGTAAATTAACATTCGTAATTTTCTTATCTGTAAACTTGGGTTTATAATATCTGTGCATCTACCTGTATACCTATGGGATTGTTAATGTGAGGACTGAAGTTAATATATGTAAATATCTCAACACAGTACCCGGTACATTATGGGAACTCAGAGTGGCAGAGGGAAAATAATATAGCTATATCACCAAATATCACCACCTCAGAATTTATGCCTGGGTATTAAGTTGGTTGTATTAGGGAATGTAAAGTCTTAAAACTGAGAGAAAATGAAGCCCTGTTCTTCCGTCCAGATTCTCTTAGGAACCATGTCCCTTGCAGGGTGGTTTCTGGAAAATATGATTTTTCTACTCTATTATTTAAGATCGAAGGTTTGGAGAAGGTATAGTGTCCTTTTGCTCTTAGAAAATAATAATAACAATAATAATGGAGCACTTTCTCTATACCTAGGATTCATGTAAACACTTTACATGGATTATATAATTTAATCTTCACCATTCTATAAGGTTGAAACTATTATTAGCTTTCATTTATGGGCATTTTATGGAGGCAGAGACATTAAGAAATTTGCTCAAGGTCAGCCAGCTCGTAAGCAGATGAGAATCAAGACTGAAACTCTGGAGTGAGTCCCCAGAGACGGTGCTCCATAGGAATAGCACCTTTTTGCTTGGTAAAAGGACATTATGTTTGACTTTTTCACCTGTATAATGTGAATGAATCAATGTCATACTTCATTATGCAGCTCATAATTTGATTGCTATCATGAAAGTTATCCCCAAGAAATAAATTAAATTGCTCTATTTTCGAATTACATCCTCATTAAAATATTTTACATTGCTAGCTTATATTTAGGGAAATTTGTGTTATGTATCACATACAAGATGTTCATTCATTTATTCCTTCCTCTGTCAAATATTCTTTGAATATTTCCTGTGTGTAAGCCATTGTTCCTAGGTTTTTATCTTTTGTAGCCAAATGCATATATAGTTAACTGTAATGCTACTTTCAGTACATAAAGGAGGCTATGAAGAGACACTAAAATACATTCCTTTTATTATCAACTTAGGCTTTTTAAAAATAATCTTTTTCCCCCTGTGCATTCACAAGATGATTGGCCTTTTCCATCTGTGTATGTTTTACTTTGAAGAGAATGCAGCATTCAATTAGGACCTTATTAAGCAGGCATATTAGGAGATGATAATCTAATTAATTATAAAATAAGTTTTCACCTTATAAAAGTAGCTTGCACACAGTTACATAATCTATTGAATAAAGAGGTCATATCTGGATATATCTGTGGGGAAAATAAATACTGAGTTTAGTGCCAATCTTTAGTATTAGTTATTTTGTTAGATCTGTTTTGCTTTCCCTATGGAAATGTTTTAGCTCTCTTAAGATAGTATTTGATTTCTAATATGGAACTTATAGGAATGTTATATGTGCCAATTTTAATATAAAATGTTTGCATAATTTCACTTATTCCACTTGGTTTTCTTGTGGCAAAGGACTCGTGGGTTTTAGAAGTCTAAAGTCTAAACACTAGAAGCTGTTTTCATTGATTTTCTCTTTTTGTTTACAGCTCAAAGGAGTAGCATTGACCCACTAGACATAGAGGATGTGTACCAACACAAGGTATATCTATGTTTAGTAATAAACATTTTTATAGGGATGTAACTTCTGGTTGTTTCATAGATTGTCAAAGGGAAGAGAAAGACTGCTGAAGCTTTAGTAATAATGACCTCACATTTGCTTTTAAGACACTAGAATAATTGCATGAGAATCAGAGGGTTCTGGGCTGTTAGTTTGTAGCATATCTGGGCACGCTAATATGTTGGTAACCATTTCCTTCCTCCTCATCTTTATGGAGCTTAAGGTTTATCAACCATGTCTAATTTTCTGTGGCCTAAGCATAGTACAGGAAGGAGTCAAAAGTTTTAGCCCATCCCTTCAAACTTTACATCGTGGGCAGTTACTCTTCATCTGGTACTTGAGTTGTGGTGAATGAGAGGAAGCTGTGTTCCTGTTTTAATCTTAGCAGCCCATAATAATTTTTTCATACAGACCAGTTGAAGAGCATATCTTTCTTCCTGTTTTTAAGTCAATTTTTCTGCTTCCATCCCATAGTTCTCCCGGATAATAGAAGAAGAAACCCCTAATTCTAGCTCCACCTGTATAACAATTGGGAGAGGAGAGTGTTTCTAAAGCATTTGTGTAAATCTTCTTGTAAAGTTTAGAGTCTGACTACTGGAATCTGCTTTCTTCAATTTTCTCTTGCTGTTTACAACTGAAAGGAATAGCACCAATCCACTAGACATGAAAGATGTACACCAACACAGAGTTTCCTTTTAAAGGAAACTTTGATCTGATTAATTTAAAAGCCTATAAAAATTAAGTAGATTAAAATTTTTTATTATGTTTAATAAGATTAGTAGTGCTACAATACTGGCAAGAAGGAATTAAAATCTGCAGTAGAAAATAAAGATTAGTATACATACTGAGTCTAAATCTATTACATTTGCCTTTCTTCTATTAGTCTGCATTTCTGAAATATCAGGTTGGCTATATCCCAGCAGGATCTGTGGTTAGATTGAATTAGAAAATAGTAGTTTGAATCAAATAATAGTTGATTTATCAATAATCCAGATTGAATTGATATAGTACTACCACTGAAAATTAAAGCTAACTATGTATTTTTTTCTATAGAAACCAAAGTTCAGTTCTAAAAGTCACATTTGGCATGTTTATAGTGAAAATTCCAACAGACAGAAGCTGGAACATGTAAAAGTCAATAAAGGAAGCAAAGAGAGTTTATTTATAAATAAAGAAGATGTATATGAATATTACCAAAAAGATCCCCAAAACACAAAATTTGGTAAATCCAAGCATAAACAGTCAACTCTTAACCAGATATACTCTACAGGACTCAGAAAGGGCAATCTCCATAACGTCAAAGATCCCAATACAAACATGCCAAAAGGTATAGGAAGAAGAAAAACACAACATAAAAGGACCCAAGTAGATGATGTAGACTGTAATCCAAGAAAGACACTAGCTGTCTCCCCTTCCAGGAGAGTAAACAGATTGGTTACCTATCAGCAGCATATTCCAGAAACCCTTAATGACCTTCCAGAAGAATTGTGTGAAACTTCCAGCTTAACTCTGTCAAGCCTGAAAAATGGATTAGATAACAGTACTGAGGCTTGTTCAGTTTCCAAAGAGATACACATCCAGAACCTGGATTTATCAGATAATCAAGAAGTTCAATGCTTGGAATTAGAATCTGTTGACCAAACTGAAGCTGTTTCTTTCCCAGGACTTTCATTACATAAAGAAATCAGGTTACCAGTTGTTACTACAGATAAGCAGCCTCACACTCTCCAGGAACAACACCATGTACTTTACAAATCTCATGAAAACAGCAACTTGGTCCCAAAAGATGAGAGATTTAACAAATGGGAAAATTCTTTCCTATCCTTTGTAAAGGGAAATTCTGATAATGATGATGATGATGATTGCTCTACCTCTGAGAAGGCTATAACATCTAAAAAGGTGTTGTGTTCTACAGGTGGCAAAAAACACTATAATTTTAAGGAGAATTTAACAAATAAAAAAGAAATGGGTTTTCAACAGTTTTTACTTTCTGAAGATCATCTTTCACAGGAAAATGAGTTAAAAGCAGTCAGCCTAACCACACTTCCAGAACAGGAAGCTGTTAATTTTTCTCATTCAGATAATGCAGTTATTTCTGAACATGTTGCAAATTATGAACAATGCATATTTGGACCTTCTTTTGATCACTCAAATGGCAATCCTGAGCAAAATTCCCTGGCTTGTATGAGAACACTTTCGACACATGAGGCTTCAAAGTTGACTAATCATGTGGAGCTATTCAAAAAGCCACAGGATTATATTCCCAGAGCACCAACTTTTTTAATGAATCAAACAGATACACATATTGTGGAGAAGGTGGCAAAGAATTGTGACACTGAAAGGAATTACATTGACAGAGACCAAAAGATAATTTATTCAAATGAGCCTTTATCCATAGTTGTTCATTCTCAAGTAATAGAAACAACTAAAGTTGAAAAAAGGAGACAAAACCATCTAGAAAGTGAGACTATACACGATATAGATTCTCATTCCACTGACAATATGAGTAAAGAATTGGCCAACATCTCACAACTTAGTCAAAAAGAAAAGAAGGAAATTTCTCACAAACCAGGTATTTATTGCTTAATCTGTACATATTTCCTATAGATTTACTTATTTTTATAGAAATTTCCAACCAAATTGTATTCAATCGATGGCCAAACTGAGAAGAATGAGGATATGTAGATCATATTTTGAGATGCCACTAAACCTAGTAGTTAAGTAATAGTGATTACTTTGAAAGTCAAAACGATGTTATCAAAGATGGTTGCTAAGCTGATATTGACTGACGGTAATAAACAGTAGTTTTTTTTATAATTATTATTATACTTTAAGTTCTGGGATACATGTGTAGAACGTGCAGATTTGTTACATAGGTATATACGTGCCATGGTGGTTTGCTGCACCCATCAACCCATCGTCTACATTAGGTATTTCTCCTAATGCTATCCCACCAGTGGCCCCCCAACCCCATGACAGGCCCTGGTGTGTGATGTTCCCCTCCCCATGTGTTCTCATTGTTCAGTTCCCACTTATGAGTGAGAACATGTGGTGTCTGGTTTTCTGTTCCTGTGTTAGCTTGCTGAGAATGATGGTTTCCAGCTTCATTCATGTCCCTGAAAAGGACATGAACTCATCCCTTTTTATGGCTGCATAGTATTCCATGGTGTATATGTGCCACATTTTTTTATCCAGTCTATCACTGATGGGCATTTGGGTTGGTTTCAGGTCTTTGGTATTGTGAACAGTGCCACAATAAACATACATGTACATGTGTCTTTATAGTAGAATGATTTATAAGCCTTTGGGTATATACCCAGTAATGGGATTGATGGGTCAAATGGTATTTCTGGTTCGAGATCCTTGAGGAATCACTGTACTGTCCTCCGCAATGGTTGAACTAATTTACACTCCCACCAACAGTGTAAAAGCACTCCTATTTCTCCACATCCTCTCTAGCATCTGTTGTTTCATGACTTTTTAATGATCGCCATTCTAACTGGCGTGAGATGGTATCTCATTGTGGCTTTGATTTGCATTTCTCTAATGACCAGTGATGATGAGCTTTTTTTCATGTTTTTTGGCCACATAAATGTCTTCTTTTGAGAAGTGTCTGTTCATATCATTTGCCCACTTTTTGATGGGGTTGTTTGTTTTTTTCTTGTAAATTTGTTCCTTGTAAATTCTGGATATTAGCCCTTTGTCAGATGGATAGATCGCAAAAATTTTCTTCCGTTCGGTAGGTTGCCTGTTCACTCTGATGATAGTTTCTTTTGCTGTGCAGAAGCTCTTTAGTTTAATTAGATCCCATTTATCAATTTTGGCTTTTGTTGCCATTGCTTTTGGTGTTTTAGTCATGAAGTCTTTGCCCGTGCCTATGTCCTGAATGGTATTGCCTAGGTTTTCTTCTAGGGTTTTTATGGTTTTAGGTCTTACATTTAAGTCTTTAATCCATCTTGAGTTAATTTTTGTCCCCTAAGGGTAAGGAAGGGGTCCAGTTTCAGTTTTCTGCATATGGCTAGCCTGTTTTCCCAACACCATTTATTAAATAGGGAATCCTTTCCCCATTGATTGAATAAACAGTATTTCTATCACTCTTTCTATTCCTTTTTAATATAGTATTTATTTAGCATCAGGAAACCTAACAACATTTTGATAGCAGAAAATTGTTAGGTCTATTCATTTCAACTATCTACTATATTCCCATCAGAGCTGCAGCCAGCAAACTTTTTGTGTGTTACATAAAAACATTTTTAAAAGCTTCCATTTTCTTAAACAGTCCAGTGTGGAACAGAAACTTTAAAAAATTAGAAATTTTATTTTCTAATTGTACAACCAGGTAGGAGAACAACAACACTGATACTGTAAAATGTTTGTTTCAGATGAGGAATTAACTAATAACATCAGTGGAGATGAAATAACTATAAGAAATTGTGAGGAGATAAAAGAAAAAACGGAGTCAGAAATTCACATGCCTACTAATAGCCAAGAACACAAAACAGTTCAGAATTTCAGAAAAAGACAAAGTTTCTTAAAAACTACCTGCAACCTAGGTTTGTATTCCTATAATTGTATAGGTTAAAGTTTACAAAATCAAGCCCAGCAATTCACTCTACTTCAAGGAATTTCTAAACTTTCAGATATATTGTTTCTTTTTGTAGTTATTCACTGACTTATATGACTATTTCAGCGATATTTGGTGTTAAGGCACCACTTGATAATCCAATAATCTTTAAGTATATTCATGTCATATTTCTTTCTATGACTTCTAGTTTATTATATTAGAGGAGATAAGGTAAACTGCAGACACAGCAAGAATATTCAGTGGGGACAGCAGGCGTGAAATGTATCAGATTCTTTAGATACTTCCATTCAGCCCTTTTAACATAAGGGAAATTAAAGTAACATAGCCATTAGTTTGTTTTGTGTCAGATGAGTGAACTGTGTGTTTCACAGTATGGACAAGCTAAACATCCTTTGATAGTTCTTGGAGATAGTTCTGTCATAAACAATAGGCTGGACCACTTCAGGTTAAACGTTATTCACTGAATGTTGATTTACATACTGTCTGTTAAGAGGTAGGAAGGACACTGAATTAGGCATTCTCTATGAATATTCTTTCATTTTCTCCCTCTCATGTAAACTGAAATCCTTCTTATACATACCTCCTATAGTGGGTTGAATGCTGGCCCCCCCAAAACATGCCCTGTCCTAATCCCTGTAGTTTGTGACTATTACTATATAAGGCATGCTTATATAGTAAAAGCATGCCTATTACCTTCTTTGCATATGTTCATATACTCACTCATAGGTGGGAATTGAACAATGAGAACACATGGACACAGGAAGGGGAACATCACACTCTGGGGACTGTTGTGGGGTGGGGGGAGGGGGGAGGGATAGCATTGGGAGATATACCTAATGCTAGATGACGAGTTAGTGGGTGCAGCGCACCAGCATGGCACATGTATACATATGTAACTAACCTGCACATTGCGCACATGTACCCTAAAACCTAAAGTATAATAATAATAAAACAAACAAACAAACAAAAAAAAGAACCCTAAGATAAGGAGACCATCCTGGATTATCCAGGTGGGCCCTAAATCTAATTACTGTGTCCTTATGAGAGAAACACAGGGAGATTTGAAATACACAGAAAAAATGATGAGATGAAGGCAAAGGAGCAATGTAGCCACAGCCAAGGAAACCAAGGAATGCTGACAGCCATCAGAAGCTAGAAGAGGCACAGAAAGATTCTCTCCTAGAGCTTCCAGAGGGAGTACAGCCCCGTTGACACTTTGATATTGATTTCTGGTTTCCAAATTATGAGAGAATACATTCTGTTGTTTTAAGTCACCCAGTTTGTGGTAATTGGTTACAGCTACCACAGGAAACTTCCCACCTCTCTAGCAGCACTTAATCATATTTAAATGTAATTTTTAACATGTCTATTATTCCACCAGACTGTAAGCCACTTGAGCAGAGAATTGAACTGCTCCAGAGGTAAGAATTTTAGATAGTGACATCTGGGATTCCCTAAAACAATGGCAGGCTTACCTCCTCCTGATCACCCAACAGTGAATTCAACTATGCCCGAGTTCTGCCACATTCCCCTCACCCTCCACAGATTTCCAATTAGGATTTTAGTTTTCCTCACTAAAATATGAATGAACAGATAGTCAAGGATCGACAAGTATTTGCAGAAAACACCAATATGAAAGATATCAAAGTAAACTAAGCAGACCAAAGGAACCCAGAAGAAACAGAAACTATACAAGAATCAGGAAACATCTAATATTTTTTCCAAAAAGATATAGAAAAGAGGGAACAATAAGAGAACAATACAGAGCTTTTAGTTGTTGAAAACAGAAATTTAAATAAATAGATAATATATAGATATGTACAGCAGGGTTACAAGGCAAAGCTTTACAAGTCTACTAAGGACAAAAGAAGAAAAAGCTGAAAATAGGAGAGAAAAGATAAGAAAATTAAAGATCACTCCAGGAAATCCAGGGAGAATAGCAAGTGAACGGTAGAAGAAATCATTAAAGAAAGAATACAAGAAATGAGATAGGCATTTCCATATTGAAAGTACCACTTAGTGTCTAGTACAGTGAACAAGGCACCTCACTGAAATTTCAGAACAGGAATAAAGAGAAGATCCTGAAAGCTTCTGAGAAGAAAAAACTGGTCACATAATGGAGAGAAATCCAAGTATTTAATAGCATTATACTTATTAATAGTAACATCAGATTCTAAACTACAGTGGAGTTTCTGAAGAGGTTTAGGATGAGTACTATTTGTTTCCTTTTGAATTTCCGTCAGATTTTGCTATTTTACATTTTTAGTCAAATGCTGTACAAACTTACGATGTTAGTAACATTGAGAAGTTTTTGAGTTTTTGCTCCAAAATGTGTATTACATGGCTACCTTCTTTGCTACAGACACACCAAGAACAAGAATTTATACCATCCACAGTAAGAATTATTGGGAGAGTTTGTTGTTGTTGTTGTTTGAGACAGGGTCTTGTCTGTCACCCAGGCTAGAGAGCAGTGGCACAATCACAGTTCACTGCAGCCTTGACCTCCCCAGCTCACATGATTCTCCCACCCCAGCATCCCTCAGTAACTGGGACTACATGCCACCACACCCCGCTAATTTTTTTTTGTTGTTTTTTTTTGAGACGGAGTCTCGCTCTGTCACCCAGGCTGGAGTGCAGTGGCGTGATCTTGGCTCACTCACCCCACTAATTTTTAAATTTTTTTAAGAAATGTCATCTCCCTATGTTGCCCAGGCTAGTCTCAAACTCCTCCTGCCTCAGCCTCCCAAAGTGCAAGGATTACAAGGGTGAGGCACTGTGCCCAGCTGGGAGAGATTTTTCTATTCAAACTTGCAGTCTGCAGGCCTGCAATCTTAGATATAATTTTCAAATATATTCTCTCTCTCTCATATGTATATATATATATACACACACATAAGTTTTTAATTCTTCCAATAAAGAATTTTGGATTGCTAATCTCTAAAGAGCAATATGTTTTTGGCTGGGTGCCAGTGGAAGAGATATATGAGACTCATTCTTCCCTGTGATTCATATAACCCAAGAATCCATTTTTTAGAGAACAGTTCTCTAATCTTTTTATCTCTTGCCCTGAAACCATATGCATGGTTGATGACATTTAGGAAGTAGAGCAAGAAGATTGTCCCAAAGTTTAATGCAGTGATTCTCAAACCTTAGTTTGCATCAGAATTACCTGAAAAGCTTGTTAAAACACAGATTGCTGGGCCCTACCCTCAAAGAATCTGATTCAGTAGGTGTGTTAGTTGTCTCTATTACACACTTATTATCTCATACTTTCTGTAGGTCAGGAATCAGGCATGGCTTAGTTGGGACCTCTAACAGAATTGTTCATAGGCAGCAAAGTGTTGGCCAGGACTGGGGTCTCATCTGAAGGCTCTACTAGGGAAGGATACATTTTCAAGCTCATGTGATTGTTGGCAGAATTCAGTTTCTTGAGGATGGTTGGCTGAGGGCCTCAGTTCCTCACTGGTGATTGGCTGGTGGCCAGCCTCAGTTTCTTGCTCGGTGGGCTTTTCCAACATGGCTACTTGCATCATCAAAGCATACAAGCTGAAGGCAATACAGCAAGTCTGCTAGCAGGACAGAAAATGTTACAATCTCTTTTAACCTAATCAGTTGAATGAAATACCCTCAATATGGAAATATTCTATTGGTTAGAAGCAAGCTATTCAAGAGAAGAAGAGTACACAAAGTCATAAATACCAGATGGTGAGGATCATTAGGAGCCATTTTAGTCTGTCCTCCAAAGTAAGTTTGGAGTGGACTGGGGAATTTGCATTTCTAACAAGTTTCCTCCATGGTGCTGATACCACTGATTTAACGAATATTTTCTGTTTCTTCACCCTATCCCTTTATTTTGCTTTGCATCTCAGTCTGAAGCTTCTCTAATGCAGTTTCTTTCTTTCTTTTTTTTTTTTTTTTTTGAGATGGAGTGTATCTCTGTCACCCAGGCTGGAGTGCAGTGGTGCAATCTTGGTTCAGGGCGACCTCCACCTTCCAGGTTCTAGTGATTCTCCTCCCTCAGTCTCCAGAGTAGCTGTGATTACAGGCATCCACCACCTATGCCCGGCTAATTTTTGTATTTTTAGTAGAATGCTGGGATTACAGACATCAGCCACCGTGCCTGGCCCTGATGCAGTTTCTATAGAAAACAAACCTTCAGGTTCCTGGCTTTGGGTTGGAGATCTGGGATAAGAGGAGTGGTTGCTAGTCAGTTGAGGGTTGGGGAAGGAAACTTGGAGTCCCAACTTTTCTATGTAAAAGATCTTATATAAAAGATATTAACCAACTGCCCAGCGCCCACCCCCACTGTTCCATACACCTGCCTTCCATAGTGCCTCATTTCCCCAAGTGTGGAGTGCGTGAGTCCAGATTGGCTCTCTCTACAATTCCCTTTGCAGGCACTTGTGTTGGAGCATTCCCCATTCTGCCAAGTCAGTTCACTCTTCTCCATCATTGACTTTCTAATTCCCTCAAATTTGTTGAAGTCTTTGTCCTTTATTGTTTCCTCTTTCATTTTTTTAATATGGTACTTTAAAATTTCTTTTACTGTCATTTTAGCATGGTTTTGGCAGGAAATAGGGGGAAAACATGATCTGTACATTACTTTTAGTTCCAACTTAAGTCTAACTTGTATTGCAAGGAAGAGATTTAAAAAACAAAATATTTGGTTAATGATATTGTACAGCACATTTTGTGAAAGAAAAACAGAAAAACATAGGCCATAGTTTGTTACTTGGCACCTATGTGATCAGGAATACACCCACTGAGATACAGAATGGCTGTAGAAAGATGATTTTTTATAATATCTCAGTTATCTTGAGAAAAATATTATTTATTGTTAAAGGACTACTGAGAATTAGATGAGTGTAGATAGAACTGAAGCAAGTTAATTTGTTTTAATCAAGTGTTTGATAGAGTGATTAATCAACTGCTAGAATGAATACAAAGTAATGTGCTTAGATGCTTATTATTTCTTCACAAATTATATATTAAAACAATAACAGCAATGATAACATTAATTGATATATGTTTCTGTGTAGTGTGGTATTTTGAGGAAGTTGTTATGTATTTTCTAAGATCCTTTATAACAATCAGCATTTGGCAGAAAATAAACCTCTTGTCTGGCAAATTTACAGGAATGAAAACAGGTGGGATCAACAAGAGGAATGCCAGAGGGGAAAGCCAGCTTCATTTAGCTGCCAGAAGAGGAAATCTGTCCCTAGTGAAAGCCCTGATAGAATCTGGAGCAGATGTGAATCTAAATGATAATGCAGGTTTGGATCATTTTAATTTAATTACCTTTATAATTTGAACTCACTGAAATACACATTTCAACACCTCCTGCCCCCTCCAATTTGTTCCTGGCTGATATGTAAGTAATAACTTTGAACAATCTTTTTTATATTATATTAGTGTTTAGTTGAATACTAAGATTTATCATTGTTAAAAGACCTTTTTCCTTTGAAACAGTTTTTAACATCCATTTGGGAGCATCAGAGAGGGTAGACAGAATGGGGAGTAAAGGGAGTTAGGCCTTTTCCTTGGAAGCCTCAAGTTTGGTGAGAATGCAGAATTTTCTCATTCTCCTATCCCTTCTTCTCTTTTCTCCTTCTTTTATACTGTTCTTTTTTTTCTCTATTTTTATTCTAAAACTATGAAAAATTTACCTAACATTTTGCTTAAGCACAAAAGAATCTTCTCTGAAGAATTCCACAGGGAAAAACTCAAAGGTTAATTAAACCAGGTGTCATTTTAAAAAGAATTGTGGCAATGCAAAGATACACATAGGAAAGTCAGACGTTTTAATATCTGAGTTGAAACAAATCAAAATGAGTAGTATTTACTCTCATTGTGTTTTGCATTCTGTGAGTCTTTTGCTTTGGCATTTATATCAACAAATATTTGTGATGAGACCAATTTGTTTTCAAAAATGAAACATAAATTTTCAGTCCATAGTTTTTAGTATTATTTCTTGTTCAGTACTTCGTATATACATATGAATCAATATGGATATTGCATTAATGCAACAAAACCTTAGTAATACAGATATTACATGAGTATTGATTCGCATGAAGCAGAGGTTTTTTTTTCTTTTTCTTTTTTTAGGTTGGACACCACTTCATGAGGCATCTAATGAAGGATCTATTGATATAATTGTAGAGTTATTAAAAGCTGGTGCAAAGGTTAATTGTGAAAATATAGATGGAATTCTGCCCTTACATGATGCTGTTGCAAACAATCATTTAAAGGTACAGTGCACTTCACATTAAGATCTTACTACTTTTTCTTAGGAAAATGGATGAAGAAAATGAAGATATTTTAAACTGAGAACTAAAATGATTCTGTAAAACAAGTGATTTTTTAAAAACCTGCTTCAAATTACAAATGAAGATACAATAATATATATGGATTAGAAAATCTACGTATCCTAATGAATCATTTTTCCATTATTTCTTCATCACAAAATACATGCAAGTCAGAAGAGAGTAAAAGTAAACACAGCCCATAAATCTAATCCATTATATTTTTAATTGTCTAAGATAATTTGCTGTTGTGCATAGAAGAGTCTAATTATAGTGATGATACGTGTGACAGCTAGATTTTTTTAACTCAAAATTTCTCAGTGGGTTAGGGGTAAAAACATGAATCATTTGTTTTCAGGGTGTTTGTTGTATCTTTTTCTCCTTTGTTTTTCTTTATCAAGCAGCCATTGTAAAAATATCACAAGAAAAGATTACGAGGGTCATTATTTCAATGACACTGACTTTCAAATCTTGACCTTAAGATTCTTCAGATGTTTACACTCATCTTCCTGTTTGACAAAGCATAGGAGAAAACTCTTACTGTTATCCATAGACAATATAGACTTCAGTAATAATTTTTTCTATTGTTACTATTTGTTTTATAATAAAATATTTTTAATTAAAGTATCTACTTTTTTATTATTATACTTTAAGTTCTAGGGTACATGTGCACAACGTGCAGGTTTGTTACATAGGTGTACATGTGCCATGTTGGTGTGCTGCACCCATCAACTCATCATTTACATTAGGTATATCTCCTAATGCTATCCCTCCCCACTACACCCACCCCATGACAGCCCTGGTGTGTGATGTTCCCCACCCTGTCTCCAAGTGTTCTCATTGTTCAGTTCCCACCTATGAGTGAGAACATGCGGTGTTTGGTTTTCTGTCCTTGTGATAGTTTGCTCAGAATGATGGTTTCCAGATTCATCCATGTTCCTGCAAAGGACATGAACTCATCCTTTTTTATGGCTGCATAGTATTCCATGCTGTATATGTGCCACATTTTCTTAATCCACTCTATCATTGATGGACAGTTGGGTTGGTTCCATGTCTTTGCTATTGTGAATAGTGCCACAATAAACATACGTGTGCATGTGTCTTTATAGCAGCATGATTTATAATCCTTTGGGCATATACCCAGTAATTGGATGGCTAGGTCAAATGGTATTTCTAGGTCAAATGGTATTTCTGGTTCTAGATCCTTGAGGAATCGCCACACTGTCTTCCACAATGGTTGAACTAGTTTACAGTCCCACCAACAGTGTAAAAGTGTTCCTATTTCTCCACATCCTCTCCAGCACCTGTTGTTTCCTGAGTTTTTAATGATTGCCATTTTAACTGGTGTGAGATGGTATCTCATTGTGGTTTTGATTTTCATTTCTCTGATGGCCAGTGATGATGAGCTTTTTTTCATGTGCCTGTTGGCTGCATAAATGTCTTCTTTTGAGAAGTATCTGTTCATATCCTTCACCCACTTTTTCATGGGGTTGTTTGATTTTTTCTTGTAAATTTGTTTAAGTTCTTTGTAGAGTCTGGATATTAGCCCTTTGTCAGATGGGTAGATTCTAAAAGTTTTCTCCCATTCTGTAGGTTGCCTGTTCACTCTGATGGTAGTTTCTTTTGCTGTGCAGGAGCTCTTTAGTTTAATTAGATCCCATTTGTCAATTTTGACTTTTGTTGCCATTGCTTTTGGTGATTTAGTCATGAAGCCCTTGCCATTGCTATGTCTTGAATGGTATTGCCTAGGTTTTCTTCTGGGGTTTTTATGGTTTTAGGTCTACATTTAAGTCTTTAATCCATCTTGAATTAATTTTTGTATAAGGTGTAAGGAAGGGATCCAGTTTCAGCTTTCTGCATATGGCTAGCCAGTTTTCCCAACACCATTGACTAAACAGGGAATCCTTTCCCCATTTCTTGTTTTTGTCAGGTTTGTCAAAGATCAGATGGTTGTAGGTGTGTGGTATTATTTCTGAGGGCTCTGTTCTGTTCCATTAGTCTATATATCTGTTTTGGTACCAGTACCATGCTGTTTTGGTTACTGTAGCCTTGTAGTATAGTTTGAAGTCAGATAGCATGATGCTTCCAGCTTTGTTCTTTTGGCTTAGGATTCTCTTGGCTATGCGGGCTCTTTTTTGGTTCCATATATGAACTTTAAAGTAGTTTTTTCCAATTCTGTGAAGAAAGTCATTGGTAGCTTGATGGGGATGGCATTGAATCTATAAATTACCTTGGGCAGTATGGCCATTTTAACAATATTGATTCTTCCTATCCATGAGCATGGAATGTTCTTCCATTTGTGTCCTCTTTTATTTCGTTGAGCAGTGGTTTGTAGTTCTCCTTGAAGAGGCCCTTCACATCCCTTGTAAGTTGGATTCCTAGGTATTTTATTCTCTTGGAAGCAATTGTGAATGGGAGTTCATTCATGATTTGGCTCTCTCTTTGACTGTTATTGGTGTATAAGAATGCTTGTGATTTTTGCACATTGATTTTGTATCCTGAGACTTTGCTGAAGTTGCTTATCAGCTTAAGGAGATTTTGGGCTGAGACGATGGGTTTTCTAGATATACAATCATGTCATCTGCAAACAGGGACAATTTGACTTCCTCTTTTCCTAATTGAATACCCTTTATTTCTTTCTCCTGCCTAATTGCCCTGGCCAGAACTTCCAAAAGTATGTTGAATAGGAGTAGTGAGAGAGGGCACCCCTGTCTTGTGCCAGTTTTCAAAGGGAATGCTTCCAGTTTTTGCCCATTCAGTGTGATATTGGCTGTGGGTTTGTCATAAATAGCTCTTATTATTTTGAGATACATCCCATCAATACCTAGTTTATTGAGAGTTTTTAGCATGAAGGGCTGTTGACTTTTGTCGCAGGCCTTCTCTGCATCTATTGAGATAATCATGGGGTTTTTGTCTTTGGTTCTGTTTATATGATTGATTACGTTTATGGATTTGCATATGTTGATCCAGCCTTGCATCCCAGGGATGAAGCCCACTTGATCATGGTGGATAAGCTTTTTGATGTGCTGCTGGATTCGGTGTGCCAGTATTTTATTGAGGATTTTGCATTGATGTTCATCAGGGATATTGGTCTAAAATTCTCTTTTTCTGTTGTATAGAGACACAACAGGCTTTGGTATCAGGATGATGCTGGCCTCATCAAATGAGTTAGGGAGGATTCCCTCTTTTTCTATTGATTGGAATAGTTTCAGAAGGAATGGTACCAGCTCCTCCTTGTACCTCTGGTAGAATTCGGCTGTGAATCCGTCTGGTCCTGGACTTTTTTTGGTTGGTAGGCTATTAATTATTGCCTCAATTTCAGAGCCTGTTATTGGTCTATTCAGGGATTCAACTTCTTCCTGATTTAGTCCTGGGAGGGTGTATGTGTCGAGGAATTTATCCATTTCTTCTAGATTTTCTAGTTTATTTGTGCAGAAGTGTTTATAGTATTCTCTGATGGTAGTTTGTATTTCTGTGGAATCGGTGGTGATATCCCCTTTATCATTTTTATTGCGTCTATTTGATTCTTCTCCCTTTTCTTCTTTATTAGTTTTCCTAGTGGTTTATCAATTTTGTTGATCTTTTCAAAAAACCAGCTCCTGGATTCATTAATATTTTGAAGGGTTTTTTTGTATCTCTATCTCCTTCAGTTCTTCTCTGATATTAGTTATTTCTTGCCTTCTGCTAGCTCTTGAATGTGTTTGCTCTTGTTTCTCTAGTTCTTTTAATTGTGATGTTAGGGTGTCAATTTTGATCTTTCCTGCTTTCTCTTGTGGGCATTTAGTGCTATAAATTTCCCTCTACACACTGCTTTAAATGTGTCCCAGAGATTCTGGTATGTAGTGTCTTTGTTCTCATTGGTTTCCAAGAACTTCATTTCTGCCTTCATTTCATTATGTACCCAGTAGTCATTCAGGAGCAGGTTGTTCAGTTTCCATGTAGTTGAGCGGTTTTGAGTGAGTTTCTTAATCCTGAGTTCTAGTTTGATTGCACTGTGGTCTGAGAGACAGTTTGTTATAATTTCCATTCTTTTATATTTGCTGAGGAGTGCTTTACTTCCAACTATGTGGTCAAGTTTGGAATAAGTGCGATCTGGTGCTGAGAAGAATGTATATTCTGTTGATTTGGGGTGGAGAGTTCTGTAGATGTCTATTAGGTCCGCTTGATGCAGAGCTGAGTTCAATTCCTGGATATCCTTGTTAACTTTCTGTCTTGTTGATCTGTCTAATGTTGACAGTGGGGTGTTAAAATCTCCCCTTATTATTGTGTGAGAGTCTAAGTCTCTTTGTAGGTCTCTAAGGACTTGCTTTATGAATCTGGGTGCTCCTGTATTGGGTGCATATATATTTAGGATAGTTAGCTCTTCTTGCGAATTGATCCCTTTACCATTATGTAATGGCCTTCTTTGTCTCTTTTGGTCTTTGTTGGTTTAAAGTCTGTTTTACCAGAGACTAGAATTGCAATCCTTGCTTTTTTTTTGTTTTCCATTTGCTCGGTAGATCTTCCTCCATCCTTTTATTTTGAGCCTATGTGTGTCTCTGCACGTGAGATGGGTCTCTTGAATAGAGCACAATGATGGGTCTTGACTCTATCCAATTTGCCAATCTGTGTCTTTTAATTGGAGCATTTAGCTCATTTACATTTAAGGTTAATATAGTTATGTGTGAATTTGATCCTGTCATTATGATGTTATTAGCTGGTTATTTTGCTCGTTAGTTGATGCAGTTTCTTCCTAACATTGACGGTCTTTACAATTTGGCATGTTTTTGCAGTGGCTGGTACCGGCTGTTCCTTTCCATGTTTAGTGCTTCCTTCAGGAGCTCTTGTAAGGCAGGTCTGGTGGTGACAAAATCTCTCAGCATTTGCTTGTCTGTGAAGGATTTTGTTTCTTCTTCACTTATGAAGCTTAGTTTGGCTGGATATGAAATTCTGGGTTGAAAATTCTTTTCTTTAAGAATGTTGAATATTGGCCCCCACTCTCTTGTGGCTTGTAGAGTTTCTGCCAAGAGATCCACTGTTAGTCTGATGGGCTTCCCTTTGTGGGTAACTTGACCTTTCTCTGTGGCTGCCCTTAACATTTTTTCCTTCATTTCAACTTTGGTGAATCTGACAATGATGTGTCTTGGAGTTGCTCCTCTCGAGGAGTATCTTTGTGGCGTTCTCTGTATTTCCTGAATTTGAATGTTGGCCTGCCTTGCGAGATTGGGGAAGTTCTCCTGGATAATATCCTGAAGAGTGTTTTCCAACTTGGTTCCATTCTCCCGTCACTCTCAGGTACACCGATCAGATGTATATTTGGTCTTTTCACGTAGTCCCATATTTCTTGGAGGCTTTGTTCGTTTCTTTTTACTCTTTTTTTCTCTAAACTTCTTGCTTCATTTCATTCATTTGATCTTCAATCACTGATACCCTTTTTCCAGTTGATTCAATGGGCTACTGAAGCTTGTGCATGCGTCCTGTAGTTCTTGTGCCATGGTTTTCAGCTCCATCAGGTTATTTAAGGTCTTCTCTATGCTGTTTATTCTAGTTAGCCATTCGTCTAATCTTCTTTCAAGGGTTTTAGCTTCTTTGCGATGAGTTTGAGCATCCTCCTTTAGCTCAGAGTAGTTTGTTATTACCGATCGTCTGAAGCCTTCTTCCCTCAACTCATCAAAGTCATTCTCTGTCCATCTTTGCTCCATTGCTGTTGAGGAGCTGTGTTCCTTTGGAGGAGAAGAGGTGCTCTGATTTTTAGAATTTTCAGCTTTTCTGCTCTGGTTTCTCCCCATCTTTGTGGTTTTATCTACCTTTGGTCTTTGATGATGGTGACATACAGATGGGGTTTTGGTGTGGATGTCCTTTCTGTTTGTTAGTTTTCCTTCTAACAGTCAGGACCCTCAGCTGCAGGTCTGTTGGGAGTTTGCTGGAGGTCCACTCCAGACCCTGTTTGCCTGGGTATCACCAGCGGAGGCTGCAGAACAGCCAGTATTGCAGAACGGCAAATGTTGCTGCCTGATCCTTCCTCTGGAAGCTTTGTCTCAGAGGGGCACCCGGCAGTATGAGGTGTCAGTCGGCCCCTAATGGGAGGTGCCTCCCAGTTACGCTACTTGGGGGTCAGGGACCCACTTGAGGAGGCAGTCTGTCCATTCTCAGATCTCAAACTCCATGCTGGAAGAACCACTACTCTCTCCAAAGCTGTCAGACAGGGACGTTTAAGTCTGCAGAAGTTTCTGCTGTTGTTTGTTCAGCTATGCCTGGCCCCCGGAGGTGGAGTCTACAGAGGTAGGCATCCTTCCTTGAGCTGCGGTGGGCTCCACCCATTTCGAGCCTCCCAGCCGCTTTGTTTACCTTCTGAAGCCTCAGCAATGGCAGACACCCCTCCCCCAGCCTTGCTGCCGCCTTGCAGTTTGATCTCAGACTGCTGTGCTAGCAGTGAGTGAGGCTTTGTGGGCGTGGGACCCTCTGACCCAGGCGCAGGATACAATCTCCTGGTGTGCTGTTTGCTAATGAGAGGTGATAACATGCTAGCAGCCCTCGCTCGCTCTCGGTGCCTCCTTGGCCTCGGCATCCACTCTTGCCACACTCCAGGGGCCCTTCAGCCTGCCGTTGCACTGTGGGGGCCCCTTTCTGGGGTTGGCAGAGCATGGAGCCCACTCCCTCTACTCATGGGGAGCTGTGGAGGGAGAGGCGCAGCTGGGAGCTGGGGCTGCGTGCGGTGCTCGCAGGCCAGTGAGGGATCTGGGTGGGCATGGGCTCAGTAGACCCTGCACTTGGCGCAGCTGGCCGGTGCCTGCTGGGCTTGATAGGAGGCTGGGTCCCATGCGTTGACCACCGTTCCCTCTTCGTGGGGTCGTTGGCCAAGATGATGGTTCTCCATCTCTTTCTCACTTCCCTTCTTTTCCTCTTGGTTGTGTGGGATGAGCTCCCTCTGGGCTACCAGAGTGCCCGGGCTAGGTGCTGCAAAGTCCCTGGTGAGTGCCAGTGAGAGGTGAAGCTGGCTGGGCTTCTGGGACAGGTGGGAACTTGGAGAACTTTTCTGTCTAGCTAAAGGATTGTAAACACACCAGTCAGCGCTCTGTGTCTAGCTAATTGGGTGGGGACCTGGAGAACTTTTCTGTCTAGCTAAAGGTTTGTAAACGCACCAATCAGCACTCTGTATCTAGCTAAAGGTTTGTAAATGCACCAATCAGCACTCTGTGTCTAGATAATCTGGTGGGGACTTGGAGAACTTTTGTGTCTAGCTAAAGGATTGTAAATGCACCAATCAGCGCTCTACGTCTAGCTAAAGGTTTGTAAACGCACCAATCAGCGCTCTGTCAAAACAGACCAATCAGCTCTCTGTAAAATGGACCAATCAGCTCTCTGTAAAATGGACCAATCAGCTCTCTTTAAAATGGATCAATCAGTAGGATGTGGGTGGGGCCAGATAAGGGAATAAAAGCAGGCCACCAGAGCCAGCAGTAGCAACCCACTCAGGTCCCTTTCCACACTGTGAAAGCTTTGTTCTTTTGCTCTTTGCAATAAATCTTGCTGCTGCTCACTCTTTGGGTCTGCACTACCTTTATGAGCTGTAACACTCACAGTGAAGGTCTGCAGCTTCACTCCTGAAGCCAGTGAGACCACAAACCCACTGGGAGGAACAAACAACTCCAGACGTGCCACCTTTAAGAGCTGTAACACTCACTGCAAAGGTCTGCGGCTTCACTCCTGAGGTCAGTGAGACCAAGAACCCACCAGTAGGAAGAAACTCTGGACATGTCCGAACATCAGAAGGAACAAACTCTGGACACGCCATCTTTAAGAACTGTGACACTTGCTGTGAGGGTCCGCAGCTTCATTCTTGAAGTCAGAGAGACCAAGAACCCACCAATTCTGGACACACTATGACCATTGGAAAAGCTCAGTATTAGGGTGGGAGTGTCCCGATTCTCCAGGTGCCATCTGTCATGACTTCCCTTGGCTAGGAAAGGGAATTCCCTGACCCCTTGCACTTCCTGGGTAAGGTGATGCCCTGCCCTGCTTCGGCTCACACTCTGTGGGCTGCACCCTCTGTCCGACAAGCCCCAGTGAGATGAACCTGGTACCTCTGTTGGAAATGCAGAAATCAACCATCTTCTGCGTCACTCATGCTGGGAGCTGTAGACTGGAGCTGTTCCTATTCAGCCATCTTGGAACCTCTTCAGTAATGATTATTGGTTTGAAAAAATAGTTAAGGAAACCATGAAGAACAATATAAAAAATTCCTTGGATCCCTCATTGATACCTATTTATCTATCTATAGATATTTTAAGAGCCTGGTAACTTTTTAATGTAATTTTGTGAAAGGATATTCTTGCTGTTTTCAGCCTACACATGGCCATGTGGAGGCTGTTATTACTGAATTTATGATCTGCTAAGAGATGTGAATTAATGATTAAGAATATACCAGAGTGGGTGAGCTAATGTCCGATGTGGCTTCTTTTGGCTGAAAGAAGCTGTATTAGTTTGTTCTTGCATTGCTATAAAAAACTACCTGAGGCTGAGTACTTTATGAAGAAAAAAGGCTTGATTGACTCACAGTTCTGCAAGCTATACAGGAAGCATGACTGAGGAGACCTCAGGAAACTTAAAATCATGGCGGAAGGTGAAGGGTAGTAGGCACTTATTCACATGGTGGAGCAGAGACAGAGAGGGAAGGGGGTGATGCTACACACTTTTAAACCACCAGATCTTGTGAGGACTCTGTCAAGAGACAGCACTAGGGGGATGGGGCTAAACCATTAGAAACCACCCTCATGATTCAATCACCTCCCACCAGACCCCACCTCCAACACTGGGGATTACAATTCAACATGAGATTTGAGTGGGGACTTAAAGCCAAACCGTGTTAGAAGCACTTTGGCCTTTACAGTATTTAAATTTAAAAAAAATAGACAAATTATCAAGATCATATGGTCACAAAATGGAAGAAAGGAAACAGAATTATTAAAGTGATGAACCTGCTGGTTTTTTATAGAGGGAAAAGACCACTTAAAGTGAAACCACTTGGCCAGGCACGGTGGCTCACGCCTGTAATCCCAGTCCTTTGGGAGGCCGAGGCAGGCAGATCATGAGGTCAGGAGATCGAGATCATCCTGGCTAACACAGTGAAACCCCGACTCTACTGAAAATACCAAAAAAAAAAAAATTAGCTGGGAATGATGGCAGGTACCTGTAGTCTCAGCTACTTGGGAGGCTGAGGCAGGAGAGTAGCTGAACCTGGGAGGCGGAGCTTGCAGTGAGCCAAGATCGTGCCACTGCACTCCAGCCTGGGCAACAGAGCCAGACTCCATCTCAAAAAATAAATAAATAAAATAAAGTGAAACCACTTAAATAACGATCAAAGTTTCATAGTGGGAAAATCAGGTTTTTTGACATTATTCTGAGGAATGCCACCTAAAACGAAAAGAAAGTTAATTTTCTTATTCGTATTTGTGTTGCAGGTCACCAGCTTCACCCCTACCTTTGGAGACTTGTTAGAAGGACTTACAGAACTTATTGTGTTTGTACTTATGCCTGAGATTTATTACAGCAGTGTAGTAAGGATACACATCCAGATCGTAAGAGAAAAAGACACAGGTAGAAACTGGAGGTATCAATTTGGAGGTTTTCTTATGCTCTCTTCCTCATGAAGAGCCACACAGGGCTTAATCTTCCCCCAGAAGTGAAAATGTAGCAACATATATGTTATGGTTCCACCGAGGGAAGCTCATTAGAGACTCAGTGCTCAAGATTTTATTGTAGGCACCCTTTGCCTAGCACATACCAAAATCCCAAACTCCCAGAAGCATAAACCACATTGCTTGTGTAGACAGTTTAAGCACAATGAGCCACCCTTATCAGGCAACATTTTCTATCAGTGTAGTATACTGTTTACAACCCAAGTTCACAGGTGCCAACTAATGGCCAACTCTTCTATGTTAACTCTTTTCTAAACGGTGTTATATTTAGGTTCTAATTGAAATGTGTACTAATTTATCGGGGAATCTGCCCCGATATTCACGTAGGTTCTTTTCTATTTTCCCTAATCGTTGGCCAGCTTGAGAAATAAAGGGACAGAGTACAAAAGAGAGAAATTTTAAAGCTGGGCATCCAGGGGAGACATCACATGTCGGTAGGTTCCGTGATGCCCCACAAGCCGCAAAAACCAGCAAGTTTTTATTAGAGATTTTCAAAAGGGGAGGGAGTGTGCGAATAGGTGTGAGTGACAGACATCAAGTACTTAACAGGGTAATAGAATATCACAAGGCAAGTGGAGGCAGGGCAAGATCACATGACCACAGGACCAAGGCGAAATTAAAATTGCTAATGAAGTTTTGGGCACCATTGTCATTGATAACATCTTATCAGGAGACAGGGTTTTGAGATCAACCGGTCTAACCAAAATTTATTAGGTGGGAATTTCCTCTTCCTAATAAGCCTGGGAGCGCTATGGGAGACTGGAGTCTATTTCATCTCTGCAGTCTCGACCATAAGAGACGACCAAGCCCAGGGGGGCCAGTTCAGAGACCCACCCCCAGGTGCGTATTCTCTTTCTCAGGGATGTTCCATGCTGAGAAAAAGAATTCAGCAGTATTTCTCCCATTTGCTTTTGAAAGAAGAGAAATATGGCTCTGTTCCGCCCAGCTCACCGGCAGTCAGAGTTTAAGGTTATCGCTCTTGTTTCCTAAACATTGCTGTTATCTAGTTCTTTTTTCAAGGTGCCCAGATTTCATATTGTTTAAACACACATGCTCTACAATTTGTGCAGTTAATGCAATTTTCACATGGTCCTGAGGTGACATACATCCTCCTCGGCTGACAGGATTAAGGGATTAAAGTAAAGACAGACATAGGAAATCACAAGGGTATTGATTGGGGAAGTGATAAGTGTCCATGAAATCTTCACAACTTACGTTTAGAGATTGCAGTAAAGACAGGCATAAGAAATTATAAAAGTATTAATTTGGGGAACTAATAAATGTCCATAAAATCTTCACAATCCACGTTCTTCTGCCATGCCTTCAGCCGGTCCCTCCGTTTGGGGTCCCTGACTTCCCGCAACACTAATTTCCAGAATAGCAATAAACTGAATAAAGTTTGTTTTATTGGCCTAATTTTTCTGGCAAAGTTGTATGTCAGCACATAGGACATCCTTTATCTCACAGTTGATTTTTGCATCGTGATGTCAAGGAAGATTGTGAGTGGAAAAAATGTGAACTCAAACTATGTTTTTTCCTAGTCTCTCAATAACAACAGTCAACGCAGAAGACTTCTGTGACCACATGTGTGGGAGTTTCTCCCTACACTCAGGCAAGCAATCAATTCTGTAGCAGATACCAACTAGGTGTAACAAAAAGACAAATGAGACTATTAAAAACAAAAATCAACCTGGTAGATTTAAACCCAGCTTTACTGATAATCATTTTAAATGTAAATGACCTAAACACTCCAATTAAAAAGCAGAGATACATTGGTTAAAGAAGCAATACTCAATTAAATGTAGCATACAAGAAACTCACTTTAAACAAAAGGCACATAGCCAGGCATGGTGTCTCACACCTGTAATCCCAATATTTCCAAAGTCTGAGATAGGAGGATCATTTGAGCCCAGTAGTTCAAGACCAGCCTGGGCGACATAGTGAGACCCTGTCTCTAAAAAGAAAAAAAGCAAACCTCTCTCCCTCTCTCCTCTCTCTCTCTCTCTCTGTCTCTCTCTTCTCTCTGTGTGCATATGCACAGATAAGTTACAAGTAAATTAAGTAAGTTTATGGAAAAACATGTGCCATGCAAACAATAATCAAAAGAAGGAGTGGCTTTGGTAACTGATATGCTTAGGCTTTGTGTCCCTACCCAAATCTCATCTTAAATTATAATGCTGTATAATCCCCATAATCCCCTTAATCCCCACATGTCAAGGGAGAGACCAGTTGGAGGTAATTGGATCATGGGGGCAGTTTCCTCCATGCTGTTCTCGTGATAGTGAGTGGGTTCTCATTAGATCCAATGGTTTTATAAGTGTTTGGTAGTTCCTCCTGTGCTCATTCTCCTGCTGCTGCTTTGTGAAGAAGGTGCCTTGCTTTGCCTTTGCTTTCCGCCATAATTGTAAGTTTCCTGAGGCTTCCCCAGCCATGCTGAACTGTGAGTGAATTAAACCTCTTTCCTTTATAAATTACCAGTTTGGGGCAGTTCTTTATAGCAGTGTGAAAACAGACTAATACAGCAACATAAGACAAAGTAGAATTTAAAGCAAGTAATATTTCCAGGGATAAAGAGACATATTTCATAATTATAAAGGGGACAGTTTGCCAGAAAGACATAACAATTCTAAAAGTGTGTGCACAGAAAAACAAATTTCAAATACATGAATAAATAGAATTGAAATGAAAATAAACAAATTCACAATTAAGTTGGAGACTGCAATTCTCTTAATAAATGATTTGTGAAGTATATACCCAGGATATAGAAGCCTTGAACAACATTATCAACCATGTTACCTACTTGACATTTATTGAAGATGCCAACAACAATGGCAGAAAATCCGTTCTTTTCAAAAGCTTACAGAACATTCAGCAATATAGACCAAATGTTGGACCATAAGACAAGTTTTAATAAATTCAAGATACATGAAGTCATATAAAGTATGTTCTTTCACCAAAATGAAATGCAATGACTAATCAGTAACCAAAAGATTTCTAGAAAATCCCCACATATTTAGAAATTAAACTGTATACGTCTGAATAACTCATGCGTCACAGAAGAAATCACAAGAGAAATTAGAAAGTATTTTGAACTGAATTAATATATCAAAATTTATGGGATTTAATGAAACTAGTATTTATATGGAAATTTAAAACTTCAGTGCTTGTGTTAGAAAAAAATGTAAATTCAGTGACTTTGGGTTTGACCTTACAAAGCTTGAAAAGCAAAAAAGGAGCAAAATAAGTAGAGATAACAGAAATCAATGAAATATAAAACAGACAAAGGAGAAAATTAACAAATGCAAAAGTTATTCTTTGAAAAGACTAATGCAATTTATAAACCTTTAGCCAGATTTTAAACAAGACCAAAAGAAGACACAGATTACCAATATCAAGAATTAGGGGACATTGCTATAGATCATACAGAAAATAAAAGGTTAAAAAGGGATTATTGTTACAACCTTATGCCAATAAATTTAACAACTTCAATAAAATGGACAAATTCCTTGAATGTACCTATCAAAGCTTACCCACAAAGAAAAAAAATAGCCCTTATAACCCTATATATGTGAAAGAAAATGAGTTGGTGGTTTAAAAACCTTTTCAAAAAGGAAATTCCAGGTGCAGGTAGTTTCACTGATAAATTTTACCAATAATTGAGGAAGAAACAAATGAGCCATACACAAACTCTTCCAGAAAAGTAAACAGGATGTACTTCCCAAGTGATTTTATGAGGCTAGTATTATTTTTATACCAAAACCAGCCAAAGGCATTACTAAAACCCAAAACTACAGACCAATATCCTTTAAGGACACAGATGCAAAAATCCTTAAAATATTAGCATGTTGAATCCAGTAATATATACATACAAATATTACATGACCAAATGGAGTTTGTCCCAGAACATAAGATTAGTTTATTATCTCAAAATCAATGTGGTTTACCAAATTAACAGATTAAAAATGAAAAACTACTTTATTTCAACACATGCAGTGAAGGCACTTCAAAAAAGTTAGCACTCATTCATTATTAAAAGAAAAGCTCAGTAAACCAAGAATAGACGTATCCTTCCTCAATCTGATAGACAACACCTTCAAAAAACCTACAGATAACATCATACTTAGTGGTAAAAGGCGGAATTTTTTCCCCTAATATCAAGAACTTAACAAAGATGTTGCTCTCACTTCTTTTTTATTTTTATTATACTTTTGGGATACATGAGCAGAACGTGCAGGTTTGTTACATAGGTATACACGTGCCATGGTCGTTTGCTGCATCCATCAACCTACCATCTACATTAGATATTTCTCCTAATGCTATCCCTCCCCTAGTCCCCCACCCCCTGACAGGCCGCAGTGTGTGATGTTCCCCTCCCTGTGTCCATGTGTTTTCATTGTTCAACTCCCACTTATGAGTGAGAACATGCAGTGCTCTGACCACTTCTAATCAATATTATGCTGAATGAAGTATCTAGCCAGTTCAGTAATGGAAGAAAAATGAATAAAAGACGCACATGTATTTGGAAAGTAAAAAGCAAAGCTGTCTTTGTTTCCTATAATATGACAATGAAAAACTGCTTCTATTTCATATGACATGACAAAATAATTTACCAGAATTAATAAGTGAATCTAACAAGGACTCAACTGTATTTCTCTATACCAGCAATGAACAATTGGAAGTTGAAAATTTAAAAATACCATTTATCATTATATCAAAATATTAAATAATTGGGGATAAATGTTACAAAATATGTCCAAGACCTTTACACCTTCACACTGAATACC
Source organism: Pongo abelii (assembly GCF_028885655.2). Taxonomy (NCBI): domain Eukaryota; kingdom Metazoa; phylum Chordata; class Mammalia; order Primates; family Hominidae; genus Pongo; species Pongo abelii. Next base: position 82,639,783 of record NC_071989.2, on the reverse strand, counting down.
TCAAAACATTGCTGAGAGTAATTAAAGAAGACCTAAATAAATGAAGTGATATATTGTGTTCATGGCTTAGAAGACTCAGTATTTTTCATATGTCATTTCCACCCAAATTGATCTATAGATTCAGTACAAATACAATAGCCTTAACAGGAATTTTTGAAGAAATTGTTAGGCTGATTCTAAAATTGATATGGAAATCAAAATAGCTTAAAATAGCTGAGACAAATTTGAAAAAGAATAATATTGGAGGATTTATATTACCTATAGTGTGTAGATATGTATTCCATAGCTATAGTAATCAAGACAGTATGTTACTAGCGTAAGTTACATTAGGATTTCTGAACCTTGACATAAATGACATTTGGGGCTGGATATTTCTTTCTTAAAGAGTGCTGTCCTCGTGAAAATGGCCATACTGCCCAAGGTAATTTGTAGATTCAATGCCATCCCCATCAAGCTACCAATGACTTTCTTCACAGAATTGGAAAAAACTACTTTCAAGTTCATATGGAACCAAAAAAGAGCCTGCATCACCAAGTCAATCCTAAGCCAGAAGAGCAAAGCTGGAGGCATCATGCTACCTGACTTCAAACTATACTACAAGGCTACAGTAACCAAAACAGCATGGTACTGCTACCAAAACAGAGATATAGATCAATGGGACAGAACAGAGCCCTCAGAAATAACGCCACATATCTACAACTATCTGATCTTTGACAAACCTGAGAAAAACAAGCAATGGGGAAAGGATTCCCTATTTAATAAATGGTGCTGGGAAAACTGGCCAGCCATATGTAGAAAGCTGAAACTGGATCCCTTCCTTACACCTTATACAAAAATTAATTCAAGATGGATTAAAGACTTAAACATTAGACCTAAAACCATAAAAACCCCAGAAGAAAACCTAGGCATTACCATTCAGGACATAGGCATGGGCAAGGACTTCATGTCTAAAACACCAAAAGCAATGGCAACAAAAGCCAAAATTGACAAATGGGATCTAATTAAACTAAAGAGCTTCTGCACAGGAAAAGAAACTACCATCAGAGCGAACAGGCAACCTACAGAATGGGAGAAAATTTTCGCAACCTACTCATCTGACAAAGGGCTAATATCCAGAATCTACAATGAACTCAAGCAAATTTACAAGAAAAAACAAACAACCCCATCAAAAAGTGGGCAAAGGACATGAACAGACACTTCTCAAAAGAAGACATTTATGTAGCCAAAAAACACATGAAAAAATGCTCACCATCACTGGCCATCAGAGAAATGCAAATCAAAACCACAATGAGATACCATCTCACACCAGTTAGAATGGCAATCATTAAAAAGTCAGGAAACAACAGGTGCTGGAGAGGATGTGGAGAAATAGGAACACTTTTACACTGTTGGTGGGACTGTAAACTAGTTCAACCATTGTGGAAGTCAGTGTGGCGATTCCTCAGGGATCTAGAACTAGAAATACCATTTGACCCAGCCATCCCATTACTGGGTATATACCCAAAGGACTATAAATCATGCTACTATAAAGACACATGCACACGTATGTTTATTGCGGCACTATTCACAATAGCAAAGACTTGGAACCAACCCAAATGTCCAACAATGATAGACTGGATTAAGAAAATGTGGCACATATACACCATTGAATACTATGCAGCCATAAAAAATGATGAGTTCATGTCCTTTGTAGGGACATGGATGAAATTGGAAACCATCATTCTCAGTAAACTATCGCAAGGACAAAAAACCAAACACCGCATGTTCTCACTCATAGGTGGGAATTGAACAATGAGAACACATGGACACAGGAAGGGGAACATCACACTCTGGGGACTGTTGTGGGGTGGGGGGAGAGGGAGGGATAGCATTAGGAGATATACCTAACGCTAAATGACGAGTTAATGGGTGCAGCACACCAGCATGGTACATGTATACATATGTAACTAACCTGCACATTATGCACATGTACCCTATAACTTAAAGTATAATAATAATAAAATAAAATAAAATAAAAAGAGTGCTGTCCTGTACTTATAGGATGTTTCATAGCTTCTCTGACCTCTACTCACTAGATGCCAGAAGCACCCATATCCTCTAGTTGTGCCAACCAAAAACTGTCTCTAGACATTCCTGAATTTATCCTGGGGGACAAAAATCATCCCCAGTTCAGGAGCACTGACTTTTACTTATACAACAATTGAACAAAATAAAAGCATTGAGAAACAGACCCTCATATATGTGTTCAGTTGATTTTTTTTTTTTTTTTTTTTGAGATGGAGTCTCACTTTGCCACCCAGGCTGGAGTGCAGTGGCGCAATCTCTGCTTACTGCAACGTCTGCCTCCTGGGTTCAGGTGATTCTCCTGCCTCAGCCTCCTGAGTAGCTGGGACCACAGGCACACACCACCACACTCAACTAATTTTTTTGTAGTTTTAGTAGAGATGGGATTTCACCATTTTGGCCAGGCTGGTCTCGAACTCCTGACCTCAGTTGATCTGCCCACCTCAGCCTCCCAATTAGTTGATTTTTAACAATGGTGCAAAGGCAATTCAATAGAGAAAGTATACTCTTTCAGCAAATGGAATTGAAATCCTTGGATTTCCATTTTTTTAAATGAACCCTTAATTTTCATCATATATAAAATTAAAACTTGTCTCTATTTGGGGATTGCTGAGCTTCCTGTGTCTGGATGTCTAAATCTCTTGCCAGACTTGGCAACTTTTCAGCTATTATTTCATTAAATAGATTTTCTATCCCTTTCATGCAAAATGGTACGCTTGGAAAAACAATTTGGCAATTTTTATTACCTGAAACATATTACATATTTACAAAGTATTGGACCACCCCTTGGTGTTTATTTACCTAAGAAAAATGAAAGCTTTCTGTCCACACAAAGACTTGTACTAGAATGTGGATAGCAGCTTTATTCATAATAGTCTCTAACTGGAAGGGACCCCAAATGTCTATCAGCTGGTAAATGAATAATTAAGTTGTTAAAAGGAAGAAACTTTTTTTGAGATGGAGTCTTGTTCTGTCACCCATATTGGGGTGCGGTGTCACATTCTCTGGTCACTGCAACCTCTGCCTCCCAGGTTCAAGCAATTCTCCTGCTTCAGCCTCCCAAGTAGCTGGGATTACAGGCATGCACCACCATGCCCAGCTAATTTTTGTATTTTTAGTAGAGACAGGGTTTCAGCATGTTGGCCAGGCTGGTCTCGAACTCCTGACCTCAGGTGATCCACCCACCTTGGCCTCCCAAAGTGCTGGGATTACAGGTGAGAAACAAACTGTTGATATACACAACAATATGGGTGAATCTCAAAATCATCATGCTAAGTCAAAGACACCAGACACAAATACTGCATTCTGAGCTCATTCATATGAAATTCTATAAAAAGCAAAATCTAAAGCAATAGAGGCAGATCATTGGTTCCCAGAGACCAAAGAGTCTTAGTAAGTGATTGACTACAGAGGGGCAGAAAGGATTTTTTTGTGATGGTAGAATGTCTCTAAGTCATTATTGTAGTCGTGATCACTTCATTAAGGCTGTTTTTTTTTTAACAGGTAAAAGGCCTATTTCTTGGTCACATAATCTTTGCCAATCTCTTTGGCCCTCAGGCCCATTCCATCATGTTACCTGGAGCTCCCTCCCAACTTTAGCTTTAGCTTTTTCTGTTTAGTGCCCTGTTACCCTGTTGCTGTTTAGACTTTTCCTGTGGATGACTATTACTGAAAAACACTATTCAGGGTCCCATTCTCTCTGAGCTGAGTTCTCTGTGTTCTCCAAATTAATATATTAAGTGAATCTTTTTTTGTATGTTAAAGTCAAGGCCTAGAGAAGGCCTCATCTTAACACATTGGCAGAATAGTCATTATTAATATAGCATATGTTTTTAAGACTCTAGAAGTTTACTTTTCTGAAATTCACTTTCTGTCTCCTCCATATAATGTTGGAAATAAATTTCTGCAGATTAAGGCCTACATCTCCAGTTTGCTAAATTAATCTCGGGATGGTCTCAGGAATCTGTGTTTTAAAGTAATTCAACAAGTGATCTTACTGATCAATCAGGCTTAGAAACTACTGGATTGAGGTAGTTTCTGACCCCATCTTTTAAAAACAGATAAATAAAATCTTCATAAAATCTAAATAAATAGAAAAATAAAATATTTTATCGTTTCATACCTTTACTCAGACTTCACTAAGGTGTACAAATGCAGATTTTATCAAAAGTCTTTGCAGAATACTTTTTCACATGCCATTGTCTGCTGTCTTTTCACTCTCTAAAAGAAAGCAGGGTATTATGGAGCTAGTTTTATTAGGTGACTACTATATGCCAGACATTTTACAAGGGCTCACTATTTAATTCTCATAGATAATAAAAATGAAGTTAGAGATGATAAGTAACTTGGCCAAGAATGTAGCTAATAAGTACCAGGAGTGAGGTTTGTGCTTGGCTTTAAAACAAGGATATTTTTCTTTTTTAATATATTTGTATAAATTTAAAGGATACAAGTGCAGTTTTGTTAAATGGATATATTGAGCAGGGATAAATTCTGGGCTTTTAGTGTAACCATCGCTCAAATAGTGTACATTGCACTCATTAATTAATTTCTCATCCGTCAACCCCCTCCCACCCCCTACCCTTCTGAGTCTCCAGTGACTATTATTCCACACTCTCTCCATGTGTACACATTATTTGGCTCTTACTTATAAGTGAGAACATCCAGTATTTGACTTGTTCCTGAATTGTTTTCACTTAACAACATGGATGGCCTCCAGTTCCATCCATGTTGCTGCAGAAGACATGCTCCCATTCTTTGTTATGGCTGAATAGTATTCCATTTTGTGTGTGTGTGTGTGTGTGTGTGTGTGCGTGCACGTGTGTGCATGTGTGTGTGTGTTATTTACCACATTTTATTTATCCGGTCATCCACTGGTGGACACTAAGGTTGATTCCGTATCTTTGCTATTGTGATACGGTGAACATTTGAATACAAGTATCTATTTAATATGATGATTTCTTTTCCTGTGGGTATATACCCAGTAGTGAGATTGCTGGATTGAATGGCAGTTCTACTTTTAATTATTTGGGAAATCTCCATACTGTTTTCCATAGAGGTTGTACTAATTTGCATTCTCACCAAAAGTGTATAAGCATTCCCTTTTCTCCACGTACTCATCAACATCTGTTGTTTTTTGTCTTTTTAATAATAGGCATTCTATTGGCATAAGATGGTATTTCATTGTGGCTTTAACGTTTCTCTGATGATTAATGATGTTGAGCATTTTTTCATATGCTTGTTGGTCATTCGTGGGTCTTCTTTTAAGAAATGTCTATTCATGTTCTTTGCCAGTTTTTTAATGGGGCTATTTGTTGTTTTGTTATTGTTGTTGAGTTGTTTTAGTTACTTGTAAATTCTGGATATTATTCCTTGTTGGATTCATAGTTTGCAAATATTTTCCCCCATCTGCAGGTTGTCTGTTCACTTTTTTTATTATTTCCTTTGCGATGCAGAAGCTTTTTAGTTTAATATAGTTTCATATGTCTGTTTTTGTTTTCGTTGCTTATGGTTTCAAGGTCTTATGAATTCTTTGCCTAGACAAATGTCAAGAAGAGTTTTCCCTAGGTTTTCTTATAGAATTTTTATAGTTTCAGATCACAAATTTAAGTCTTTGATTTGTCTGTATTTGATTTTTTATATGATTAGAGACATTCTTCTACATATGGCAATCCAATTTTCCCAACACTATTTATTGAAAAAGATATCTTTTTCCCAGTGTATGTTCTTGTCAGCATTGTCAAAGATCAGTTAGCTATAGATATGTGGCTTTATTTTTGGGTTCTCTATTCTTTTGTTCTTTTACATTGATCTATGTGTCTGTTTATATGCCAGTACCATGCTTTTTGATTATTATAACCTTGCAGTATAATTTGAAGTCAGGTAATGTGCTCTCTCTAGCTTTGTTCTATTTGCTTAGGATTGCTTCTGCTATTCAGACTGTTTTTTGGTTCCATATGAATTTTAGGATGGTTTTTTTCTCATTCTGTGAAAAACGATGTTGGCATTTTGATAGGAATTGCATTGAATCTGTATATTGTTTTGGAAGTATTCTCATTTTAATTATATTAATTATTCTGATTCATGAACATGAAGTGTTTTTCCATTAGTTTATGTCACCTGCAATTTCTTTCATCCGTGTTGTAGTTTTCCTTCTTTCACCTCCTTGGTTAACTATATTCCTAGGTATTTTATTTCATTTTTTGTAGCTATTGTAAATGGGATTGCCTTCTTGATTTGGTTTTCAGCTGGATTATTATTGGTGTATAGAAATGACACTCATTTTTGAATATTGATTTTGTATTCTGAAATCTTACTGCTTACTGAATTCAATTCTCAAACCTAAGAATTTTTTGAGGAGTCTTTAGGGTTTTCTAGGTTAAGAGCGTATTGTCAGTGAACAGAAATAAATTATTTCTGACTTCCTCTTTTCCAACTTGGATGCCTTTTCTTTCTTTTGCCTGATTGCTCTGGCTAGAACTTCCAGTACTAAGTTGAACAGGAGTGGTGTAAGTGGGCATTCTTGTCTTATTCTAGTTCTTAGGGGAATTGTTTTCAACTTTTCCCAATTCAATATGATATTGGCCATAAGTTTGTTGCATATGGCCTTTATTATTTTGAGGTATGTTTTTTCTACTATGCCTAGTTTGTTGAGAGTTTTTATCATGAGGGGATGTTCAATTTTATCAAATGCTTTTTCCACATCTATTGAAATGATTATGTAATTTTTGTCTTTAATTGTGTTTGTGTAATAAATCACATTTATTGGTTTGTATATGTTGAGCCATCCTTGCATCCCTGGAATACAACCCACTTGGTCATGGTGTGTTATCTTTTTGATGTGCTGGTGGATTCAGTTTGCTAGTATTTTGTTGAGGATTTTTGCATCTATCTTCATCAGGGATATTGGTCTGTAGTTTTTTTGTTTGTTTGTGTTCTTGTCAGACTTTGGTGTCGGGGTGATACTGGCTTCATGGAATGAGCTAGGGAGGATTCTCACCTGCTCAGTTTTTTTTTGGAACAGTTTCAGTAAAATTGGTACCAGTTCTTTGTATGTTTGATAAAATTTACTGTGAGTTCATCTTGACCTAGGCTTTTATTTGTTGGGAGGATTTTTTTTATTGGTCTATTCAGGATATCTAGTTCTTCATGGTTCAGTCTTTCGAGGTTTTATGTTTTCAGGAATTTATCCATTTCCTCTAGGTTTTCTAGTTTGTGAGTGTATGGTAGAGTCTGATGATCTTTTGTATCTCTGTGGTATCAGTTACAATGTCTTCTTCATTTCTCATTATGTTTATTTAGATATTCTTTCTTCTTGGTTAGTCTATATAGCAATTTATCAACTTATTTATCTTTTCAAAGAACTGACTTTTCAATTCAGTGATCCTTTGTTTTTGTTTTGTTTTGTTTGGTTTGGTCTCCATATCGTTTAGTTCTAGTCTGATCTTTGTTATTTCTTATCTTCTGCTAGCTTTGGGTTTGGTTTTTTCTTGTTTTTCTAGTTCCTTGAGGTATGATGTTAGGGTGTTAATTTGTAATCTTTCTATTCTTTTGATATAGGCGTTTGATGCTATAAACCTCCCTCTTAGCACTGCTTTGGCTGTATCCCAGAGGTTTTGGTATATTCTGACTCCATTTTCATTTGTTTCAAAAATTATTTTAATTCTTTCTTAATTTTGTCATTGAACCAAAAATTATCTAGGAGTGTGTTGTTTAATTTCATGTATTTGTATAGTTTTGAGAATTCCTCTTGATATTGATTTCTAGTTTTATTCCATTGTGTTCTGAGAAAATACTTGATGTGATTTCAATTTTTTTCCATTTTTATTGAGGCTAGTTTTGTGGCCTAACATATGGTCTATTTGGGAGAATGTTTCATGTGCTGATGAAAAGAATGTATATTCTGCGATGTTGGATAGAATTTTCTGTAAGTGTCTGTTAGGTCCATTTGGTCTAAAGTTCAATTTAACTCCTGTGTTTCTTTCTTGATTTTCTGTCTCAATGATCTGTCTAGTGCTGTGACTGGGATGTTCAAGTGCCCCAGTATTATCGTATTGCTATCTGTATCTTTCTTTAGGTTTAGTAACATTTGTTTTATGAATCTGGGTGCTCCAGTGTTGAGTACATATGTATTTAATATTATTATATCCTTTTGTTGAATTGATATCACCCTTTATCATTAGATATCATTTTCCACCCCTTTATCTTTTTTTTTTTGATACAGAGTCTCACTCTGTCACCAGGCTGGAGTGCAGTGATGCAATTTCAGCTCACTGCAACCTCTGCCTCCCGGGTTCAAGTGATTCTCCTGCCTCGGCCTCCTGAGTAGCTGGGATTACAGGCGCACGCCACCACACTCAGCTAAATTTTGTATTTTTAGTAGAGACGGGGTTTTACCATGTTGGTCAGGCTGGTCTAAAACTCCTGACCTAATGATCCGCCTGTCTTGGCCTCCCAAAGTGCTGGGATTACAGGCGTGAGCCACCGCACCCTTTATCTTTTGTCTATGTGTCTTTACCAGTAAAGTGAGTTTCTTGTAGGCAGCCTATAGTTGGTTCATTTTAAAAATCCATTCTGCCTATCTATATCTTTTAAGTGGAGCATTTAATTCACTTACGTTAAAGGTTAATATTGATACATGAGGTTTTCTTCCCGTCATGTTATCACTAGTTGTTTTATAGATTCTTTGTTTCTTCATTTTTTTTCTTCTGCGTCTTTGTGATTTGGTTCAGTTTTTTCTTTATGCTATGTTACCTCTAGACTAGTAGAAAAACTAAGAGGTTATCCTTAATAATTTCTACTGACCCATTTGCTCCTAAATTTATCTGCCTCTTTATCCTTGGACATAAGCAGAAAGATTAAAAACATACTTTATCCACTGGCATATAGTATGTCTCCATTTTAACAAAATCCTGACCATCTTTTCCTAACTAGAAAGTTTTTCAGTGGTAAGTTACTACATGCCTCTTGCAAGTGGGATCATTGTTTTTCACTAATTGACTTATACTATAATTTTTTTTTTTTGAGACAAGGTACAGTGGCACTATCACACAGCTCACTGAAGCCTCGACCTCCCAGGGTCAAGTGATCATCCAGCCTCAACCTCTCGAGTAGCTGAGACTAGAAGTGTGTGCCATCACACCCAGCTAATTTTTTACTTTTTTATAGAGAAGAGGTCTCACTATGTTGCACAGGCTGGTCTCGAACTCCTGGGCTCAAGCAATTTCCTGCCTCAGCCTCCCAAAGTGCTGGGATTACAGGCATAAACCACTGTTCCTGGCTGACTTATACCATAATCTAGTTAGTAACCATTCTTTACTTTGGTCAATTATAAATTTATTTTTAACACACAATTTAAGAGTTACTCAGAGCAACCTTATTTATATTAGACATTTTTTTCTCCCCAAAATATCACATCCTCTTTGACCTTAGTTTCCTTTTAGCTAAAATGATGGGGTTTCTAAGTTTCCCTGTATCTTTAATATTCTGTGAAGTTTGTCATTTAGTATACAAGTGGCCAACAAACATTTGAAAAAAATGTTCAGTATCACTAGTCATCAGAGAAGTACAAATCAAAGCCAGAATGAGATATCATCTCACACCAGGCAGAATGGCTATTATTTAAAGGTCAGAAAATAACAGATGCTGGTAAGGTTGGGAAGAAAAGAGAACACTTATACACTGTTGGTAGGAATGTAAATTAGTTCAACTACTGTGGAAAACAGTTTGGAGATTTCTCAGAGAACTTGGAACTACCATTCAACCTAGCAATTACATTACTGGGTATGTACCCAAAGGAAAACAAATTGTTCTACCAAAAAGACATATACACTTGTGTGTTAATTGCAGCACTATTCACAATAGCAAAGACATTAAATCACCCAAGGTGACCATCATTGGTGAATTGGATAAATAAGATGTGGTACACATATACCATGGAATACTATGCAGCCATAAACAAAAACAAAATCATGTCCTTTGCAGCAACATGGATGCAGCTGGAGGCCATTCTGAGTGAATTAATGCAGGAACAGAAAAATCAAATTCCACATGTTCTCACTTATAAGTGCAAGCTAAACGTTGGGTACACATGATCATAAAGATGAGAACAGTAGATACTGAGACTACGAGATGGGGGAGAGAGGGAGGAGGGCAAGAGCTGAAAAACTCTCTGTTGAGTACTGTGCTTACTACCTGGGTGATGGGATGATTCATACCCCAAACCTCAGCATCATGCAATATACCCATGTAGTAAACCTGCACATATATCATTTGAATCTAAAATAAAAGTCAAAATTATTTTTTTTAAAGTTTGCTATTTAGGACACATATTTCTGTATGGAGAATATTAAAATGGGTATTAGGTTTCTAGGCTAGTTCATAAAACATCCTGAACAAGTAGAGTACATAAAATTTGTCTAAATAGAATGTTATTCAACTATGTCTAATCACAATTGATAATGTTGTTTGTAATACAGCCCTGAAGCAACTCTTACCCCACTTTTCTACCCTATCCTCCAGCAGCTTGGGGAAAGACAAGAGGCTGTGTTAGAGAGAGAGATTAAATCCTTCTGGGTGTCAGAAATTCCACATTAAGATGCAAGTGGCTTAATCTGCACAACATCTAGATCTGTGCTGCCCAATATAGTAGCTACTAGGTACTTTCGCTATTTAAATTTAAATTAATTAAATAAAAAATTGATTTCTTCAGTCACATTGGCCACATTTCAAATGCTCAAAAGCCACATGTGACTAGTGGTTACCTTATTGGACAGAGCAGATATAGAACATTTTATTATCACAGAAAATTCTACTGGGTGGTACCAATCTAGAACTGAACCTCCCTATGCCTACTTCTTACTGCAATGAAGGCAGCATATTGTACTTTCATGTCTTTGTGTTTGGTTCTCTTGTGAGGACTACTCAGTCCAAATTGGATTAGTTTGCAATTGCCACATCAATTTTAATAAAAAATTTTCTTTTTTTTTCTTTTTTTATTGTTTTTAATTTATTTATTTATTTATTATTATTATACTTTAAGTTTTAGGGTACATGTGCACAATGTGCAGGTTAGTTACATATGTATACATGTGCCATGCTGGTGTGCTGCACCCATTAACTCGTCATTTAGCATTAGGTATATCTCCTAACGCTATCCCTCCCCCCTCCCCCCACCCCACAACAGTCCCCAGAGTGTGATGTTCCCCTTCCTGTGTCCATGTGTTCTCATTGTTCAATTCCCATCTATGAGTGAGAACATGCAGTGTTTGGTTTTTTGTCCTTGCGATAGTTTACTGAGAATGATGATTTCCAATTTCATCCATGTCCCTACAAAGGACATGAACTCATCATTTTTTATGGCTGCATAGTATTCCATGGTGTATATATGCCACATTTTCTTAATCCAGTCTATCATTGTTGGACATTTGGGTTGGTTCCAAGTCTTTGCTATTGTGAATAGTGCCTCCATAAACATACAATAATTTCTGTTTTCATCGCAAACACCACTGCCAAGCATTAAAAGCTATCAAAAGAACGTTTTCAAACTCAGGTCAAGAAAATTTTTTAGCAACAAGAAGAGCTAAAAAATTTTCTTGACCTGAGTTTGAAAACGTTCTTTTGATAGCTTTTAATGCTTGGCAGTGGTGTTTGTGATGAAAACAGAAATTATTCATCTTTGGTGTCTGTAGAGATAACTTTGAAAAAATACTTTGTAGGCAGCTGAGATTCTACTACAAAATGGAGCAAACCCTAATCAAAAAGATCAAAAACAGAAGAGTGCTTTGGATGAAGCAGATGATAAAAAAATGAAAGAATTACTAAGATCTTATGGTGCTATTGAGACTGTTAATAGAGATGAGAGTGATGCTATAGTCAATGGTATGTATATCAATATTGCTGCTATTTTATATAAAGATATATCTCTGCTTAGGAAAATCTTCTGATTTGTTGTGTAAATTGTTTCATAACTGGGATAGATGTGTCCTATGTTTATTAAACTCTTCAAACGCCATTATTTATTTTTAGAAATTGGCATTTAAAATTTGGTTTAATTTATAGATCATATGATCCTACTGGATTGGAGTTACATGTTGAAATGAAACCTATAGCATTCATCAAGCAAACATTAATGTCCCTAACATTGGGTTTGAGATAGAGATGTAATTGAAGCCAGGCAGATAAGTTTAGTTGTAGTAGGGCTGGAAAAGGGTGACATTATACTGAAGTTTTTGCAACTAAGATTCCATTACTTCAAAATTTGTAATGATTCATACATCAGTTGGATTCATGCCAACTTTTAAAGAATCTAGTATTCTAGCATATTAATTTGTTAAAAGAAATCTACTTGTATATGTATAACATATATTACAATGAAAAGAATATTTCAAGGGAATGTACAATCAGGCAAAATTTTATGAACCATTTTAGCAATACTTTATATTTTATTAAGTATTGAGGAGAGGGAATTGTTCTTCCTTTTCCCTCATGCTCAAACCTTGACTCATAGAAGAAGATACTCAGAAATGTATATATATTCTCACTATGAGGGAGAATGCTGGGGAAAGCAATTGTGTCACACACTTCTCCCCTAGCCTACCAACATCCTTACCAACTGTTGATTTCCAAGGAAGAATTACTGATATAATTGGTCAGAGCTAAGGATATTCATTGTGTTATATTTCACCAGTGGGCTAGATCATGGATAGGTCAAGGTCAAGAGTGATACAAATTTCCTCTTTTCATTGCCTGCTTCCATATAGTAAGTCTGTAAGGTCAGGGTCTTTCTTAGAGGCCCAGCCATTTCACTCTCCCTCTTCACAGCTATACCTGCAAGTTCCCATGATTTAGATTAGCTCAGCTTATCAGGGAAGTCTTACATTTGGAGTTGTTGATAGATCTATTATAAAGTGATACATCTATTCCCACATATCTACTGTTTCTTGTTTCCTTGATCAGGTACCCCAAAGGATGAAGAATATAGGGTACAATGATAATATAGAGAAAGGGAATCCAGAATGGGAGTAGGGTCCAAGAGAACTTTACAGAGGCAATTAATCAAGTCATATTGGTTAAGAGCATGGACTTTGGAATCAGATAAGATCTGGTTTCAGTTCTAGCTGTGTGACATTGGGCAACTTCTTGAACCCCACTAAGCCTCACTTTCCTCTTCTGTAAAATGGATATAATAAACTACCTACTTCACAGGTTCATATGAAGATTAAATAAGATGATTTATGGAAAGTTTTTGGCACCCAGCATATGACAAGTGCTCAGTAAATGCTAGCCATAAGTAGCCAATTAATGATGATGATGAGTGCTGGTTAAGATATTATAATAGTTGTAGACTTATTTATCCTTCTCATCCCCATCACATTAAAACTGAAAAATGAAACTATATTTTTGCACATTCTTATTATATTTTCTAATTTTACTTTTTAAAGAAAAAATTCCTGCTGTCCGGTCTAAAAGACAGAAACAGTGTTTTTGTGATGATGGCAAAACTATTGACTCATCTTCCCTTTCACACCAAGAAAGATCAAGCGAAAGCCTTTCTGTGGTGAGTGAAGTTAAAATTACTTTGTTCTTCGTCTTAGAAAATGCCATTCTTTGAGCCAGCCAATTATTTATTGGCTAATGGCAGTACTTTCCATTTTAATGATACAAAGATTGAAATTTTTTATTATAAAAGACAAGATAGTGAACAGAATGGGCTGGAAGTTATGCTATGTGGTTAACTCTTAATTATCTGCTTTGAATACAGAACTATGGAGTAGCTGCTATCCTTTATACCTAGTTTAAGTTCTTTGGCTACTTCTTGTCCATAGACACTGCCACTGTCATAAATGTGTCTTCCCTCACTTCCATAAGTGTCTAGGAGATACAGGATGTAGAAAAGATTCTGGAATCCAGACAGAGAAGAGGATTAAGCAGCCTGGTTTAGCTGCCCGCGATCCCATATGGTTTATAGTAATAAACTTTGCTGCGAAACCCATCATGTAAAGGTAACTTTTGAAAAAAAAGAACATAGCAGTTGCTTAATAAGATATACATATTGATTGAAATTCTTAGTTGGACAAAAACACAAAGCTTAACTAGACACAAAATCTTAACCAAGGTAGCATCCTCAATGAAACCTTGTTTTAGATAAGTCTTGGCCCATAGTGTCCAAGACTGAGTACATCTACAATATGAGCAAAGCAGAAAGGAAAGTTGGCACCAAAAGATGTTTTCTTTATCCTAATCTGTGGATAGAGCTTAGCCTGGGCACAAATTCCGGCCTTTTGTTTGCTTTTATAACCATAAATCGTTCACTGTATAAAGTGGTAAACCTTAGTGTTGTTTTTATTTTTGCTTGTTTTTTATATTTGTATTTGATAATTTCACTTTGATGCATTTAATAAATGACAGTAGTAAGATTGCTTTACCAAATAATTAGATTATTTTATTATGTACTTTTAAAATATGTTTTGTGGGCACCAAAGTAAAATTTCAGGGCAACATACTTCAGAAGGCTTTGAGGACCTACATGTTTTAGAAATGAATGTGTATGGAGAGTATATTAAAGGATAGGTAATATGAGTCAATCCGTCAGTCATCATTAATGGAGCAATAGCTATGAACCCACAATGTTGAAACCATATACAAATATAAAAGGCATGCTTCTGCCTACAAGATCTCATTGTCATGATGAGGAAATATAATGTATAAGACATTATTATGTCAGTGTTAAATTATGTAGCACCGAATTTCTTAATTCTGAGAAAAAGGAAATCAGCATGGATTGGATAAGTCAGAATTTTCCTGTATGAGATGGGTTTTATATGATTATAATATTCACTATTTAGTGGATTCTTACTTTGTGCTGACATTGTCCTTTGCATTTTAATGTGTTATAGAATTCAGGCACAGAGAGGATAAGTAACTTGCTGGAGTCACCCAGATAGGAAGAGGTGAAGCTAGGATTTACACCCTGAAAGTCTGGTTCCAGAGCCCACTCCATGATTCTCTCTCTCATAGGGAAAGAGAAGGATCAGGGCAGAGTGAATTGAAAGCATTCCAGGCAGGAAGATTAGTACTGACAAGGGCATGTAGGAGTGGTATTAAGTCCCCTTTGTGAATTTTTGAGAGCATAGTGTTTTGTATTTCTAAGATTATGTAGAAGATTTTAATAGCATGCAATGTAAGTCATAAGGCCTTAAAGTGAACTTGTTATATATATGCGCTTTCAATATTATGTGATTTATTTTTCTCCTACACCTATATTTTCAACAGAAGTCAGTGAGAAATTGATTTCTTATGATTGCTACTTTTACATTCTATTTTCCAGGAGATCTACTACATAATTCAAAATATATTTGTTTGCTTTTGTTCAAATCTGCAACATTTATACAGTTAAGTTTATACAATGTATGAGTACATTTTGAGCATAAAGAGGAATGAGCATTTTTAGGAACACTTTTTTTAGTATTTTATTTACTCTGTGTTTGTCAATGGCATATCAGAGAGCATATCTACCCCTTTATAATGAAGTTTCAAATATTTTTATCTGATAGCATCAGACCCTTAGTGCCATTCTACAAGATATAGAAGAAAAACAAGAATATTTATTAGAGTTTGAAATAAGAAACCCTGAAGATGCAGGTAAATATAGACTCATACTCAAGTATGATATTTTCAGATACCCAAGGTCATCTTCTTAAGGTACATATTTATTTCTAAGCTCACAAAGGCTGAAAAAGTGGTCTTCTATTTTTATGTGAGAGGATTTAAAGTGCTAGGAATTATTAATATCATTAAAAGTAGACTTACTTAAAAAGTAAGTCTAAAGTAGACTTGTAATGATAGCTAAAAGGCTGATTTTATCATGATGCAAACCAGTAGTTTGTGTTGTTAAAGATACTTCTAGATGCTGGTGGGCGCCTATAGTCCCAACTACTCAGGAGGCTGAGGCAGGAGAATGGCATGAACCCTGGAGGCGGAGCTTGCAGTGAGCTGAGATCGTGCCACTGCACTCTAGCCTGGGTGACAGAGCGAGACGCGGTCTCAAAAAAAAAAAAAAAAAAAATACTTCTAGATGCAAAGTGCTGCATGAGTAATTTGAGAGACATTCAGAACTATGATCAGAGATAAGCTATACCAGTGATATGTTTAGATAATCCTATGACAGAAAATGTAAGATTGTGACAAGAGATGAGATTATGTTACCCTGTGGGTTGTCAGCTTCACCCAGCTATGGTAACCCTTAAAAGTAGATCAGAAATAGTGCAGTGGAAGGTGGTGCAGCAGTGACACAAGGTAAGCAAATCCTCCTACTTTCAGAAGAGCATATGTAACAGGTGGATGTCTTACTGCAAAGATATCTTCCTGTTTTCAAAACACTGAAGATTCAAAATAGCAAATTAGACTTTGATCCCTGACCTAATAATCTTATTTTCTCAAACTTCAGTGAATATATGCAAGCCCTTGATGACTCACATATGTATTTTTTGAGTAATGATTTATAAGGTGGAAAGTAGTTCCTGATAAATTCAGATCTGTGAATGTAAAAATTAGTTAAAAGTAGTAGCTAAAAGTAAGGTAATTTAAAGTACCTCATCAACCTTTTGTATAGCAGAATGTAACTGTTCATCTCTTGTCCTAACTCATGTTTGTATAGCCTTTAAAAAAATCATCTCCTTTAAAATTTTGCACATTCTACTTTTCATCCTGGCCTAACATGGTACGTGTTATGTTTGGAGGAAACTAATATAAAATAATTCATACCCCCAAACAAAAATGTACAGTTAGTATATTTATTTCATTTACTATTTGTAATGTCTTTTGCATGCAAGATGATTTTTCCAAGTTTTTTCATTATGAAAGTCATACAGATATACTTCGAGAAAAAGAGAAAAATGCTAAAATTAGCTACTGTCCCATCACAATATTTTGTTGTTTTATTTCTAGGCCCCCCTCCCCACATTTTTTTTATCTAAGAACATAGTAATGCAATTAGACCTCAATAAAACTCTTAAAAACATAGTTTTGATCATGATATATATGGTAATTTTGCATTTTTTTCATAGTCTTCATTCTTAGTGTTTAATAAATGTTCCACAGCTTCCTAAATTTTTCCCTTTTTGTTGAACATTTGATTTCCAATTTTTTGCTGTTCTACAATATGTAGCTTTTTCCAGACGTATTATCTTCTTAGGAAAGAGAAACAGAATTGTAACTATTGGGTCAAATTATATAAGCATTTTAAATCTATTGATTTATATTGATAAATTCTATTTTATAAATAGTACTAATTTTCACTTTGGAAGTGAAAATACCGATGCTACTAGCAGTGTACACATTAGTGTCTTTGTGTACACTGCTAGTAGCATCAGTATTTTCATTTTAAATAACCTTACGAGTTTAATAAGAAAAATATGCCTGATATTTTCATTTGCCATGTTGCTTATTAGTGGTGCTTTTTTTTTGAGATGGAGTTTCACTCTGTCATCAGGCTGGAGTGCAGTGGTGTGATCTCAGCTCACTGGAACCTCTGCCTCCCAGGTTCAAGCTATTCTTCTGCCTCAGCCTCCCGAGTAGCTGGGAATACAGGCGCATGCACCATGCCCAGCTAATTTTTGTATTTTTAGTAAAGACAGGGTTTCACCGTGTTGGTCAGGATGGTCTCGATCTCTTGACCTTGTGATCTGCCCACCTCGACCTCCCAAAGTGCTAGGATTACAGGCATGAGCCACTGCACCCGGCCCAGTGGTGCTTTTTCACTAGTTTTATTCCCTATTTTGAGAACTGTTTCTATTCTTTGTTTATTCATCAAGTGGAGCCTATTTATATAATACAATTATTTATTCCTTTTCTACCATAACTGCTGCAAATACTTTTTCAGCCACTTGTCTTTTTCTTTGCAATGTGTGTTAGTTTTTGTTTAAATATATACCATTACAAATTCTGTATAGTAAAAATTCATTGGCCTTTTTCTATTTATTTGAATGCCTCTAAAATTAGGAACTTCTCCCCACCACCCCCAGGTTTTTGTAGTTTAATTTTATTATATTATAACCAATACATTGAATAATCTTGATGCCTTTATTTTTGTCTTACTGCCCTTAAGGAAGGAGAGGTAAGGCAATGGGACCCTGGAGCTCTTGGATGGTAACTAATTACTGACTGTGGTTGGCTCTGCCACTCCCTGATAGGTGTTTAAAACTCAGTCTCTGGAGAGTTTTCTAAGACTCTTCTGAAATTTCTCTATGGTCCATCAGGCTGGAACTCCTATGATGCGGGCAATACACATTGCCCTTTCCCTGTGCCCTCTCAGTCTTCTCTCAGCTTCTATTTTTTTTTTTTTTTCTGATGGACCATCCTATACAGACTCTCACTCTCAGATGGAAGCCCTCATAGGCAGGGTCACAGGGCAGGCTTCACAACAAGTCCTCAGGACCTTTGCACCTCAGGCCCACTGTTAGAAGGGAAGACAATTACTTCTCAGCTCAGCAGCAACTTTCTTTTGGCCCTGCTGTGATAGCTCCTCATTTTTCAAGGTCTCTAGGTGTTCAAGAAGGAAGCCAGATACCAATTCATTGTCATGTCAACTTAGAGTTCAGTTAGGTTCTCTAAATAATCTTTTGAGGAACTTAAAAGAGGCTTGAGGTAAAGAAGAGAAGACCCTTTACCCCTTACTCTTGCTGCTGAATATGCAGATTCCCACTCAGGTAAGCAATTGCTCTCTAAAGAAATCTTTTCTCAAACTCACCCTCCTCCACATCTGACACTTGTGATAGCTTTGATCTGGCTGAGGGATCTGAGTAATGAGTCCCATTTTGTACATTTCTTTGAAAATTTTTCTTAAAGAGACCTTGCACTCACTTTTCTATCAGTTGTCAACTGAACTGCTTCAACTGAACCGAGGCAGAAAATTGCCATTGTTAACATTTTATATATTTTTCCCTAAGTATTTTAATGCATAATTCATCTGAAATTTTTTTTCTGTATTTAAGATAAGGATAGAATAGGTTTACCCCGTATTACTACCCTATTACTCATCCCTATTTGTTGAATAATTTCTCTCATCCTCATTGTTTTGTAATGTCTAATGAAGTATTAAAATCTTACACATATTAGGACAATTCTAGATTCTCTTTAATATACCATTGATTAATATCATCTTTGATAAAGAAGTATGTGATGCCAAATTATACATAAAATTTATTTCTGTTGTTTCTTATAGAAACATATAGAATATTTGAAGTTACTGTAGTATGTTATTTTTACCTATGGTTTAAAATTTAGTTGGAAAAGCTGGGATGACAGGGCACATAGATAATTTAAAATGTCTTTTAATAAACAGTGTCAAATCTGCTGAACAAAATTATATCTAAATTCTTATTGATTGTACACATTTTCCCCCTTTGTTAGCATATGCATCATATCATGAAACTAATCCTTATCCACAGTATTAGGGCGATAGAAACTACTCTGAGGACACTGACTCAATACTTATCAAATCATTTGTCTGATTTGCTGAGGGAATTTCTGAAACAAATTCTACCTCTGCACTTCATGTCATTTTCTACCACAGATTTTCTCAAGTTACTTTAACCAGAAAAATGTGCATTGGTCCAAAAAATTAGGAAAAATTTTAAGAAAGAAAGCTGAAAGTGAAAGAAACAACAAGTAGCTTAAAAGAATTAAAATATATGCATTTAACCCTTTCAGCTTCCTACTTGGGAATCTGGATTTGTACATAACCCACATTTATGGGTAATCATGTGGATCTGTGTTGGGAGAAAGGTCATTATGCCTTTACTTGGAAAGCAAAGGAAGAAAGTCGGGAAAATTTAAGTAATTGTTGTAATGGTGGTTTGTAAGATCTATAGGTGACCTTAGGTATCATATAGTACAATGTAAATGTTATAAATGTAAAGAACAAGAACTGATAGCATGATTCTATTTTTAGAATTAAAAAATTCTATTTTTAAGTGCATATAATGTATAATTATATATAGTGTAAGTATTTAAAATAATAAATATATAACACAAATTTTACAAACATACACACCCCTGAAGTATTAACAGCAACCTCCTTTGTTGAATACATTAGAGAAGAAGCAGTGGGGTGAGTAGGGATACTCTTACTTTTCATCTTTGTAAATATTTATATGGCATGAAAAAATTTTACAATGTTAATGTATTCCTTTTGTATTTTAAAAAAATGAAATAATTTTAACAGACAAAATATCTTCCTTTACTACCTTCATTTCACAGGTAAGAAAGCTAACCATATAAGTTACATGTCCAGGCTCACAGAACTTAGTGGGGCAGCAGGATTAGAACTCAGGCTGGCCTACTGTTTTATAGTATTCTTATCTATACACTTCAGGGCATTTCCATCGATTGACATTGTTAAATAAGCCTTAATTGAGATATCTGGGCCATTAATATTGGGGAAGATCATAGGGAATAACGGCTTTTTAAAATTAACAATAGGGCTAATTCTCATATGACCAAATTTGACATTCACTCTCCCTCAGTTAGCTAACTTTTTATTGTCATGTTTCTAGAACAATACATTGAAAAGATGTTAAAGATAAAAAAGATTATGGATAATGTGCTTGCCAAGCAGAAAGCAGAAAGGGATGATCTGGCTAAAAAATACAGGTGAGTAGAAAAAGAAAAAAAAAGAGTGCTTTTGAGTTTCTAGAATTTATCCATTTTTAGCTGCAATAGTTGTCTAGAATTTCTTAAGAATATAAACACTGCTTAGGGCCAAATAATGACTTTATGAGGTTGTCTAATCTGTTACTACCATGGAAAATTATACTTCCCAGAAAGGTATTTTTCTACATTATTACTTGGAATAGTCAAAAAAGAACATTTCGGTATCTTAAAAAGTTGTCTACAGAGGAGAATTTTATGAAAGCCTTTCTGGTTGTGAATCCCACAGACAAATTTATTTCTTTAGCACACTCAAATTTTCTACACTAAAAAATGTTTCTTTTTTGCTGTCACAAATGTCCTTCTAAGCAGTTGATCAATCAGTTGATTAATTTTGTGTTTTATTGTATTTCTAAAATCTCAAGGTCCTTAAAGAGTTTTATCCTGATTATATTGGTTATATACCTCTTCTCATATTTTTTGTGAAAAAAATGTTACATGTTTTTTTCTTGTTTGGGCATTATTTTTTATTAGTTTTTAATAGGCTTAGCTACTTACACTCCCTATTCTTTATTCACATTCAGTTTTCTAAACATGTCCTTTTATATTCTTCTCTTATAATCATTTAATGTCTATTACATATTCAATTTTTTTCTGAACTTATTTTAAAAAATCAATTTTCTACTTTTATTTTTAATCCCCATTTTTCCTTCTTCTCCAGTGAATAGCTAACACAAGTTCCCTTCTGTTTCCTCCTTGTTTTCCTGTCAATATAAAGCAGTGAGCTTATATAACCTACATATGGGTAATTTTAGGGGACTTTGGAAAGGCTTGCTTGAATTTCCTTTAGTGTCCTGTGGTTAACAATGTACTATACCTGGAATTTTCAAAAGTTCCTGATCAATTGGAGTTTCAATATGTAAATTCTTATTAATATTGCTATAAGACTTCACATCTTGGTGTGGGTAATCTAAAGTTTCGTCTCTGAACTCCTTGTTTCACATAGTTTTAAGTTTGATATTATGTATTTCTTTTGCATTTTATGCTACCAGTTGTTTGCTAATCTGAATCCTTCTTCTTGCTGATTTTTTCACTTATGTGTACTACTTCTTTTAACATCCAGTCTGCTGGGAGTTTAGTATCAGCTCTAAACCTTGATAGGAGAGGCAAGATATATCTATATTATTGCTTTTCCTTAAAACAGCAGCTCTTAAACTGTGGTCCAGGGACCCATGGTGGGGTTCCTGAGACCATTTCACAGGATCTGTGAAGTCAAAACTATTTTTTAATAATAATAGTAAGATGTTATTGCTCTCTTGCTCTCATTCTCTCATGAATGTACAGTGGAATTTTTCAGACGCCACATGATATACAATAAAGCCTGATAGAATGTGTTATGTATTCTTTTGTTTAAAAAGTTTCTCAGTTTTAATTTCTAAAACAGTAAATACTGATAGATATTCATATACGCAAGAGCTGTTTGGGTTCCTCAGTAATTTTGAAGAGTACAAGTAGTTCCCGAGACCAAAAAGTTTGAGAACCACTGAAAACAAAGTGTCCAGTAATCTGAAGGTCAGGGTGGGATTGGTGGGCATAATCAAAAGACAAAAGTATGAAGATGTGAAAAGCCATTTCCTCTTTCTTAGTCCTCAAGGTCTTGAGAAATTCAGTTTGGGGAAGACGCACAGAATGATGCTTTCCTGGGTAGTCCCTCTGGACTTGGAAGTGTCTTCATACAGGTTCAAAATACAACTACAGTAATTACGTGGGGAACTAACTTTTCTCAGGTCTAGCTGAAGTATGATTATTCACAAAACAATCTTGTTCTTCCAAAGCTAAGAGAACCTGAATAGAACTTTCAAATTGTACTTACTAATAAACAGGTAAGCAAGCCCCAAATTTAAAGAACGATGGCTCTCCTTAGCCACCAATTGCTACCTTCCAACCAATGACTAAATAGATGTTTAGATAGATGATCCAAGTTTTGTTTGTCTTTTAGAGTTGACTCCCAATTGATAATAAGTATATGAATATAAAATCTTGATAACCTTACTGTCACCTCCTTAAAAAAAGGGCACACTTACTTAAATAAAGGAATCAGTTTCCTCTCAAAGGAAATATTTTGCGTCAACAGGCTGCAGGTGGTCAGATTAAAAAAATCAAAGGCAGTAAATTGCACAGGTATAGTTTTGTGTATTTTAAAGTGATTAAAATTTGGAGACGAAGTATCTTTAACCTCTAAGTGACTGCTTTAAAAAGTTTTCTGCTGTTATTGCATTTTTTCTCTTTCTGTTTCTTCCTATAGGGTATCCATAGAGTCATTTAAGCATGGAGCCCTGAGAGAACAATTGGCCAACTTGGCTGCAAGACAAAAGAGCCTTTTAGCTGTGGCAAAAAAACAGAAAAAAATAAGCCTGAAAATTCAAAACTGTAAGAATGTTACATCATTGCCTTGTCTTAGTTTAAGGAAGCTCCCACCCAGATCAGAAATCTCTAGTGAAAAGGACAGCCAAGAGCTCACTAGTCTGGAAAATTTAGAGCATCCCCAATCAGGTTCACTTTCTCCTGTTTCTGGAAGCATGCGGGAAACACAATTGTCTCTGGAAACTTGGAACTACAACCAAAATACCAACATTTTTCTAAATTCAGAGGCAGTGAGAAGGGGAGAATTTTCTGGAAATGATATGAATTCTAAACAAAATGTCAGTGATTGTACCTTGGATGGTTTTCCAAAATCCAGACATTCAGATGGCACAGAGAAGAATAAATTACCATCCCAACCTGTTGCTTTTGTTGGTCAAACAGAATATTCACAGAAAGAGAATGATCTTACAGAAGCTACAGACAAAGACCATGAATTCTATATTCCTTCCCCAGTAATCGGCAAATTAAATATTTCAGAAACTGCAAGTGTCCTTGCTGAAAATGTTGCCCATCCATCAAATATTATTTGTGATCAGGACCTTTCCAATTATGATCCCAAAAGAGGAAACAGAAAAACAAGTTCCCAGCAATCACCTACAGGGGCATCAGAATCTCTGGCACATCAAGGGATTGCTGTCTTAGGCAGTGACACAGTGCATCAGATGAAACCATATCTTAAAAAATCAGTTTCTGTTCCATGTGCAGATGACAGTCAGATCTCCTCTTCCTCTGGATCTGGGCAACAAGATACTATTAAAAAGCCTTTAAACTACAGTACAGCTCCTAAAAAGAAATGTATTCAGATAAAAGATTTGATATTACTAGGAAGAATTAACCCAGGAAATAACAATCTGGAATTCAAAACACAGGTATTCTATATTTTTTTCTCTAAAATCCTGCAAATTTTATAAATAAGTGAGTAAATGTTGCTGTCACATAATATAGACATTTAGCTCTGATTAGGGAAATGCGGTTTTGCTGAGCTTCCTGAATGGAGGGACACAACCATTGTATTCTTAGCAAGTGAATTTATATTTCTGGAATTGCCCTGATACATTTTTTTTTTAATTTTAATTTTTAAGTTCCAGGATACATGTGCAGGATGTGCAGGTTTGTTACATAGGTAAATGAGTGGCATGGTGGTTTGCTGCACCTGTCAACCCATAACCTAGGTATTAAGCCCAGCATGCATTAGCTATTTTTCCTAATGCTCTCCCTCCCACAACTGCACTCCCTAACAGGCCCCAGTATGTGCTGTTCCCCTCCCTGTGTTCACGTATTGTTCAGCTCCCACTTATAAGTGAGAACATGCAGTGTTTGGTCTTATGTTCTTGCGTTAGTTTGCTGAAGATAATGGCTTCCAGCTCCATTCATGTCTCTGCAGAGGACATGATCTCGTTCCTTTTTATGGCTGCATAGTATTCCGTGGTGTATATGTACCACATTTTCTGTATCTGGTCTATCATTGATGGGCATTTGGGTTGATTCCATGTCTTTGCTATCGTGAATAGTGCTGCAGTGAACATACATGTGCAAGTATCTTTGTAACAGAACAATTTATATTCCTTTGGGTATATGCCCAGTAATAGGATTGCTGGGGCAAATGGTATTTATGGTTCTAGATCTTTGAGGAATCACTACACTGTCTTTCACAATGGTTGAACTAATTTACATTCCCACCAACAGTGTAAAAGCATTCCTATTTATCTGCAACCTTGCCAGCATCAGTTGTTTCTTGACTTTTTAATAATCGCTGTTCTGACTGGTGTGAGAGGGTATCTCCTTGTGGTTTTGATTTGCATTTGTCTAATGATCAGTGATGTTGAGCTTTTTTTCATATGTTTATTGGCCATGTGAATGCCTTCTTTAAACTTGACAAAAACAAGCAATGGGGAAATGATTCCCTATTTAATAAATGGCGCTGAGAGAACTGGCTAGCCATATGCAAAAAATTGAAACTGGACTCCTTCCTTATACCTTATACAAAAATTATCTCAAGATGGATTAAAGGATTGGAGGTTCCAAGATGGCCAAATAGGAACAGCTCCAGTCTACAGCTCCCAGACTAAGCAACTCAGAAGATGGGTGATTTCTGCATTTCCAGCTGAGGTACAGGGTTCATCTCACTGGGGCTTATTGGACAGTGGGTGCAGCCCATGGAGTGTGAGCCGAAGCAGGGTGGGGCATTGCCTCACCAGGGAAGTGCAAGGGGTCCAGGAATTCCCTTTCCTAGCCCAGGGAAGCCATGGCAGACGGTACCTGGAAAATCGGGACACTCCCACCCTAATACTGTGCTTTTCCAATGGTCTTAGCAAACGGCACACCAGGAGATTATATCCTGCACCTGGCTTGGAGGGTCCCACGCCCACGGAGCCTCACTCACTGCTAACACAGCAGTCTGAGATCGAACTGAAAGGCCACAGCAAGACTGAGGGAGTGGCGTCCGCCATTGCTGAGGCTTGAGAAGGTAAACAAAGACAGGAAGCTCAAACTGGGTGGAGGCCACCGCAGCTCAAGGAGGCCTTCCTGCCTCTGTAGACTCAACCTCTGGGGGCAGGGCATAGCTGAACAAAAGGCAGCAGAAACTTCTGCAGACTTAAACGTCCCTGTCTTGACAGCTTTGAAGAGAGTAGTGGTTCTTCCAGCGTGGAGTTTGAGATCTGAAAACGGACAGACTGCCTTCTCAAGTGGGTCCCAGACCCCCGAGTAGCCTAACTGGGAGGCATCTCCCATTAGGGGCCAACTGACACCTCATACTGCCGGGTGCCCCTCTGAGACGAAGCTTCCAGAGGAAGGATCAGGCAGCAACATTTGCCGTTCTGCAATATTGGCTGTTCTGCAGCCTCCGCTGGTGATACCCAGGCAAACAGGGTCTGGAGTGGACCTCCAGCAAACTCCCAACAGACCTGCAGCTGAGGGTCCTGACTGTTAGAAGGAAAACTAACAAACAGAAAGGACATCCACACCAAAACCCCATCTGTATGTCACCATCATCAAAGACCAAAGGTAGATAAAACCACAAAGATGGGGAGAAACCAGAGCAGAAAAGCTGAAAATTCTAAAAATCAGAGCACCTCTTCTCCTCCAAAGGAATGCAGCTCCTCAAAAGCAACGGAACAAAGCTGGACGGAAAATGACTTTGACGAGTTGAGAGAAGGCTTCAGACAATCAGTAATAACAGACTTCTCCGAGCTAAAGGAGGATGTTTGAACACATCGCAAAGAAGCTATAAACCTTGAAAGAAGATTAGATAAATGGCTAACGAGAATAAACAGTGTAGAGAAGATCTTAAATGACCTGATGGAGCTGAAAACCATGGCAGAAGAACTACGTGATGCATACACAAGCTTCAGTAGCCCATTCAGTCAACTGGAAAAAGGATATCAGTGATTGAAGATCAAATGAATGAAATGAAGTGAGAGGAGAAGTTTAGAGAAAAAAGAGTAAAAACAAATGCAGAAAGCCTCCAAGAAATATGGGACTATATGAAAAGACCAAATCTGCATCTAGTTGGTGTAACTGAAAGTGACGGGAGGGAGAATGGAACCAAGTTGGAAAACACTCTTCAGGATATTATCCAGGAGAACTTCCCCAACCTAGCAAGGCAGACCAACATTCAAATTCAGGAAGTACAGAGAACACCACAAAGATACTCCTCGAGAAGAGCAACTCCAAGACACATCATTGTCAGATTCACCAAAGTTGAAATGAAGGAAAAAATGTTAAGGGCAGCCACAGAGAAAGGTCAAGTTACCCAAAAAGGGAAGCCCATCAGACTAACAGCAGATCTCTTGGCAGAAACTCTACAAGCCACAAGAGAGTGGGGGCCAATATTCAACATTCTTAAAGAAAAGAATTTTCAACCCAGAATTTCATATCCAGCCAAACTAAGCTTCATAAGTGAAGGAGAAATAAAATCCTTTACAGACAAGCAAATGCTGAGAGATTTTGTCACCACCAGGCCTGCCTTACAAGAGCTCCTGAAGGAAGCACTAAACATGGAAAGGAACAACCGGTACCAGCCACTGCAAAAACATGCGAAATTGTAAAGACCGTTGATGCTAGGAAGAAACTGCATCAACTAATGAGCAAAATAACCAGCTAACATCATAATGACAGGATCAAATGCACACATAACAATATTAACCTTAAATGTAAATGAGCTAAATACTCCAGTTAAAAGACACAGACTGGCAAATTGGATAAAGAGTCAAGACCCATCAGTGTGCTGTATTCAGGAGACCCATCTGACGTGCAGAGATGCACATAGGCTCAAAATAAAAGGATGGAGGAAGATCTACCAAGCAAATGGAAAACAGAAAAAAGCAGGGATTGCAGTCCTAGTCTGATAAAACAGACTTTAAACCAACAAAGATCAAAAGAGAAAAAGAAGGCCATTACATAATGGTAAAGGGATCAATTCAACAAGAAGAGCTAACTATCCTAAATATGTGTACACCCAATACAGGAGCACCCAGATTCATAAAGCAAGTCCTTAGAGACCTACAAAGAGACTTAGACTCCCACACAATAATAATGGGAGACTTTAACACCCCACTGTCAACATTAGACAGATCAACAAGACAGAAAGTTAACAAGGATATGCAGGAATTGAACTCAGCTCTGCACCAAGCAGACCTAATAGACATCTACAGAACTCTCCACCCCAAATCAACAGAATATACATTCTTCTCAGCACCATGTTGCACTTATTCCAAAATTGACCACATAATTGGAAGTAAAGCAGTCCTCAGCAAATGTAAAAGAATGGAAATTATAACAAACTGTCTCTCAGACCACAGTGCAATCAAACTAGAACTCAGGATTAAGAAACTCACTCAAAACCGCTCAACTACATGGAAACTGAACAACCTGCTCCTGAATGACTGCTGGGTACATAACAAAATGAAGGCAGAAATAAAGAAGTTCTTGGAAACCAATGAGAACAAAGACACTACATACCAGAATCTCTGGGACACATTTAAAGGAGTGTGTAGAGGGAAATTTATAGCACTAAGTGCCCACAAGAGAAAGCAGGAAAGATCTAAAATTGACACCCTAACATCACAATTAAATGAGCTAAAGAAGCAAGAGCAAACACATTCAAAAGCTAGCAGAAGTCAAAAAATAACTAAGATAAGAGCAGAACTGAAGGAAATAGAGATACAAAAAACCATTCAAAAAATCAATGAATCCAGGAGTTGGTTTTTTGAAAAGATCAACAAAATTGATAGACCTCTAGCAAGACTGATAAAGAATAAAAGAGAGAAGAGTCAAATAGATGCAATAAAAAATGATAAAGGTTATATCACCACCGAACCCACAGAAATACAAACTACCATCAGAGAATACTATGAACACCTATACGCAAATAAACAAGAAAATCTAGAAGAAATGGATAAATTCCTGGACACATACACCCCTAGGTGTATGTGTCTAAACCAGGAAGAATTTGAATCCCTGAATAGACCAATAAAAAGCTCTGAAATTGAGGCAATAATTAATAGCCTACCAACCAAAAAAAGTCCCGGACCAGACAGATTCACAGCTGAATTCTATCAGAGGTACAAAGAGGAGCTGTTATCATTCCTTCTGAAACTATTCCAATCAATAGAAAAAGAGGGAATCCTCCCTAACTCATTTGATGAGGCCAGCATCATCCTGATACCAAAGCCTGGCAGAGAAACAACAAAAAAAGAGAATTTTAGACCAACATCCCTGATGAACATTGATGCAAAAATCCTCAATAAAATACTGGCAAACCAAATCTGGCAGCACAACAAAAAGCTTGTCCACCATGATCAAGTGGGCTTGATCCCTGGGATGCAAGGATGGTTCAACATACACAAATCAATAAATGTAATCCATCATATAAACAGAACCAAAGACAAAAACCCCATTATTATCTCAATAGACGCAGAAAAGGCCTGTGACAAAAGTCAACAGCCCTTCACGCTAAAAACTCTCAATAAACTAGGTATTGATGGGATGTATCTCAAAATAATATGAGCTATTTATGACAAACCCACAGCCAATATCATACTGAATGGGCAAAAACTGGAAGCATTCCCTTTGAAAACTGGCACAAGACAGGGATGCCCTCTCTCACCACTCCTATTCAACATAGTGTTGGAAGTTCTGGCCAGGGCAATCAGGCAGGAGAAAGAAATAAAGGGTATTCAATTAGGAAAAGAGGAAGTCAAATTGTCCCTGTTTGCAGATGACATGATTGTATATTTAGAAAACCCATCGTCTCAGCCCAAAATCTCCTTAAGCTGATAAGCAACTTCAGCAAAGTCTCAGGATACAAAATCAATGGGCAAAAATCGCAAGCATTCCTATACACCAATAACAGACAAACAGAGAGCCAAATCATGAGTGAACTCCCATTCACAATTGCTTCCAAGAGAATAAAATACCTAGGAATCCAACTTACAAGGGATGTAAAGGACATCTTCAAGGAGAACTACAAACCACTGCTCAACAAAATAAAAGGGGACACAAACAAATGGAAGAACATTCCATGCTCACGGATAGGAAGAATCAATATCGTGAAAATGGCCATACTGCCCAAGGTAATTTATAGATTCAATGCCATTCCCATCAAGCTACCAACGACTTTCTTCACAGAATTGGAAAAAACTACTTTAAAGTTCATATGGAACCAAAAAAGAGCCGGCATAGCCAAGACAATCCTAAGCCAAAAGAACAAAGCTGGAGGCATCATGCTACCTGAGTTCAAACTATACGACAAGGCTACAGTAACCAAAACAGCATGGTACTGGTACCAAAACAGAGATATAGGCCGGGCACGGTGGCTCACGCCTGTAATCCCAGCGCTTTGGGAGGCTGAGATGGGTGGATCACGAGGTCAAGAGATCAAGACTATCCTGGCTAACACGGTGAAACCCCATCTCTACTAAAAATACAAAAAAAATAGCCGGGCGTGGTGGCGGGCGCCTGTAGTCCCAGCTACTCGGGAAGCAGAGCTTGCAGTGAGCCGAGATTGCGCCACTGCACTCCAGCCTGGGCGACACAGCGAGACTGTCTCAAAAAAAAAAAAGAAAAAACAGAGATATAGATGACCAATGGAACAGAACAGAGCCCTCAGAAATAATACCACACATCTACAACGATCTGATCTTTGACAAACGTGACAATAACAAGAAATGGGGAAAGGATTCCCTATTTAATAAATGGTGCTAGGAAAACTGGCTAGCCATATATAGAAAGCTGAAACTGGATCCGTTCCTTACACCTTATACAAAAATTAATTCAAGATGGATTAAAGACTTAAATGTTAGACCTAAAACCATAAAAACCCTAGAAGAAAACCTAGGCAATAACATTCAGGATATAGGCATGGGCAAGGACTTCATGACTAAAACACGAAAAGCAATGGCAACAAAAGCCAAAACTGACAAATGGGATCTAATTAAACTAAAGAGTTTCTGCACAGGAAAAGAAACTACCATCAGAGTGAACAGGCAACCTACAGAATGGGAGAACATTTTTACAATCTACCCATCTGACAAAGGGCTAATATCCAGACTCTACAAAGAACTTAAACAAATTTACCAGAAAAGATCAACCCCATGAAAAAGTAGGTGAAGGATATGAACAGACACTTCTCAAAGGAAGACATTTATGCAGCCAAAAAACACATGAAAAAATGCTCATCATCACTGGCCATCAGAGAAATGAAAATCAAAACCACAATGAGATACCATCTCACACCAGTTAGAATGGCGATCATTAAAAAGTCAGGAAACAACATGTGCTGGAGAGGATGTGGAGAAATAGGAACACTTCTACACTGTTGGTGGGACTGTAAACTAGTTCAACCATTGTGGAAGTCAATGTGGCGATTCCTCAGGGATCTAGAACTAGAAATACCATTTGACCCAGCAATCTCATTACTGGGTATATACCCAAAGGATTATAAATCATGCTGCTATAAAGACACATGCACACGTATGTTTATTGCGGCACTATTCACAATAGCAAAGACTTGGAACCAACCCAAATGTCCAACAATGATAGACTGGATTAAGGAAATGTGGCACATATACACCATGGAATACTATGCAGCCATAAAAAAGGATGAGTTCGTGTCCTTTGTAGGGACATGGATGAAGCTGGAAACCATCATTCTCAGCAAACTTTCGCAAGGACAAAAAACCAAACACCGCATGTTCTCACTCATAGGTGGGAATTGAACAGTGAGAACACTTGAACACAGGGTGGAGAAAATCACACACCGGGGCCTGTCGTGGGGTGGGGGTAGGGGGGACGGATAGTATTAGGAGATATACCTAATGTAAATGACGAGTTAATGGGTGCAGCACACCAACATGGCACATGTATACGTATGTAACAAAACTGCACGTTGTGCACATGTACCCTAGAACTTAAAGTATAATAAAAAAAATTTTTTTTAAGGTGGATTAAAGACTTAAATGTAAAAACCCTAGAAGAAAATCTAGGCAATACCACTTGGGGCATAGGCACAGGTAAAGATTTCATGATGAAATCGCCACAAGCAATTGCAACAAAAGCAAAAATTGACAAATGGGATCTAATTGAACTAAAGAGCTTCTGCACAGCAAAAGAAACTATCATTAGAGCGAACAGGCAACCTACAGAACGGGAGAAAAATTTTGCAATCTATCCACCTGACAAAGGTCTAATCCAGAATCTACAAGGAACTTAAATCTACAAGAAAAAAAACAAATGATCCCATTAAAAATTGAGCAAAGGACATGAACACTTCTCAAAAGAAGACATTCATGTGGCCAACAAACACACCAAAAAAAGCTCAACATCACTGATCATGAGAGAAATGCAAGTCAAAACCACAATGAGATACTATCTCATTTTAGTCAGAATGACAATTAAAGTCAAGAAATAACAGGTGCTGGCGAGGTTGCAGAGAAATAGGAATGCTTTTACACTGTTGGTGGGAATGTAAATTATTTCAGTTCTTTAAAAATTTTTAGGCTTATTGTATGGCTTAACTCATATTCTGGAGAGTGTTCCATGTGCAATTGAGAAGAATATGTATTTTCCTGTTGTTAGGTGAAGATTTCTATAGGTGCCTGTTAAGTCTAATTGGTTTATAGTGCCTTGTTAAAATCTTCTTTTTCCTCACTGATCTTCTGCCTGTTTGGTCTATATAGTAGTGCCCCCTTATATGCAGGAGCTATGTTCCAAGAACCCTAGGGGAAGCCTGAAACCACAGATAGTCCCGAACCCTGTATATACTGTTTTTTTCTATATATACATACCCATGATAAAGTTTAATTTATAAATTAGGCACAGATTAACAATAATAATAAAAGAAATGATTATAACAGTATGTCAGCATCACTACTCTTTTGTTTTGGGATGTTATTAAATAAAGATTACTCGAACCCAAGCCTTGCAATCTGATAACTAGATTTCTACCAAGTGACTGATGGGCAGGTAGCATATGCAGTGTGATTACTCTTGACAAAAGGATGATTCACATCCTGGGCAGGATAGAGTGGGACAGTGTGAGATTTCATCACACTCCTCAGAACATTGTGCAATTTAAAACTTGTGAATTATTTCAGGATTTTTTTTTTTTTTTTTTTGAGATGGAGTCTCGCTCTGTGGCCCAGACTGGAGTGCAGTAGCGAGATCTCCGCTCACTGCAAGCTCTGCGTGCCGGGTTCACACCATTCTCCTGCCTCAGCCTCCCGAATAGCTGAGACTACAGGCACCCGCCACCACGCCTGGATAATTTTTTTTTTTTTTGTATTTTTAGTAGAGATGGGGTTTCATTGTGTTAGCCAGGATGGTCTCAATCTCTTGACCTTGTGATCCACCCACCTCAGCCTCCCAAAGTGCTGGGATTACAGGCGTGAGCCACCATGCCCAGCCAAGAATTTTTTATTTAATATTTTCAAACCACTGTTGACCGTGGAAAGTGAAATTACAGATAAGGGGACTACCATACGTTATTGAAAGTGGGATACTGAAGTATTTTACTGTTGAACTATTTCTCCCTTCATTTCTGTTAATTTTTATTTCATGTATTTTCATGCTGTTTTGTGTTTTAAGTGCATATATGTTTATAATTGTTATATCTTCCTGATGCATCGAGCCTCTTAGCATTATAAAATGTCCCCCATCATCTCTTGTAACAATTTCTCTTTTAAGATCTAGTTTGTTTGATATTGTATAGCCATTCCAGCTTTCTTGTGGTTGCGGTTTATATACTTTTTCTATCCTCTTACTTTCCATTTACTTGTCTCTTTGAATCTAAAATCTGTCTCCTATATGCATTATATAGTTGGGTCTTATTTTTTTAGTCCAGCCTGATAATCTCTGCCTTTTGACTAGGTTGTCTAATCCATTAACATTTCATATTGTTATTAATATTGTTGGATTTATGTCTTCTATTTTATTTTTTGTTTCAATATACCTCATATCTTTTTGTTCCTTTATACTTCCTTTATTGCTTTCTTTTGCAATCGGTGAATATTTTCAAATGTAGAATTCTAATTTCTTTAATGACTTTTTTCATCATATTTTTTGAGTTGTGCCTGCAGTAGCTGCTCTAGGACTCAACATACATTTTCACTTATCAGAATCAGCTTCAGATTCATACTAACTTAATTCCAGTAAAATATAGAAATGTTACTTCTGTAGAGCATTATTCCTTTTCCTTTTTATGATATTATTGTTATACGTATTATGTTTATAAATTTATAAACCCAACAATACATTGATATAATTATTACTTTATAAAATTTTGTGACTTTTAAAGAAGCCGGTAGAAGAAAGGAAAGCAATACATATTTATAGCTTTTGTTATACCTACCTTCTTATTTATCCTTTCTGGATTGTTACATTTACTTTTGTAGATTTGAGTTACCATGTGGAGTCATTTCCTTAGCCCAATGAAGCTTTGCTCCCACCTACCACTTTTGTGCTACTGTTGGCAAATATATTACATTTCTATAAGTTATAGGCCCAGCACTAACTTCTGTATCTGTTGTTTTTTATAATTGCTTTTTAAAATCTGTTGAGACAAAAAGAGAAGAAATATGCATTTATACTGTCTTTTATAATACATAATTACCTTTACTGATACTGTACGTTTTTTCATGTGGATTCATATTAGCCTATAGGGTAATTGGCTTTCAACCTGAAGAATTCCTTTATTATTTCTTGTAAGGCAGATCTCTTAGCAACCAATTTTCTCAGTCTCTCAGTTTTTGTTTATCTGGGAATGTCTTTATTTTGCCTTCATTTTTAAAAGATCGTTTTCCTAGATATAGGATTCTTAGTTAATAGTTTTTTCTTTGTGCACTTTGAATATGTCATTCCACTGCCTCTGGCCTCCATTGTTTGATAATAACACAGCTGTTAATCTTCTTGAGTTTCCCTTGTAAGTGATGAGTTATTTTTCTCCTGCTGCTTTTAATATTTTCTCCTTGTCTTATGACTTTTGATATTTTTACTATGTGTCTGTGGATCTCTGCATTTATCCTACTTGAGTCATTGAGCCTCCTGAATGTGTAGATTAATGCTTTTCAGTAAGTTTGGTAAGTTTTTTTTTTTTCTTGTTGTTGTTGTGACACAGTTTTGGTCTTGTTGCCCAGGCTGGAGTGTAGTAGTGCAATCTCAGTTCACTGAAACCTCCACCTCCCAGGTTCAAGCGATTCTCCTGCCTCAGCCTCCCAAGTAGCTGGGATTACAGGAGCTTGCCACCATGCCCAGCTAATTTTTATATTTTTAGTAGAGACAGGGGTTTCACCATGTTGGCCAGGCTGGTCTCGAACTCCCAACCTCAGGTGACCTGCCTGTCTCAGCCTCCCTACGTGCTGGAATTACAGGAGTGAGCCACCGTGCCTGGCCAGTTTGGGAAGTTTTTAGGCATATATTTCTTCAAATATTTTTTCTGCTTCTTTTTCCTCTCCTTCATTATGCATATATTGGTATGCTTAATGGTGTTCCATATTTCTCTGAGACATTTTCATTTTTATTCTCTTTTCTTTGTCTTGCATACTCTGTATCAATGTCTTCAAGTTTACTAATTCTTTCTCTTGCCAGTTTAAATCTGTTGAGCCTCTTTGGTAAATGTTTTATTTCAGTTATTTTACTTTCCAACTCCATAACTTCTATTTGGTTCTTTTTAAATAAATTTTTCTTTTTTATTGATATTCTCTATTTGATGTGACCTTGTCATCATTCCTTACTTAACGTCTTTAATTATGGTTTTCTTTAGTTCCTTGAACATATTTATAATGATTATTTTGAAGTCTTTGTTAAATCCAGTGTCTGGTCACTCTCACAGGCAGTTTCTCTTGTCTGTTTTTTTTCCCAGTGTTTGTGTCATACTTTGCTGTTTCTTTGTATGTCTCATAACTTTTTGTTGGAACTGGACATTTTAGACAATGCATTGTAGCAACTCTACCCCACCTTCTCTTGGACTTCTTATTGCTATTTGCTTGTTTGTTTAATTACTGGCTAGATTGTTTTAGTGAAGTCTGTTTTAGTGAAGTCCCCACTTCAGTGCTAAACTTCCAATGTTGAGCCTCAGGGACTAAAGCCTTGGCCACCTCTTTCCCTGACCTCCCTGACCACCCATGGCTCTTAAGCTCCACTTATTGCCCATTGACTGTTTTATTGTTTTCAACAATGTCCTAGGGGGACAAATTGCTCTACAGACTAATCCAAGCAAAGGTGGGCTCCTTTGAAGGGATAGTTCCCAAGGTCAGTGTTTGAAGTTTATTATGAACCTAGGAAGGCTCCTGCCAGCTCTTTTCCCAGTTGTCTCTTGCAAACTCGCCTGCCTACAGCTTAGCCTACATCTCGAATGAATCTACCAGTCTACTCACAATTGCCTTTTACCACAACTTCTACTATTTCTGATAGTGCCCTTGAGCTTGAACTTCTTCATGCTCTGTTGCAAATGAAGTTAGTTCCTTCGGGAGGAGATTAGAAGCTATCTGTTTTAAGGCCTGCTTCTCTTCTCAGGCAGAATCCCTGAGCCATGGCCCTGGAGCTGAGGGTGGGGACAAAGGTGATTTTTCGAGTGATACCCTTGCTTTAGGAGCTGAGCATTAGGTAGAGGGGAGGCAGTAGCTTAATGTCTTTTCCGTTTGCCTCTCCCAATGTGAAACCACCACCTTACAAGCCAAGGCAAGGGTGATTGGGATCCCAGCATTCTCCGTGGTGCTGTGCCAAAGGTGGAGCCTCTGTCTCACCACTCAGAGCTGGGCAGGAGAAGGGAGCCTCCACCCTTTGGTTATAGCTGCTGGCAACTTAGCCTTAGCAACAGTAGCTGGGGGCAGGATGAGAAATGCTGAAGTTATGCCCCTCCCAGGAAGACAGCCCTGTAACAGGGAGCCCTGTAGTCTTGACTACAGCAATCTAGAGTGGAGTCTCCACTTCACAGAGCTGGGAGTGGGGAGGGAGGATGCAGTCTTCGTTCAAATACCATAGACTCTCACCTTTTTAATCCGATTTTTGTAGATTTTGTTGGCTAGATGGTTCATCATTTGCTGCATGCCCTTATGACCATTTCTAGATACATTAAATTTATATACAAAAATACATCAGGTGTTAGGGTATATCTGGTCCCTGTTACTTTGTCATAGCCAGAAGCAAAAGTTCACATATTTCAGCTATTTTTGACCTTAATTTTTGTTTTATTTTTCACTTCAGGAGACTACCCACAAAGCCAGTATTTTATTGAATGGTAAACTTAAGGTAGAAAGTGGTCAGATTTATAAAAACCCAGTCACCTGGCTCAAGGATCTTCTGGGAGGCAACAGTTATGTGACCTGGAATTATGCTTGGAGTAAGGTGGGTCATTCTTAAGTTTATCTTTAACTTCATATTCAAATGGAAAAGTACACATTTTTATGATGAAAGTATTTTTTAAGGAAATCTGAAAGATCTCCAAGCTAGTTTTGTATTCATGTGTTCATTCTGTATATGCTGTATGCATATCATGCTACATGCATGTCACAGAATGAACACATCACTTTCTCCCACAAGTCCTACTTGCCAGAATTCCCCATGGGCATGGTTGCATAGCTGACTGCACTTTCCCTTTCTTACCCCTTATCTAGTCTCAGAACTCTTCATGCCTTTAATCTTCCCATTTGATCTCCCAAGGGATTTCAGGTCTTTGTATGGAAAATTTGGAACCACTGATGTGTATTGGTAACTTAGTTAATATGTTACTATTCTAATGAAGTAAAGCAAAATCTCCTAAATGCAAAAGAAATGGGCAAGAGGCCTAAGACCCTCAGATATTATCATGTATTTTTATGTTTGAACATGTCCTTATCCATGAATTGCTAGCCCTTCAAAATGAATTACTTTCATTTAGACCTCCTAGACTTAGTAGCCTCCCTCTCAGTTCTGCCTTCTGAGTTATAAGCCCAGTAATGACTGATATTCTTGAGGTCTAGTGTTCATCCACCTGCAGAGTTCAGGGACAGTCTTAAAATTATTCTTCAGGAAAGTCTGAATCTTCAGACATCTGCCATGACTGTTTCGAAGACTAGAAGATACACTCAACCGCTACTAACTATTACAGTAAACCTCAGTGTACCAGTAATAGGAAGCACAGCTTTCTCTCCACTTTTTTGTTTAACCCAGGTTGTGCCCCTAAAGTCTATATTCTGTGTCCCAGACTCTGTGCCCCAACTCTGCATTCTGGTCTCCTAGACCTCGTTGGCAAGTGTATCCAGCACTGTTTCAGTTCCTTCACTTACATCAGCACATTCTGGATTCTATCTGCTATATGGTCTGTCTGACTTTTTCCCAAAGTTTGTTTTTATTTGCCACTCCTGGAGTCACCAGGCCATCTGCTTTCAGTTCGTCTTAGCCCCTTTACCCAATCCTTTCCATGGATTCTTAATTCATATCTAAATGTTAGTAATCAGCATCTTGCCCATGAAAATCCCTTTTTGTTACAAGGTTTCTTAAACTTTTGATAGATTATACTGTTTTGCTGAAACTGAATCTTTGCTCACAGGACAGATAGCATACTGAATGCTGTAGCTTAGGTTCTTTTGAGCTCAACATGCCTGTGCTACAGTGTGCCTGGTGATGACTCCATTTGCTCACTCTGTTTCTCCATTAGAACTACTGTTATTTCCTGCCTTTGAATAGCTGGCTGTAACATCATTGGGCCCTTGCTCTGTACTAATGCCTCATTTACATATCTCATTGACTCTAGCATTTTCTCATAGCCATGTCAATTAGAGTTATACTGTTTAGCACCTATGTGATAGTGAAGCCACATGCAAATGTGGGCACTAAAAGTAGGGCAATTATCAGATATAACATATTCCTACAGATTATCTAAACAGGCTTATTTTCTTTAGATTATCAAACAAATGAAAACAGAGTTTTAAAAATTACTATGGGCACTGATGTACTTCTAGTAAATACCCCAAGCTGAGAAACATTACCGTAGTGATTTTCTTTACAATATTTAAAAGGCTCTTTTAAAGTCTTTTAAAGTTTACCACAGAAACCTCTGCCTCTTCTTGTCTTGGAGTAACTCCTGAATTCAGTCACTTCTTGAGGAAAGGAGCTTTTTGCTACATGGGTAAATGTGAACATTTCTACTGACTAGTTCTGAGAGTGGTGGGGGTGGTATGGGACCAGGAGTGGTTGGTGGTCAGGCAAGGAATGCCAGAAAACAAAGTATTGCCCTGTATCTGACAGAGTGACAGAGCCAGTAGGTGCAGAGATGACTCAAACTTCCAACCCAAGCAGTTGCTGAACAGCTTTGCCAAGGAAATCCTGATGCTTACTCACAGAGGGCATCACTGACTTCTGTCCTGCAGCCTCCCAGCTGTTGGACAACATTCTGGTGTGACCGAGTGATATGTGGGTGGGAGGCAGCAGACCAAGCTAGTTCCTGGTTCCACTCTTTATAAGTTATATTATCTGGGCAATGGTTTTCAATCACATTGGAATCACTTGAGGGCCTTTAGAAACCACTAGTGCCTAGTAGACTCCAAGCCCATAACTTCTGATCTAATATCTAGGTGGGGATCAAGTGGCAATATTTGAAAAAGCGTTCCAGGCAATTCTAATGTGCAGCCTCAGTAAGAATGATTAATCTAGGTCAAGCCATTTCACCTTTCTGAACTTCAGCTTTCTTATGTATAAAATAAGTAGTGCTAGGTGATATCTAAAGACCCTTCCAACGTAGCGATTGTGGAGCTTGAATAGCACTGTTTGATTTATAAAGCAGTTTTACACAACAACTTTATGAGGCAGGAAGATCAACTATTATTTCTGTTCATGGATGTGAAAACAAAGGTTTGGGAGGTTAAGTGACCTGATTTAGCCTCAAGGTCAGCCAGAACCAGGACTAGAACCTGATCTTCTGATTCTTTGTACATTCTTTTCTGTATTTATAAAGGCACAAGAGAGGCACACATTCCTTTCATTAGAAACAGGTTGCTCTGAACTCAAAAGAGCACACGGTACAATCTAGCCACCTTTATGAATGTATGCAAAGCCTTAGTCATGTGCAGCAACTATTGCCCACTTCCAGAGGAAAAATGCCTTTCTGTGATACAGTTGCGGGATGAAAATCATAAGAATCATAAGAATGGAAATGATGGTTTATTTTTGTAAATACTCAACAGTGAATTACTGCAGATGAAAAGTAGGCTACTATTTTAGGCAGTGCTTCAAGGAACACTAGACAGATCTCTTCTGCAAACATACTTCCCATCCGGATGCCTCCCTGAATTTCCATCCTTATTTCCACTCTTTCCGCTCCTTTGGATTTAGTTATCACTTTTTTCTGTGGTTCCCCTCACCCCCCACACATACTTTTCAAGAACAACTCCTCTCACCATCATGATTAGGAATATCAAGATATGGAAAGGTTGAGGTGGGAGCATAGAAACTGATGGAAATTGTTCATCTCGACAGCCTTATTCTGTCAATTACTCACACTCTCAATGTGTCCTAAACCTCCTATGAACCTAGCTTCTACTCAGCTACATTTTAGAACAGAAAGAAGAAGAAGGAGATGGTTAGATATGTGACCTCTTTTAAAATACGAATATCCAGGAGTTTTGGATCCTGAAAATATAAATAATGTGAAGGGCTTTCTCTTGCCTCTAGCTACATAGAGTGTTGGGAGTATGAAAAAAGAGTCTGGAATGGGGAGGTTGGTACCATGAAGGTGAGTTTTACCTGCATCATCATTTCCATAGAAACAGCTCTTCCAAGGCAGTTTTTGCACTTTTAAACTACTTTCTGTCTTATATTATGAATTCCTAAAGAGATATTTTATTTGAGAAATGTTTTTATTTTCTTAGCCACAATGTATTTTGTGTTACAATGAATTTAAAAGAAAACCTACAGTTTTTTATTGGTTTCTTTGCTCTTTTTCCACTCTGAGATAAAAAGCAATTATTCTTTCCTCCTTCTACTCCTCTTGGAGCAGTGAAACTTTGTAAGATTGACTTCTTAAAACTTGCAATGGAATAAAAGTAGTTATTTGATCATCCATGAACAGATTTCTTTTCTTTCTTTCTTTTTTTTTTTCTTTTTGAGCCAGAGTCTCGCTGTCTTGCCCAGGCTGGAGTGCAGTGGCCTGATCTTGGCTTGCTGCAGCGTCTGCCTCGTAGGTTCAAGTGATTCTCCTGCCTCAGCCTCACAAGTAGCTGGGACTACAGGCGTGCACCACCATGCCTGGCTAATTTTTGTATTTTTAGTAGAGACGAGGTTTCACCACGTTGACCAGGCTGGTCTCAAACTCCTGACCTCAGGGGATCCCCCCACATCAGCCTCCCAAAGTGCTGGGGTTACAGGTATGAGACACCATGCCCAGCCATCCACGAACAGATTTCTATTAGTCAATACCAACAAATGGTTTTTCTGAAGATATATGAAAAATGGGATGATACTTTCAAATAAAATGGAGTCCCAGAAGGGAAGTATATGCAAAGGTGGGTTATGTTTCATTCTTTTTTGATGCATATTAGTACATAAGATGTACAGAAATATTTATTATGGCAATTAATAATGACAATACTGCACTTTATTTCTTCCAAAGACCTTACCAAAATAAAGTTAATTAATAATTTCACTTCGCTCATTAACTACATTTTCAGAATACTGGCTGGCTGAGTCATCTATTTTCCTCAAACATGCATATGTGTGTATGCAGACACACACACACACACACACACACACACACACACACACAGACATTCTACACGCCCTACTTTTTCCCTAGTATGATATTGGAGAATCAGCATAGACTAATTTCTAAGGAATAATGGAGTGTTGTAAGAGCTTCAGGGAAAGCATCAGTGGCCTTAGGACAAAGCACCCCTCCAGTTCTACCTTTTAGCAAAGCAAGAACACAACAACCTACAGGTATCCTCACCGAACCTGCCTTACGCTAAGCTCCATCTCTCTTACGTGTTCTCATCTGGCATCCTATCAGCTGCCCTTCATCAAAATGGGTTTTGGACAGTGAAGTTGCTGAAATCACTGGAGGCTATGTTGTCCAAGAGCCTAAGAACTTAGCCTCCAGCTCTTCCTACCATGCCTCTGTCAGAGTAGGCATATGAGCTAGATTTGAATCCAGAGAGATTTAGTTCAGGATTCAGAGTTTGAGTCATACACAAATGTAATGACTGCCCTTATGCTTTAGCCAACTGGAGGTTTTTCATGACACTAATATGAAATGCACATTTTCTAGAAGTGATCTAGTGTCTGTTCATTCTGAGGTCTATTCATTAACCTGTTCAATAAATCACTTCTACCTAATGGAAAATAGATTTTTAACTCGGTGGATATTCTTAAAACTGTGTTCTTTGTCTGAATTACCTGCAGTGGAATATGTAAGTCACCTTATATTGCCCAGCACTAACTAATAAAAATATTTTAAAAGTCTGAGATATAGGTGAGAACATACTGAGCCTGCACTTTGATGGATTTATGAGATGTGTTGGACATTGTCAGGGCATAACACATACAAAATCTACTGTTTCCAATAACTGGTTGTTTGGAGAACTGACAAATGGCATTCAGGGGCCTCTCCTCTACTTTCTATGGCAAGTGAGAAGGGATTGACACATTGAGTAGGCCAGGTCTGTTCCATTTTCATTGCCAGGCTTTGTTTGGTCATAGGATTGAGTCCAAAGGGTATCTGTACCTTTAAGATCCCCTAGACCTTTCTCACTCTGTTCAATTTAACATTTATTGAGTACTCGGAATGTGCTAGACAGTATGCCGGATGCTTTTCTTGCATTATCTCTTTTAATCCTCATAACAATTTAATAAGCTGGAGGCACTTTTTTTACAAACACAAATTGAAGCTTAGGGAATTTGAGAATCTTGCTTAAGAGTTGGGACTTCACAGCCAGGCACGGTGGCTCACACCCGTAATCCCAGCACTTTGGGAGGCTGAGGCAGGTGGATCATTTGAGGTCAGGAGTTCGAGACCACCCTGGCCAACATGGCAAAACCCTGTATCTACTAAAAATACAAAAATTAGCTGGGTGCGGTGGTGCACACCTGTAATTCCAGCTACTAGGGAGGCTAAGGCACGGGAGGCTGAGGCATGGGAGGCTGAGGCATGAGAATTGTTTGAACTCAGGAGGTGGAGGTTGCAGTGAGCCAAGATCATGCCAGTGTGCTCCAGCCTGGGTGACAGAGTGAGACTGTCTCAAAAAAAAATTAAAAGAAAAGAAAAGGAGCCGGGACTTCAGAGTCTTTTATCCAGTATCGTCAGGCACTCTGTGAACTGCTGAGGGTATTTGAATGAATATGATATAGACCCTGTCCTCAAGGAGCTTATGGTTTAATAGAAACAGACGTATTAAAACATAATTTCATTTATATGAGGTAAGTACCATGACAGAAATATGAGTAAAGAAGCTTTGGGAACCTAGAGGAGGATCATTACTTGAAACTAGAGGTTATAGGGAGGCATCCTGGAGGAAGGGATGTTCAAGTTGAATCTTGATGCTTTTCCCACAGTGAACTAACCTCTGGAGGTATGTTAATAGATTGTCCTTAAGCTAAGAGTAAAGAACCCAAAGACCCTTGGGCCCAGAACATTTCTGGCAGAATTTACCAGTTCTGCCTCAGCCCTGCCTTTTTGTGTGTAGATATTTCTAAGCTCTGACCATTTGCACTGATAATGATATAGCTAAGTTCACAAACCACCAGAAAAAATTGATGTCTAGACCTGAAATGTTATTAATTTAATCAGTTAAATATGTGATTTCTTGAAAAGTACCATTACTTTTATGGCTTAATTTTATGAATGTAACATTAAAATTTTAAAGTTATAAAGTAGCAGGTGCTGGATTAATAGTTGTTGAATAAGTGAATAGGTGAGTGAATTAATATCACACAACAAGGGTCAACACATTTTTTTCTGTAAAAGGTCACATAGTAAATATTTTGGGCTTCATGGATGTGTGGTCTGTGTCAATTATGTTATAGCATGAAAGCAGCCATAGATGTTAAGTAAATGAATGAGCATCACTGTTTTCCAATAAAACATTATTTACAGACAAGAAGGTTGCAGGTGGGATTTGGCCATGGATTGAAGCTTGCTAATCCACAACATGCAACAATCAAAACCTTATAAAAATTACAATGTTCAGGACATAGGTGTATTTCCTTCTTACAGAATGTATGATTTGT
This sequence comes from Pongo abelii, assembly GCF_028885655.2. Lineage (NCBI taxonomy): Eukaryota > Metazoa > Chordata > Mammalia > Primates > Hominidae > Pongo > Pongo abelii. The sequence goes on along the minus strand of NC_071989.2, from coordinate 82,595,953 downwards.
AAATTTTGTGCTTAATTATGTGCAGGTAACATATCTTGGGAAGGAGCTTTTAAAGTATGTTTCTGAGGATGCACCCATACTTCCAGAACCAAACTCAGTACCTCAGCAATATCAACCTTGTCTTCCAGGTATGTACAGAACAACCCTCATTTCTTCGTTGTGGGATAAAAACACCAAAACCTACTGGAAAATCACTCATTTTATTTTGTCTTTTTTCTCATTGATGTGAAATTAACAATCATTATAATTAACTATTTCAAGGTGAACAATTCAGTGGCATTTAGTAAATTCACAATGTCATGCAACCACCCACCTCTATATAATTCTAAAACACTTTCATCACCCCAAAAAGAAACCCTGTACCCACTCAGCTGTTGTTTCCCATTCTCTGCTCCCCCCGATTTCTGGAAACCACCAGTCTGCTATCTGTCTGTATGGATTTACTTATTCTGAATATATCATATAAATGAAATCAATATATGTGACCTTTTTTGTCTGACTTCTTTCACATAGTATAATGTTTTTGAGGATCATCTACATCATAGCATGTATCCATACTTCATTCCTTGTTGTGACTGAATAATATTCCATTATATGGATATACCATAATTTGTCCACTCATCCTTTGATGGGCATTAGGGTGCTTCCCCCCACTTTTTTTTTTTTTTTTGAGACGAGAGTTTTGCCCTTGTTGCCCAAGCTGGAGTGCAGTGACACGATCTCAGCTCACTGCAACCTCTACCTCCTGGGTTCAAGTGATTCTTCTGCCTCAGCCTCCCGAGTAGCTGGGATTACAGGTGTGCACTACCAGGCCCGGCTAATTTTTTGTATTTTTAGTAGAAACGGGGTTTCACCATGTTAGCCAGGCTGGTCTCAAACTCCTGACCTCAGGTGATCTGCCCGCCCCAGCCTCCCAAAGTGCAGGGATTACAGGTGTGAGCCACCGTGCCTGGCCTGGCCTGCTTTCCCCTTTTTAGCTATTAGAGATAGTGCTGCTATGAATAGACATATGTGTATTTGTTTGAGCACCTGGTTTCAATTCTTTTAGGTGTGTGCCTAGGAGTGGAATTATTATACAGGTTGAACATCCTTAGTTCAAAAATCCAAAATCTGAAATCTCAGAATCTGAAACTTTTTCAGTGCTGACATGCTAGTACAAGTGGAAAATTCCACACCTGACCTCATGTGACAAGTCACAGTCAAAACTTTGTTTCATGTACAAAATTATTAAAAATATTGGATCAAATTACCTCCAGGAGTTATGTATAGGTGCATATGAAACATAAATGAATTTCATGTTTAGACTTGGGCTAATCCCCAAGATATCTCATGTATATGCAAATATTCCAAAATTTGAAAAAATCTAAAATCCAAAATACTTCTGGTCCCAAGAATTTTGGACTAGGGATACTCAATATTTATTACATAGTAATTCTATGTAGGAAGCACAGTGAATCTGTTTTCCATAGCAACTGAATCATTTTACATTCCCAGCAGCAATGTACAAGGGTTCCAGTTTTTCTGCATCTCTGCAACACTTGTTATTTTCTGTTTGTTTTATACCACTCAATTTTTAACCTTAGTTAATTCTAGGAGAATTTAAGAAATGACCCCATCCCTCACAATTCCTTTCTCTGAATCTATGCTGTACTTACTTTGGATAGATTTTTAAGTGTCATATAAAAGGGAAAAAATGAGTGTTGTTTTTCTTTCTGAAGACATGATTTAGTTTTATTTATTTTCTAAAAATAGGCATTAAAATAAATCTTTGCTTATTAGAGTAAACTAATACCCTTTATCAAATGGAATAGCCTTTAGCCTGAGAAAACTAAAGAGAATGTAGTCTTCACCAGTGAGCAGCAGATTTTGAAATGATCCGGAAAAAGGCAGCACACATTTCTGAAAAATAGCCATAACTACAGTTATATTACCCTCCTTTGCTACAGCATCCCCTCTTTTTTTTCCTAGTGTCCCTGTCTTTGACCATTTGGGGACAATACAGAAGAGAGGAGGCACAAAACAAAAAATGATGATACTGTGATAACCAGGGCCAAGAATTAAACAGGGTTTCTATCACCAAGTCCCTACCCAGGGCCTCCCTGGGACTGTTCCTTTCCTATAACAAGCCCCAATAATTCAAACTACATTCCTTTCCTAACTTTTACACCCTAATTTCTCAGGATCCTCCTCTGTCATAAAAACTGGCTCCATTAATAGGGTGCATTCTCCACAGTTTTCTGAAGATAGCCTCAAAAGTGTTTTTCATCATTTTTGGGAAACAGATAACATTAATAACTGGTAACATTAAAACAGGTAACATTAATAACTGTGGGGAAGTTAAAGGGCTTAAGAAATTGAAAAGAGTTCTTGTAGTGGTTCATGGCCTTTGGTTCCTAAGCTGACTACCTATCTAATCTACCTAATCAAATCAAGGGGTAAGGCCCAGTAACCTGAATTTTTTAAAGTGACTCTTACACAGCCAGCCTGACTATAGACTTTGGATGACTAATAGTATTTGATTTCTTGTGCAGATAATAATTTGACAGTCCTTGATATTCACCCCTTTACTTTGATTCCTGAGGGTGGAATTGGAATTGCTAAAGTACTCTATCCTCTCTCTCTCTCCGCCCCCGTTGCTCCATCCCTTTCTCTCTCTCTCTCTCTCTCTCTCTCTCTCTCTGTCTCTCTGTCTCTCTCTCTCTCTCTGCCTCCTCCCCACCACCTGCCCCAAAAACACACTTGAAGGAAAACCAAACAAATGCTTTCTTCTTCTGGTTTCTAACCTAAGAGTTGAAGCAGAGCAGTAAGTATTTCCTTCTATCATGAAGGTCATCTGTTCCTCAGATATTCTAGTTCTAGGCAGGCATTTCCAACCCTAGATATGTATCTCCTTCCTCAGAGGGCACACAAGCTCCCTTTTAAGTGAGCATGAAATCAGAAATGGGTTCTGAACTGCTACTTCTGTTGCCTGTAATATAAACAGTTTCCTGTTATTTATTTATTTTCACAAATCCTGATTTTTCTTTCCATTAGATATTTCAGAAAATTTTTATGTTATTGCACCATTGGACTCCAGCCTGGGTGACAAGAGTGAAACTCTGTCTTAAAAAAAAAAAGAAAAGGAAATTTTAATGTTAATTTAAGAACCATGGAGGTAGCAATGTGCCAACCAGCTTCTTGCTACCTTGGTCTGGACCTAAGAATCTACAGGCAGGGCCCTGCTGGCATTCTGTAGGCTGCTGTTGGAATTTTGTTTGAATCTCCTTAATTAGAATTCTTCTGTAGCTGGTTTTGTGGTACCTGACAGAAACCCAGAGACCTGGCAAGTTAGAACAATGCAAAACTCTCTAACCCTATTACAAGAAAAACACTCAGGAGAGAATCTTTCTCCCTCTTCTGCATATCAAAATATCATCATGGAAATCATGGCTCTGACACTGTAGAGACCAGAAAGTCTAAAAAATTATAATAATTTTGTGTGGCTTTCATCAGCCTACCTCAGGTCACAAACACAATCTGTTCTCTTATGCTTTTTGATGACCATACTTTTTAGAATACTGTTTTTGGGGAATAAGGGGAACTAGGAAGAGCCATTTTTAGTTTATTATTTTATTTTTTAAATCATCTCTCCTAAAATGTCAAGAAAGAGCTATTTATATTTCCCATTGGTAGGGTGACCATCATCCTGATTTGACCAGAGCAGTCCCCTAATTCAGCAAAATTATTACTAACGTTTTGTTTCACTTTCAGAAGTTGCTTGTTTAGATGACCCAGTACAGGAACCAAACAAATCAATGTTTGAGAAAACAAAATTTGGACAAGGTAAAAAAAAAAAAAAAGAAAATATTCAATTCCATTTACTTTTATAAGTGTTTAGATTCTACATATTGTGCAAATAGATCAAATAGATGGTCAAATATTTATGCATATCACTCCATATTATAAATAATTGCTGGTTACATCATCTTTATTTCCTGATAGACTTAGAAGATCTTTGATTTCAGAGAACTTTTACGAACTCTTACTTCTTATATTCTTCAATGCCTGGCACAGCATAGCTTTCCAATAAATGCTCATTGAATAAATAAATGAATGAATAAGTAAATGAAAGCATGAACATGATTTAAAAGATTGCTGTTTTAAAACTGGATTTACTTTGATTGATTGTCTTAAGACGTGGACATACCTAGATCTTATAGGCTATAATGGAATTTGTGGTGAAGAATTTAACAAATGGTAAATGGGATTTTGGTTAGTTAATACTATCTCCTTTATCTGAACTTACTGTTTCTTTTCTTTTTTTTTTAGACAGAATCTCACTCTGTCACACAGGCTGGAGTGTGGTGGCACGATCTCGGCTCATTGCAGCCTCGATCTCCCAGGCTCAAGTGATCCTCCTGCCTCAGTCTCCTAAGTAGCTGGGAGTGCAGGCATGCGCCACCATGCCCAGCTAATTTTTTTTTGTAGACAGGGAGTTTCACCATGTTGCCCAGGCTGGTCTCGAACTCCTGAGTTCAAGTGATCTGCTCACCTCAGCCTCACAAAATGCTGGGATTACAGGCATGCACCACCATGCCCAGACCTGAATTTACTGTTTCTAATTGTGGGATATAAGAGGGATGGCCTTGGCCGGGCGCGGTGGCTCATGCTTGTAATCCCAGCACTTTGGGAGGCTAAGGCGGGTGGATCACCTGCGGTCAGGAGCTCGAGACCAGCCTGGCCAACATGATGAAACCCCATCTCTACTAAAAATACAAAAAATTAGCCAGGCATGGTAGCAGATGCCTGTAATCCCAGCTACCCGGCAGGTTGAGGCAGGAGAATTGCTTGAATCCGAGAGGTGGAGGTTGCAGTAAGCCAAGATCATGCCACTGCACTGCACTCCAGCCTGGTCAACAAGAGCAAAGAGCAAAACTCTGTCTCAAAAAAAAAAAAAAGAGTGATGGCCTTTCACATTTTCTCAGCCAGAAATTTAAAAGCGAATTCTCCCTCTCATTCTTCTTCTCTCTCCCTCTTTATGAGAAATCATAAAGAATTCTATTTAAATTTGTTAATCAGTATTTCCTAAACTTATTGAATTAGAGGATATCTGTTCACATTCAGTAGAACAAATAGCAGAAGCCTCAATATCCAATCTGTTTACATATCATTTCGGATACATGGTATCAAGAAAATCCTGAATCATGATGACAAATGATAAAAATTTTTAATCTTGCCATCTTACAACTTCCTTCAGTGAATCATAGATGATGGAAAAGCTTTATTCTGAATTGTATACAAAAACTAATTAAATTGGTAACTCAAGTTAATGCATTGATGGACTCCAGAGTGTTAAAATGTGGTATATTAACACATTTGAAGGTATGTGTTCTTTCTAATTAAAGACTTTAAACATAAAAACACAAACCTTTAAAAATGAAATTCTGCTGATGAAATATTGATGAAACCTCTGAACCATCCATGATCTCTATAAGTCCTTTTAAGTTTTAAAATGGAGTGAGTCTATGGGGCATTTTCCCTTGAAATTTCAAAACTTCCTCCCAAGCCTCTCGCCTTTTTGCCTATTTGGCTATAGTTCCTCTTCTGTGTTATTGAGGGAATCCTCACTGATATTTCAGTATAAACTGGAAGGGAAAAAAATAAGCATTTCCAAATTTCTACATTATTTGTTATCACTAGGTATGGACGTATTGACATATTTTTGACAAAGTTATTTCTTTTTTAATTCTGTTAAGATAGATCACATTTCATTATTTACCCGGAAAACCAATTTTATATATTTGTGTTTCCTGTCACCATAATACCAAGATACTCAAAACACGTTAAGCTAAGTGTATTCATCTAAGCAAAAGAATAAAAGTATCACCTGAAGTCTTTTATTTCCCAAGCCATCATTATAATAATTTACTAATTATATTTTCTTTCATGGGGACTTAACATCATTTGTTCATTTGAAAATAGTACATGCTTTTCCAGAAAAAAATAGACTATTTTTTTGTTCCTAATAAAATGGTCCATTTGATAAAACGGTCCTACTGATAATCTGTTGTAAATAAATGACTTTAATGACAGCGTTTTCTTCATTTCAGTTCTATTATTATGCTTTGTCATTTCTCTGTAAAAGTATGCATAATAGAACACAAACATCCACAGGTGCTTCTGTTTTATGTAGTTAAGCGCTTTTTAAACCTTGAACACCCGAAGATGGGTACCTGATAACAGTGCATAGGGTGTTTATTTCAGCTCTTATTTACCACTCTCGATTCTTTTTCATTTTTTTAATCATAATTTTTTTCACTCTGGTATCATGATTAACACTCTTTTAACCTAACTCATAAGGTATTTAATATATCTACCAATAGGAAAAGAAAGAGAAGAAAATTAAATATTTGTTGATCGTCTGCCATGTGCCAGGCCCTCTGCTACGTTATTTTGTATACATTAGACCATTTAAGAACTTTTTTTTTTTTTTTTTTTTTTGAGACAGAGTCTCGCTCTTTCGCCCAGGCCAGAGTGCAGTGGCGCTATCTCGGCTAACTGCAGCCTCCGCCTCCCGCCTCCCGGGTTCATGCCACCCTCCTGTCTCAGCCTCCCAAGTAGCTGGGACTACAGGCGCCTGCCACCAGGCCGAGATAATTTTTTGTATTTTTAGTAGAGATGGGGTTTCACTGTGTTAGCCAGGATGGTCTCGATCTCCTGACCTCATGATCTGCCCGCCTCGGCCTCCCGAAGTGCTGGGATTACAGGCGTGAGCCACCATGCCCGGCCAAGAACTTCTTTTTAGTAGAATTTCAGGGTTCGTTTTTGTACAACCAAATACACAAAAAAACCTGAACACTTTACATATAAAATCAAGTACCTCAGACTCAATTCAGGTTAATAAACCACCTATTAGATTTTAATTCCCCCCCCAAAGAATGAGGGCTTAAATAGTTTTAAACTTCTAAATAATTATACTTCTGGTTTATTTCTTGATTTTAGTAGTTTTTCAGGTGGCTTTTAATCTTATCAGTGTAAATCTATATCACATTATTAATTTAGGCCAGGTGCAGTGACTCATGCCTGTGTTCTGAGCACTTTGGGAGACCGAGGCAGGAGGACTGCTTGGGGCCAGGAGTTTGAGACCAGCCTGGGCAACAAAGTGAGACCCAGTCTCTATTTTTAAAATGGAAAAATTGGCTGGGCATGGTGGGGCATGTCTGTGGTCCTAGCTACTTGGGAGGCTAAGGCAGGAGAATCACTTGAGCCCAGGAGTTTGAGGTTACAGTGAGCTATGGTCACGCGATTGCATTTCAGCCTGGGTAAAAACAACAAAAAATTATTAATTTAGTTTTAAATAGCAAATCATGTAATACTCCATCACCGTATTTGGCTTTTAGGATCCTTTTATTTTTAAAAAAGGCATTGAACTTTATATTAAAATAACAATAATAGAATATTTTCCCAATATAACTAGAGCATATGTATTTTTACTACCTATTGAGATAATTGTTAATCATTTTGTTTTTGATTAGAATTATATTTCTGATCCAGAATTGTGATATGATAAAAAGATATGTGGTCTTTGTCGCTAATTCCTGCCACAGGGCTTCTAAAACTCTTGGAATTTTCCAAGTGATAAGAGTGATAGAGGCATCTTTTGTTCTAATGAGACAACTCTTGGCTGGCCCCTAGATAGCATCAGGATGAGGGCTGGTCATCAGAAAGACCAAGCCTTGATTAGAAGCTTGGAACTTTCAGCTCCACACTTCAACCTCTCAGGAGGAGAGAGGGGCTAAAGATTGAGATAATCACCAGTTACCAATGATTTAATCAATCATGCCTACTTAATGAAACCTCCATTAAAAACCACTAAATGATGGGGCTCAGAGAGCTTCTGGGTTGGTGAACACATCAGGGTGCTGGGAGAGTGGCATGCCCAGAGATCGCATGGATGCTCCTTGTCCTATGCATCTCTTCCATTTGGCTGTTCCTGAGTTGTGTCTTTTATAATAAACCAGTAACCAGAAGTAAAGTGCTTTCCTGAGTTTTGTGAGTCATTCTATCCAATTATTGAAACTTGGGGTGGGGTAGAGGCACTATGGAAACCCTCTAATTTGTAGACAAGTTAGATAGAATTGTGGGCAACCCAGTAACTGATATCTGCAACTGGTGTCTCAAGTGAGGGCAGTTGTGTGAGACTGAACCCTTAAACCTGTGGAATCTGAAGTTAACTACAGTTAATTAGTGTCAGAATTAAATTGAATTATAGGACAATTGATTGGTTGGACCAGCAGTTACTGTGAGGAAAAAAATCCACACATTTGGTGTCAAAGTGTCATGAGGAAAAATATCTCATTAGAATAAATATATATATATATTCAGAGTAAGCAATGTTTCATTCCATAACCCTAATGAGATATAGAGTGCTTAGTATGTAAGAACAAGTCCAGGAAGACTGAGTTCAAAAATTTTAGACTTAAAAGTGAACCTCATGTATCAACTACTCTTGGGCCTGTTTGGTGAAATATCTTTCCATGGGACAGTAATAATTACTAATAGATCCAGAGTAAAACATCCTATAAATGATACTGAACATTTTACATGCAATATCTAAATCTTGATACTTCATTTCCTCTCTCACCCTCCTCTCCTCAACATTACTGTCAGAGCTAAAGTGGAAGCAAAACTCTAGTGTTTGAAAGCTTTCAGTCTTTTTAGGTGTCTTTATCTGTTCCCATCTCTCTTCACTGGCCCAAAGCTTGGTGGGAGTAGTTTTAAGGGCTAAAGTAAGAGTATGGCTTGAATTGGTGGTGAAATTTTGCTCACTTTTCTTTTATATTTAAACTTCCTGTATTTTATACAACCTATTAAGTTCCTATTAAGTAACAGTGAGTATATTGAGTATTATAATTGAATTATTAAATCAAGAAGATAAAATTTAAGTCTCAGTTTCCTAACTTCTTATGTTATTTCCCTTTCTTGTCTCACATGCTTTGGATTAAAGTATCAAAAAGTGCTAGGCAATTGTGCAATATTATAAAAGCAGATAAATAAATTTTAGAAGGATAAGATAAACTCTGGATTGTTATCATTGGTTACCTGGGCAGGAAGGAGAGGTGGAACAAGGAGAGGGTGGGGAAAACCATACCTATAGGCCATTCCTGGAGCATGTACAAAAGTGAAACCCTAAAATCTCAGTAATAGAATCCTTGAAACCAGAAGGAAACATCCCAGGATAAACTGAGGAGTGAGCACAGACTGGGGCTTACAGAAGAACATCTCCATTCTAGAACTGTGTCTTTGGCTACAGTAGTTACGGGTTATTATTTATTTCTCAGAAGACTGATAATAGAACTCATAATATATTTTACTTATTTAAGGTAGGTGTAATAAACTGCATATATGTTGTGCTTTTTAAGAAAAGAAAAAGCAAACAATTTTTAAAAATATTATTACATACTGGTATTTGTGCTTTTGTGTAGAAATACATAGACATGGAGCAAAGGTTTGTTCAAGTTTTAAAAAGGAAGAAGCTAGGGAGGTTCTTTAGCTCTAACTTTGCTGAATGTTATTTTCCTGAAATGATTCAAATAATTTTGATGCTCATACTCTTATATAATAAAATAACCTAGAAATGTTATTAAAAATTCAAACTGAGAACAAAAATTTGAAATCAGTTTGCTGTATTCTTACCTTTACTTTAAAAAAAAATCTTAACTTTTATTTTAGGTTCAGGGGTACATGTGCAGGTTTGTTATATATGTAAACTAATAACTCAGGTGTTTGGTGTACAGATTATTTCGTCAACCAGGTACTGTATTCTTACATTTACTTAAATGGGGATTACCCTATTTGGCTCAGTTGGGGATTACCCTAGTCGGCTCAGATTTCTGTATGTATGTGTTTTTTGTTTTGTTGGTTTTCCACTCAGATATATAGGGTATTTTCTTGTGGATCTCAACAAAGAAAATTTGAAGTTGGAAGTAGTGCTTAGTCAAAAGTGCAGGATCCTGCTAAAGTACATAGTATGGGACAGCACTGGCTGGAATGAAATGGGTAGGGAATGCTATGGTGGAAGGAGTTTAGGGAGACCTAGTGCAGTAGAGGAGAAGGAGCAGAAGAGATTAAGATGATGAGAACAAGTGTGTTGTAAGGATGATCTTTCTTTTTCTTCCGTTCTTATCACTATGGAAAGGAAACTGTTCTGTAAGAAGCTATTGATGGTCTTAACACTATGCTTTGTGATCTGACGTGCATGTTCTCAGAGCTTCATTTCCATGGGTTTACCCTGGAAGTGCCGCCTTCTGCTACTGAGGAGCCAGCCACTTGTAATTTCCTAAAGTCCTATGATTATAGGAAATTGAGAAGTATATGTATGCTGACAGTGAACTTGAGTGGAGTTGGGGATGGGATTTTGACTGCCATGCCTGTAGAATACTAAAACAAGCTGGAATATAAACTATACAAGTCTTATGGCTGTACTAGCCATTCATGGCTAACCTGTTGAGAAAGATATAAATCAAAACCATGATACCCTATTGACTTTGGTAATAAAGTCAGCCCTGCTTTAAAAAAAATTAAAAAAAGAGGAGGTGGGCCTAAAATGGCCCTATTCTGTTAATTCATTGCAGTTTTTAAGGGAGAGAGAGACCAGGTTTACCTCCAAGCAAAGCTAGTTTAGAATACAAAGTATTATTGACTAACACTTCACAGTTTTACAGAAAGCTTTCACATTATGTGGTATTTTCTCATTTGACAAAGATCAGTGATGGGAATGGTAAGGCAAAAGGAAAAAAAGGTTTAACATTAGCATTTTTATTTTTTTTATTTATTTATTTTTTTACTTGGTACAGTTTTTTTATTCAAGGTTAATTTCGGAAGGGAGAAGGGAACAGAAAGCATGGGTTATAACCCAGCTTGTGCCAAGCTGAGATAAAGGAATACACACAATCAGGCAGAGAACAGAACAAAAATTCAGGGCCTGGGAATGAGAATTTGAGCCAATCATATCTGAAACTCAGTATTCCAGGGTACGGGGACCCCTGCTGACACCTAAATTGAATTTATAATGACTTTATACCACTCTTAGGAGGATTCTATAAATTACTTTGTGTTTTTTTTTCTTGCCCTTATAAATGGGACCTTATTTTCTATAATATTTTTCTGCCAGTTCTTGCAGATTCCGGAAGTCTCTTGGTCAGTCTATATCTCTCTCTTTCATTCTCTTGCGCTCTCTCCCTCTCTCTGTATCTATCTATCTATCTATCTATATTACACGAATATATAAGCATGTATGAAATATAAATAGATGGTCTGGCTTTTATCTGACATGATTCCCCTCTAGACCAAATAATTTCTTTTAGCATTGCTTGTAGTTTAAGTTAACTGCCAACAAATTCTCTCTTTTTATTTGAAAATGTCTTTGTTTTGTTTTGTTTTATATTATTATTTTATTTTATTTTTGGAGATAGAATCTCACTCTGTTGCCCAGGCTTGAGTGCAGTGGTGCAATCTTGGTTCACTGCAACCACTGCCTCCCGAGTTTAAGTGATTCTCCTGCCTCAGCCTCCCGAGTAACTGGGGTCACAGATGTGCACTACCATACCTGGCTAATTATTGTATTTTAGTATAGATGGGGTTTCACCATGTTGGCCAGGCTGGTCTCCAACTCCTGGCGTCAAGTGATCTATCATCCTCAGCCTCCCAAAATGCTGGGATTACAGGTGTGAGCCACCATGCCCGACCTTGTTTTACTTTTTAGAGATATTTTGGTGTATTCTAGGTTGACCTTTTTTTCTTTCTGCACTTTATTTATTTATTTATTTATTTATTTATTTATTTATGAGACGGAGTTTCACTCTGTCACCCAGGCTGGAGTGCAGTGGCAAGATCTTGGCTCACTGCAACCTCCACTTACCAGGTTCAAGCTTTTCTTCTGCTTCAGCTTCCCAAGCAGCTGGGACTATAGGCCTGTGCCACCACTCCAGGCTAATTTTTGTATTTTTAGTAGAGATGAGGTTTCGCCATGTTGGGCAGGCTGGTCTCGAACTCCTGACCTCAGGTGATCCTCCTTGGCCTCCCAAAGTGCTGGGGTTACAGGTGTAAGCCGCCACGCCCAGCTTCTTTCTACACTTTAGACATGTTATAGTTTGACTATAGTATACATATGTGTGTTTTCTTTGTGTTTGTCTTGCCTGTGGTTGCTTAAGCTTCTTTTTTTTTTTTTTTTTTTTTTGTTTGTTTTGTTTTTTTGGGTTTTTTTTTTTTATGTTAAACATTTCATTTATTTATTCATATGTCAAAAATTATACACATAGCTGCAAAAAATAGCTTATACAGGAAATGAGACCAACTAGTAGGCTTTTTTAAAAATATGACAGAATTATAACCTCCCTGAAGGTGATAAGAAGTGGAAAAATCACAACATAAAGAGAAAATCATCACAGGAAGTGAACCCTGATAAGAAAATTGGTTCTGTAAAGTATAAAATTACTCTTTTTAATTTTTAAATTTCATATTTTATAGAGAAGGAATGTCTTTTTTTTTTTTTTAAGTTGCATTTTCTTTTTTTTTTTTCTTTTTTTGTAATTATTATTATTATTATTATACTTTAGGTTTTATGGTACATGTGCCCAATGTGCAGGTAAGTTACATATGTATACATGTGCCATGCTGGTGCACTGCACCCACCAACTCGTCATCTAGCATTAGGTATATCTCCCAATGTTATCCCTCCCCCCTCCCCCCAACCCACAACAGTCCCTGAAGTGTGATGTTCCCCTTCCTGTGTCCATGTGTTCTCATTGTTCAATTCCCACCTATGAGTGAGAATATGCGGTGTTTGGTTTTTTGTTCTTGCGATAGTTTACTGAGAATGATGATTTCCAATTTCATCCATGTCCCTACAAAGGACATGAACTCATCATTTCTTATGGCTGCATAGTATTCCATGGTGTAGATGTGCCACATTTTCTTAATCCAGTCTATCATTGTTGGACATTTGGGTTGGTTCCAAGTCTTTGCTATTGTGAATAATGTGGCAATAAACATACGTGTGCATGTGTCTTTATAGCAGCATGATTTATAGTCCTTTGGGTATATACCCAGTAATGGGATGGCTGGGTCGAATGGAATTTCTAGTTCTAGATCCCTGAGGAATCGCCACACTGACTTCCACAAGGGTTGAACTAGTTTACAGTCCCACCAACAGTGTAAAAGTGTTCCTATTTCTCCACATCCTCTCCAGCACCTGTTGTTTCCTGACTTTTTAATGATCGCCATTCTAACTGGTGTGAGATGGTATCTCATTGTGGTTTTGATTTGCATTTCTCTGATGGCCAGTGATGGTGAGCATTTTTTCATGTGTCTTTTGGCTGCATAAATGTCTTCTTTTGAGAAGTGTCTGTTCATGTCCTTCGCCCACTTTTTGATGGGGTTGTTTGTTTTTTTCTTGTAAATTTGTTGGAGTTCATTATAGATTCTGGATATTAGCCCTTTGTCAGATGAGTAGGTTGCGAAAATTTTCTCCCATTTTGTAGGTTGCCTGTTCACTCTGATGGTAGTTTCCTTTGCTGTGCAGAAGCTCTTGAGTTTAATTAGATCCCATTTGTCAATTTTGGCTTTTGTTGCCATTGCTTTTGGTGTTTTAGACATGAAGTCCTTGCCCATGCCTATGTCCTGAATGGTATTGCCTAGGTTTTCTTCTAGGGTTTTTATGGTTTTAGGTCTAACATTTAAGTCTTTAATCCATCTTGAATTGATTTTTGTATAAGGTGTAAGGAAGGGATCCAGTTTCAGCTTTCTACATATGGCTAGCCAGTTTTCCCAGCACCATTTATTAAATAGGGAATCCTTTCCCCATTTCTTGTTTTTCTCAGGTTTGTCAAAGATCAGATGGTTGTAGATATGTGGCATTATTTCTGACGGCTCTGTTCTGTTCCATTGATCTATATCTCTGTTTTGGTACCAGTACCATGCTGTTTTGGTTACTGTAGCCTTGTAGTATAGTTTGAAGTCAGGTAGCGTGATGCCTCCAGCTTTGTTCTTTTGGCTTAGGATTGACTTGGCGATGCGGGCTCTTTTTTGGTTCCATATGAACTTGAAAGTAGTTTTTTCCAATTCTGTGAAGAAAGTCATTGGTAGCTTGATGGGGATGGCATTGAATCTGTAAATTACCTTGGGAAGGATGGCCATTTTCATGATATTGATTCTTCCTACCCATGAGCATGGAATGTTCTTCCATTTGTTTGTATCCTCTTTTATTTCCTTGAGCAGTGGTTTGTAGTTCTCCTTGAAGAGGTCTTTCACATCCCTTGTAAGTTGGATTCCTAGGTATTTTATTCTCTTTGAAGCAATTGTGAATGGGAGTTCACTCATGATTTGGCTCTCTGTTTGTCTGTTATTGATGTATAAGAATGCTTGTGATTTTTGCACATTGATTTTGTATCCTGAGACTTTGCTGAAGTTGCTTATCAGCTTAAGGAGATTTTGGGCTGAGACAATGGGGTTTTCTAGATATACTATCATGTCATCTGCAAACAGGGACAATTTGACTTCCTCTTTTCCTAATTGAATACCCTTGATTTCCTTCTCCTGCCTAATTGCCCTGGCCAGAACTTCCAACACTATGTTGAATAGAAGTGGCGAGAGAGGGCATCCCTGTCTTGTGCCAGTTTTCAAAGGGAATGCTTTCAGTTTTTGCCCATTCAGTATGATATTGGCTGTGGGTTTGTCATAAATAGCTCTTATTATTTTGAGATATGTCCCATCAATTCCTAATTTATTGAGAGTTTTTAGCATGAAGGGTTGTTGAATTTTGTCAAAGGCCTTTTCTGCATCTATTGAGATAATCATGTGGTTTTTGTCTTTGGTTCTGTTTATATGCTGGATTACATTTATTGATTTGCGTATATTGAACCAGCCTTGCATCCCAGGGATGAAGCCCACTTGATCATGGTGGATAAGCTTTTTGATGTGCTGCTGGATTCTGTTTGCCAGTATTTTATTGAGGATTTTTGCATCAATGTTCATCAAGGATATTGGTCTAAAATTCTCTTTTTTTGTTGTGTCTCTGCCAGGCTTTGGTATCAGGATGATGCTGGCCTCATAAAATGAGTTAGGGAGGATTCCCTCTTTTTCTATTGATTGGAATAGTTTCAGAAGGAATGGTACCAGCTCCTCCTTGTACCTCTGGTAGAATTCGGCTGTGAACCCATCTGGTCCTGGACTTTTTTTGGTTGGTAAGCTATTGATTATTGCCATAATTTCAGCTCCTGTTATTGGTCTATTCAGAGATTGAACTTCTTCTTGGTTTAGTCTTGGGAGGGTGTATGTGTTGAGGAATTTATCCATTTCTTCTAGATTTTCTAGTTTATTTGCATAGAGGTGTTTGTAATATTCTCTGATGGTAGTTTGTATTTCTGTGGGATTGGTGGTGATATCCCCTTTATCATTTTTTATTGCATCTATTTGATTCTTCTCTCTTTTTTTCTTTATTAATCTTGCTAGCGGTCTATCAATTTTGTTGATCCTTTCAAAAAACCAGCTCCTGGATTCATTTATTTTTTGAAGGGTTTTTTGTGTCTCTATATCCTTCAGTTCTGCTCTGATTTTAGTTATTTCTTGCCTTCTGCTAGCTTTTGAATGTGTTTGCTCTTGCTTTTCTAGTTCTTTTAATTGTGATGTTAGGGTGTCAATTTTGGATCTTTCCTGCTTTCTCTTGTGGGCATTTAGTGCTATAAATTTCCCTCTACACACTGCTTTGAATGCATCCCAGAGATTCTGGTATGTTGTGTCTTGGTTCTCGTTGGTTTCAAAGAACATCTTTATTTCTGCCTTCATTTCGTTATGTACCCAGTAGTCATTCAGGAGCAGGTTGTTCAGTTTCCATGTAGTTGAGCGGTTTTGAGTGAGATTCTTAATCCTGAGTTCTAGCTTGATTGCACTGTGATCTGAGAGACAGTTTGTTACAATTTCTGTTCTTTTACATTTATTGAGGAGAGCTTTACTTCCAAGGATATGGTCAATTTTGGAATAGGTGTGGTGTGGTGCTGAAAAAAATGTATATTCTGTTGATTTGGGGTGGAGAGTTCTGTAGATGTCTATTAGGTCTGCTTGGTGCAGAGCTGAGTTCAATTCCTGGGTATCCTTGTTGACTTTCTGTCTCGTTGATCTGTCTAATGTTGACAGTGGGGTGTTAAAGTCTCCCATTATTAATGTGTGGGAGTCTAAGTCTCTTTGTAGGTCACTCAGGACTTGCTTTATGAATCTGGGTGCTCCTGTATTGGGTGCATATATATTTAGGATAGTTAGCTCTTCTTGTTGAATTAATCCCTTTACCATTATGTAATGGCCTTCTTTGTCTCTTTTGATCTTTGTTGGTTTAAAGTCTGTTTTATCAGAGACTAGGATTGCAACCCCTGCCTTTTTTTGTTTTCCATTTGCTTGGTAGATCTTCCTCCATCCTTTTATTTTGAGCCTATGTGTGTCTCTGCACGTGAGATGGGTTTCCTGAATACAGCACACTGAAGGGTCTTGAGTCTTTATCCAATTTGCCAGTCTGTGTCTTTTAATTGGACCATTTAGTCCATTTACATTTAAAGTTAATATTGTTATGTGTGAATTTGATCCTGTCATTATGATGTTAGCTCGATGTTTTGCTCGTTAGTTGATGCAGTCTCTTCCTAGTCTGAATGGTCTTTACATTTCGGTATGATTTTGCAGTGGCTGGTACCGGTTGTGCCTTTCCATGTTTAGCGCTTCCTTCAAGAGCTCTTTTAGGGCAGGCCTGGTGGTGACAAAATCTCTCAGCATTTGCTTGTCTGTAAAGTATTTTATTTCTCCTTCACTTATGAAGCTTAGTTTGGCAGGATATGAAATTCTGGGTTGAAAATTCTTTTCTTTAAGAATGTTGAATATTGGCCCCCACTCTCTTCTGGCTTGTAGGGTTTCTGCTGAGAGATCCGCTGTTAGTCTGATGGGCTTCCCTTTGATGGTAACCCGTCCTTTCTCTCTGGCTGCCCTTAACATTTTTTCCTTCATTTCAACTTTGGTGAATCTGACAATTAAGTGTCTTGGAGTTGCTCTTCTCGAAGAGTATCTTTGTGGCGTTCTCTGTATTTCCTGAATCTGAATGTTGGCCTGCCTTGCTAGATTGGGGAAGTTCTCCTGGATAATATCCTGCAGAGTGTTTTCCAACTTGTTTCCATTCTCCCCATCACTTTCAGGTACACCAATCAGACGTAGATTTGGTCTTTTCACATAGTCCCACATTTCTTGGAGGCTTTGCTCGTTTCTTTTTATTCTTTTTTCTCTAAACTTCCCTTCTCGCTTCATTTCATTCATTTCATCTTCCAGGGCTGATACCCTTTCTTCCATTTGATCGCATCGGCTCCTGAGGCTTCTGCATTCTTCACGTAGTTCTCGAGCCTTGGTTTTCAGCTCCATCAGCTCCTTTAAGCACTTCTCTGTATTGGTTATTCTAGTTATACATTCTTCTAAATTTTTTTCAAAGTTTTCAACTTCTTTGCCTTTGGATTGAATATCCTCCCGTAGCTCGGAGTAATTTGATCGTCTGAAGCCTTCTTCTCTCAGCTCGTCAAAGTCATTCTCCGTCCAGCTTTGTTCCGTTGCTGGTGAGGAACTGCGTTCCTTTGGAGGAGGAGAGGTACTCTGGTTTTTAGAGTTTCCAGTTTTTCTGCTCTGTTTTTTCCCCATCTTTGTGGTTTTATCTACTTTTGGTCTTTGATGATGGTGATGTACAGATGGGTTTTTGGTGTGGATGTCCTTTCTGTTAGTTTTCCTTCTAACAGACAGAACCCTCAGCTGCAGGTCTGTTGGAGTACCTGGCCGGCCGTGTGAGGTGTCAGTCTGCCCCTGCTGGGGGGTGCCTCCCAGTTAGGCTGCTCGGGGGTCGGGGGTCAGGGACCCACTTGAGGAGGCAGTCAGCCCGTTCTCAGATCTCCAGCTGCGTGCTGGGAGAACCACTGCTCTCCTCACAGCTGTCAGACAGGGACATTTAAGTCTGCAGAGGTTACTGCTGTCTTTTTGTTTGTCTGTGCCCTGCCCCCAGAGGTGGAGCCTACAGAGGCAGGCAGGCCTCCTTGAGCTGTGGTGGGCTCCACCCAGTTCAAGCTTCCAGGCTGCTTTGTTTACCTAAGCGAGCCTGGGCAATGGCGGGCGCCCCTCCCCCAGCCTCGCTGCCGACTTGCTGCTTGATCTCAGACTGCTGTGCTAGCAATCAGCGAGACTCCGTGGGCTAGGACCCTCTGAGCCAGGTGCGGGCTATACTCTCCTGGGGCACCGTTTCCTAAGCCCGTTGGAAAAGCACAGTATTCGGGTGGGAGTGGCCCGATTTTCCAGGTGCCGTCTGTCACCCCTGGAAAGGGAACTCCCTGACCCCTTGCGCTTCCCGAGTGAGGCAATGCCTCGCCCCTGCTTCAGCTGTCGCACGGTGCGCTCACCCACTGACCTGCGCCCACTGTCTGGCACTCCCTAGTGAGATGAACACGGTACCTCAGATGGAAATGCAGAAATCACCCGTCTTCTGCGTCGCTTGCGCTGGGAGCTGTAGACCGGAGCTGTTCCTATTCGGCCATCTTGGCTCCTCCCCCAACATTAGCATTTTTAAATTGAAAACTCCACTTCCAGAAATTACTAAGCTAACAAATGTCCATAAGCACAGTTTTCCAAACAATTTTGTTACATCAACTCAAGCCTCCCAAGCTCAAGCCACTTTATTTTCAGTGTATTAATTGAGAAGATGGGCATGTTGCTGCCTCTGGAGCCACTGCCTACTATTCTGTACTTTGGGTGGTGATCTTCTCTGTGTAAACAACATAGTGATGATTTCTTATTAAAAATAAGATGTGGCACATATACACCATGGAATACTATGCAGCCATAAAAAATGATGAGTTCATGTCCTTCGTAGGGACATGGATGAAACTGGAAATCATCATTCTTAGTAAACTATCGCAAGAACAAAAAACCAAACACCGCATATTCTCACTCATAGGTGGGAATTGAACAATGAGAACACATGGACACAGGAAGGGGAACATCACACTTCGGGGACTGTTGTGGGGTGGGGGGAGGGGGGAGGGATAGCATTGGGAGATATACCTAATGCTAGATGACGAGTTAGTGGGTACAGCGCACTAGCATGGCACATGTATACATATGTAACTAACCTGCACATTGCGCACATGTACCCTAAAACCTAAAGTATAATAATAATAAATAAATAAAAATAAATAAATAAATAAATAAATAATAAAAATAAGGTGAAGCTCACCTTATTTGAAGTGTGTCTGGCCCTCCCTTTAAAACAAGCACTTTTATTTAGGCCTGTGACTTTTTTTTTTTAAGAGATGGAGTCTTACTTTCTCACCCAAGCTGGGGTGCAGGGGCAGGATCATAGCTCACTGCAGCCTCAAACTCCTGGGCTCAAGTGATCCTCCCATCTCAGCCTCCCAAGTAGCTTGGATTATAGGCTTGAGCCACTGCACCTGGCTAGGCCTGTAACTTTTGTAGCAAGACTTCCCTTTTGGAGAGAAATGCTAGGGTTTTATGCCCACAAGTCCACCTTGCTCTGATTTTTCCCAACTTTTCCCAAGTTAACATGTGGCTGCATCATCTCAAGAGGATCAAATGAGATGAAAAGTTCCTAAAACAATCACTGTGGAACAATAGGAATTATCGTAGTTATAAAGATGGCTGCATTTACATATCAGGTCTTACACTCCGACATCCTAATACCAATACCTTAACGTATAGATATTTCTGTGTGTATTCATCTTTTCAGCCATCTATTCATCTGCCCTCATGTATTGGAAGTTTTGTAATATAGTTATTATAGTAAAAATGATACCAAAATTGGCATATTTTGTGGAGCTTGTATTTTTTCATATCATGATCCTCTACGTGCTTAAATATTCGTGATCTCTCTGTGCCTCCAAAGAGAAAGCCCCAAGGTAGACCTAGTGGTCTTTGCAGAAATATTCCATCTACTTCTCAGAGTTCAAAAGTTCTGTATTATGTAAGATTAGGTTTGGCTGCATGCAGCAGAAAACCCTAAATAGCAGTGGTTTCAACACACAAAGATTTAGTCGTTCATTAGAAGTCTGGATCCATAGCATTCCAGATGAGGCACAGCAGCACTACAGAGTCACTGAGTCTTTCTACTCCATCTTCCTTTGTGCTGGTTTACATCTTGAAGTAAACTCATGGTCCAAAATAGCTATGAATCTCTAGCCATCACATCTGCATTCTAGGCATTAGAAATAAGGAAAGTAGGGAGGCAAAAAAACAGGGCTTCCTAGCTGTCTGTCCCCTTAAGGAACCTTCCCTGAAGTCAAACACAACACTTTGATTTATATCTCTTTAGCCAGAGTTTAGTCATATGCCACACCTAGCTGCAAAGAAGTCTGAAAAATATAGTTTTTCTGTGTGACACATTGCCTGTGATTGTTAATGAGGAGAAAAACAAAATGGCAAAAATAGAGGCAACTTAATAGCCTCTGCCAAAAATCCTTTTTAGGAAGCTATAAAATAATAGTTAATGTCAATTTAGACAAAGTAAATTGTATTGGGTGATCTGGCACATTGCAGGAAACTTTACATTGGAAATTCACACAGTGGATTCACAACAGGATAATGTGGTTGGAGTCATGCTGGCTATGAAGGAGTAAAGACTATAAGAGCACAAGTGTAAAGTGATGGGGCTTTGTGTGTACCCTCTTAGCTAGAGGCCTCCCTGCTCTGCACCTTTGGCACCACGTCTAGGAACCGCCAGTGCCACGGTGTCAAAAGATTCCTGCCCTATCCCTAATCATTTCTGCTATGCTCTATTAAGAACAGTTTTTCGGCCGGGCGCGGTGGCTCATACCTGTAATCCCAGCACTTTGGGAGGCCGAGGTGGGCAGATCACCTGAGGTCAGGAGTTCGAGACCAGCCTGGCCAACATGGTGAAACCCCGTCTCCACTAAAATTACAAAAAAATTAGCCGGGCGTGGTGGTGGGCGCCTGTAATCCCAGCTACTTAGGAGGCTGAGGCAAGAGCATTGCTTGAACCTGGGAGGCAGAGGTTGCAGTGAGTCGAGATTTCACTATTGTACTCCAAGCTGGGTGACAAGACCAAGACTCCACCTCAAAAAATAAAATAAAATAAAATAACAGCTTTTCTCAGATGTCAGTTAAACTGTGCTTGAATTAGGCATTATGATCTTGTTGATTTTGCTGGCAGTTTCATATAACATTGTGGAAAGTGATAATAAGTATTGCAGCTACTTCCAGCAGTCATTTCAATGTGTTGCTAAATAATGATGTATGTTTTTAAATATTAAATATTATTAAATATTAAATATAATTAAAATATTAACTATTATTAAAATATTAAATATTATTAAAATATTTAATGTTTTGAAAAGTTATAAAAATGAGTTACCTCAAAACTTCATTTTAGTCTTCATAGAATAAGAACTGTAAGCAGTGGTTCTCTAAAGCAGTGGCTGAATTAAATATTTAAGTGTATAGATACTTCAGAGCTGTTACCAAAACATGAGCTTTTAACTGTGTTTTACTTGGAACACTAGATTTAAGGAAACATTTACGCTCCACTGAAGGTGCCCAGTGAACTAAGGAATACAGTTTTGGAACAGAATTTTGATACCTACAGATATTAAATTCCTGACCTAATTAGCTCCATGCTCTGATTAATATTTGACCAAATCAATGCAGACAAATTTTGTTTTATAGGGACAAGGTCTCGCTATGTTGCCCAGGTTGGCCTTGAACTCCTGACCTCAGGTGACCCACCCATCTTGGCCTCCCAAAGTACTGGGATTACAGGCATGATCCACCACGCCCAGCCCCAGACACAATTTTTAATAGACACTTGCCTAGTCCTAGGAACTTTAATGGATGCTAAGTATATGAAAGATGCTTATGCTAAATACTAATCAGGAAGATGCCCATGAAAATAGTAGACAAATTTTTCTACCATCAGAATGGCAAAACTTAAAAAGACTGATAATATTCAGTATTGGCAAAGATGTGGAAGAAAAGAACAGGTATTGTCACACATAGTCTCATAATACTGTTGGTGGTAGTATAAAAGGATGCACTTGGGAGGGCACTCTGGCAGAACCTCTTAAAATGTAAAATGTTTACAGACCCCTCAACTCAGTAATTCTGCTTCTGAGTATCAATCCTATAGAAGTATTGGCACATGCCTGAATAGTGAAAAGTGAGGAATAAATTATGAATTATAACAAATTACGATAGATGCATTAAGTTTTTCAAATCATAACTAAAGTGGGGGACAGTATCTTATAGACGAAAAGACTAGTGTTAAATAATAGTGTTTGAATGATGAAACTAGGCTAACTTTGATGAAAAGAATTTAAATTAATATGTAAAGATTTATTTCTATGGGTTTTTCCTAAGAAAAAAAAGTTCCTTAACTTTTATGAGATACCTTGTTTCTGGAAGTCTATAAAACAAAGCTCCTAATAAGGGAATTACTATGTTTACATATGGACCATGTGTAAAAAAGTTTAAATTCTTTGGATTATAAGTGATGATTTAAAACCCACATCAGACCGGCTTCAACCCCTCAAAAAGGAATTTTATTGACTCATTTACATGAAAGACCAGGAGCAGATCTTCAGGTTTCATTCAGGGTTCAAAGAGCATGACAGAGCACCAGTTTCTCTTGCTTTCCATTTCTCAGCTCCATTTCCTCATTTTGGCTCCATCCTAATAGCCTTTCTTCTCATCATCCCAGGGCTACACGCTTCCAGGTTCAAGTCTAAAAAAGAAGACTCTGTATGTGACTCTTTGCCAAAATACCCAATAAAAATCTCATTGCACTTTGGGAGGCTGAGGTGGGTGGATCACCTGAGGTCAGGAGTTCGAGACCAGCCTGACCAACATGGCGAAACCCCATCTCTACTAAAGATACAAAAATTAGCTGGGTGTAGTGGTGGGCACCTGTAATCCCAACTACTTGGGAGGCTGAGGCAGGAGAATCACATGAACCTCGGAGGCAGAGGTTGCACTGAGCCAAGGTCGTGCCATTGCACTCCAGCCTGTGTGACAGAGTGAGACTCCATCTCAAAAAAAAAAAAAAAAAAAAAACTCATTGCATGTCACTTCCCTCTGAATGGGATATGTTCTGACCCGTGAATCTATACCTGTTCACTCATTGGTGTAGATCTAAGCAAATCAGGAGGTTGAAAACAACTCTACCAGAAGCATGTGGGCCAAGTATGAAGAAAGAGTTGGCCATACAGAGGTGACACTCATATTGTTGCTATCTGTGGAATAAGATTCAACTTGCTGAATGATGTACAGCTCATATAGCCAATCTCAGAGAAAAAAAAAAAATCTCTCAGGCTGTCAGGGAGCTTGAAGAAACCAGTTTTAGGACCATTGGCCCCTTAGACTGGTAGAGCCAAAAGGAACCCTCTTCATCATCACTCCTCTCACATCTCAGAGATGGAAGTCTGGAAAAGCCATATGACTTGCTTGAGATCACACACCAAGTTTGTGGCAGAGGCAGGACTAGAAATCTTGCAGCCTAATACTCTTTTTAGTACTAAATAATAATAGCGTCTAGTAGTTATTATTTGCTATTATGCCCGGCAGTATGCTAAGAATTTCACATGCAAAATCTCACTTAATACAACTGTTTTATTCTCCATTTATTGGAAATTGAGGCACAGAGGAGCTTGTACAACTACCTTCAGAAGCTTCCACCATCCTTTTTCTGCTGATGTTTTAGACTTCAAACAGGCGCCTCTTTCCCAAGATCAGCCAATGCTGGTTCATAGCTTTGTCTTGAGTACAGAAAATAGGTTGAGGGAAAAGGTCCTGATCAGAAAACCTGTTACGTGTGCCCTCACATAGACTTGATTGGATTCTAGGATTTGTAATAGCAAAATTTACATCTTAAATTTCAGAGGGCAGTTTTTAATTTGTTGATACTTCTTTAAACAGGAACTTCCAGAGAGTCAATGCAAAGCATCCCACGTTATCTACAAATAAATGAAATACTATTAATCAGTGATCAAGAATTTCTCCCATGCCACATAATGGATCAGCATTGGAAGTTTTGTGTGGAATGTGAGGAACTAACACCCTAAAACCTTGGTTTCTTAATATTTTATTAGATATTTGTTCAAATTAGCAACAAACATTTATATTTCATCTTGTATAATCTGGTGGGCCTATTTTAACATACACTTTATGTGTTTATGAGTTGCTATTTAGGATGTATGTTTACTGTTCTTAAGATGTATTTAACTGTTCAACAATTATATAAGATTAATGCTTTTTTGCCATTGAAATAAAGGCACGTTTGAACTAGACCATATTGATTGGCTCTCTGGCTTTCTTTTTACTAATATAAACTTAAAACTAACTTTTCAATCAACACCTCTACCTTTGTATAAAAAACAATTGATCCCTAAGGAAATAAGGATACAAGTAAGTGTAATCCATGGATAATTGGTCCTAAAAAGGCCCAGGTTAAACAAATCCCTTAAGAACTTAAAGTCCTAATACCTTTCACATTTCCTTTGAAGTTTTTCTCAAAATCAAAATGTAAAATTATGAAGGAGGTTTAAGTTTCATAAAATTTAGTGTAGATAGGATTGTAGCTGTGGTAAGTCTTGGAACAAAGAATGAATCAAGTGTTGATTTGAAGTCTGATCATTTAAAATAGAACATACTTCACCTTTGACTTTTGCTACATTATCATGAAGACTTTTTTTTAAAAAAAGAGATATATTTAAGAGATTTTTCAGTTTTCTCAAGGGTCTGTCTTAATCCTTTGATAGCCAAGTTACTCTTTCCTTGTCCTTCATCACCCCAGTTTCCCAAATAAGCTTTTGGCTCCATGGCCTTATTTATCCCTTCTCTTTCTTTTGAGTATAGAAGTCAAAATTGCAATAAACATAACAGGCATACCTCAGAGATACTGCAGGTTTACTTCCAGACTACTGCAGTAAAGTGAATGTCAACTAAAGGGAGTCACGTGATTTTTTTTCCCAGTTTCTATAAAAGTTATGTTTACACTATACTGTAGTCTATTAAGTATCTAAAGGCATATCTTAAAACAATCAATGTATGTACCTTAATTTAAGAATATTACTAAAAAATATGAGCATCTGAGCCTTCAGCAGGTTGTAATCTTTTTGGTGGTAGAGGGTCTTGCCTTGTGATGTTGATGGCTGCTGCCCAATCATGGTGGTGGTTGCTGAAGGTTGAGGTAGCTGTGGCAATTTCTTAAAATAAGACAACAGTGAAATTTGCCACATCAATAGACTCTTTCTCTCATGAAAGATTTATCTGTAGCATGCATTGCTTTTCAATAGCATTTTACCCACAGTAAAACTTCTTTGAAAATCAGAGTCAATCCTCTTACACCCTGCTGCTGCTTTATCATCTAAGTTTATAGAATACTCTAAATCCTTTGTTGTCATTTTAGCAATGTTCACATCACCACACCAGGAGTAGATTTTGTCTCAAGAAACCACTTTCTTTGCTCATTTGTAAGAAGCAACTCCTTATCCATTCAAGTTTGATCATGAGATTTCAACAATTCAGTCACATCTTCAGGCTCCACTTCTAATTCTAGTTGTCTTGCTATTTCCACCACATTTGCAGTTGCTTCCTGTACTAAAGTCTTAAACCCCTCAAAGTCATCCATGAGGATTGGAATCAACTTCTTCCAAACTCCTGTTAAGGTTGATTATTTTGATCTGCCATGAATCACAGATGTTCTTAATGGCATCTAGAATGGTGAATTCTTTCCAGAAGGTTTTCAATTTACTTTGCCCAGACCAATCAAAGGAATCACTATCTATGGCAGCTGTAGCCTTACAAAATATATTTCTTAAATAATAAGACTTGAAAGTCAAAAGTACTCCAGTAATATTTTGAAAGAAATCTTTTATTCTGAGCTGTACATCTCAACAGTGGGCTTTAAATATTCAGTAAATCATGCTGTAAACAAACAAATGTGCTGTCATCTAAGCTTTATTGTTCCAATTCTAGGGCACAGGCAGAGTAGATTTTGCACAGGGCTCTAGGATTTTCAGAATGGTACATGAAAATTGGTTTCAACATAAAGTCACCAGTTGCATTAGTCCCTAACAAGAGTCAACCTGTCTTTTGAAGCTTTGAAACCAGGCATTGACTTCTCTTTAGCTCTAACAGTCCTACATGGCATCTTCTTCCAATAGAAGGCTGATTAATCTATAATGAAAATCTGTTTAGCATAGCCACGTTCATCAATAATCTAGCCAGGTCTTCTCGATGATTTACTACAACATTTACATCAGCACGTGCTGCTTCACCTTGCATTTGGATTGTAGAGACAGCTTCTTTCTTTAAACTTCATGAACCAGCCTCTGCCAGCTTCAAACTATTCTTCTGCAGCTCCCTCACCTCTCTCAGCCTTCATGAATTGGAGTTAGGGCCTTGCTCTGGATTAGGTTTTGGCTTAAAGGAATGTTGTGGCCAGTTTGATCTTCTATCCAGACAACTCAAACTTTATCTCAGCAATAAGGCTGCTTTGCTTTCTTATCATTTGTGTGTTCACTGAAGTAACACTTTTAATTTCCTTCAAGAACGCTTCCTTTGCATTCACAACTTACCTAACAGTTTGATGCAAGAGACCTAGCTTTAGGCATATCCCGGCTTTCAATATGCCTTCTTCACTAAGCTTAATCATCTCTAGCTTTTGATTTAAAGTGAGAGGTGTGCAGCTCTTTCTTTCACTTGAATACTTAGGCCATTATAGGGTTACTAACTGGCCTAACTTCAATATTGTCGGAACAAAACAACTATAATAATAACATCAAAGATCATTGCTCACAGATTACCATAACAGATATAACAAAAAAGTTTGAAATATTTTGAGAATTACCCACATGTGACACAGACACGAAGTGAGCACGCGTGCTGTTGGAAAAATTGGTGCTGATAGACTTGCTCAATGCAGGGTTGCCACAAACCTTCAATTTGTAAAAAAAAAAAAATAATAATAATAATATCTGCAAAGTGCAATAAAATGAGGTGTGCCTGCTCTCATGCAAGTCCAGTGATTTTGGTGGGTGCTGATATGGTGTTGCTTTTTGAATATTTTCTTATTTTAAATGTATAGAACATTAAGATACATCTTTAGAATATATAAGAAACTGCTTAACAGTGGCCCCTGGAGAAATAAATTACGGGGCTGGAGAACCAAGGAAAAAGACCTACTTTTGACTACATGTACCTGGAAATATTTGTCTATTAATAAAAGTGTAAGGACATATTAAATCATTTTATTTTTCTTCCTTCAAGAGTCCAATGAAAATGTTCAGGATAGAATAACCCTACATATTGTTATATTTGAGAACCAACAGAAAATTGTATTGTTTCACTATAATTTCCTTGGAGTGCCTGTTTTGCTAATTCTTAAATAATCTGTATGAGACTTTATTCTGTATTTTGCTTTATTATTTAAGAAGATAACTAAAATATGAGCCATTTGAGAATATATGTACTAATTAAATTATATATATAAATAAAATGTAAATTGTTGGAATGTTTAATGCAAGTACTGGTTTATTAAAGAAAAATTATATACCTTTGCATGCATAATATATACACATATACTGGTATATATGTAGATAAAGTATATTATTATATATGCATACTATATATAAATATATAATATATACTTTTTAATAAATAGCTCCAAAAATGTGTGTTTCTATGTGTGTGGGGTGGAGGTGGGGGTATGTTCAGTAAAAGTTCTAGAATGCTACAGATACAAATGTTTATAGTGCCTATCCCTAAGGAAGCTAGACTGAGGAGGATGAAAGGGTACTTTTATAGTTTACTTTCAACTTTAAAAAAATTAGGCACACGTCTTTTGTAATTAAAAAAATTTTAAGATAATAATTTTTAAAACAGGCATTTTGTCTAGTGATTACAACCTATGAAAGTCATATATGCTAAGTTTTTAATACAAAAGATCTTGCAATTCTAAGTTTTCATTTTGGTGATTAAATTCTTAATTTCCCAAGCCCATTCACTCTATTTATATACCAACTGGTGACTGAAATAACATCCATTGCCCTTCAGGCATGCTGAGCATTGCCCAAACTAAACAACAAAAGGGTCTACTCCAATCAGAGTTGGGGAGAACTACCTTACCCTAGATTATCTCTGTGAGAATACTGGGCAATTTAGGATGTTAGCTACATGTTTTACCTACTCTGGGTTCTAAATGAAAGCTTTAGGCTTCTGATCCTAAACCATAGATGAAAAATAACTAATCAATCTCCTACGTGGTACTTTTATCCTTTTTATAAAACTGATTTTTTAACATCTCTGGAATACTCCATACCCAAAAAGGAAACCTATTCATTTTCAAACAGGTAGTCCTCAGTGTTAGAAAGCTGGAACCCCTATGTTCCAGGCCTCACAACCCTAAATGATAATACTTCTTTTTTTTACAAGCTGAATTATTATGGCACAGCTTCCACTGGCTTGGCTATTGGAAAATTCTAAACATACATTGCTATGGCTTGGTGGTTCCCTCTGAAACTCATGTTGAAACTGAATCCCCAATGTAGCAGTGGTGGGAGATGGAGCCTTTAAGAAGTGACTGGGTCGCCGAGGCGGGCCGATCACGAGGTCAGGAGATTGAGACTATCCTGGCTAACACGGTGAAACCTCGTCTCTACTAAAAATACCAAAAATTAGCCAGGCGTGGTGGTGGGTGCCTGTAGTCCCAGCTACTAAGGAGGCTGAAGCAAGAGAATGATGTGAACCCGGGAGGCGGGGCTTACAGTGAGCCGAGATCGTGCCACTGCACTCCAGCCTGGACGGAAAAAAAAAAAAAGTGACTGGGTCGTGAGGGCCAGGCCTCATAAATAATAAATTAATTGATTTTTTCATGAGTTAATGGATTAATGGGTTATAATGGGAGTGGGTTAGTTATCACAAAAGTGGGTCTGTATAAAAAGCCAGGTTGGCTCTCTCTGGTCAACTCGCCCGCCTTGTGATGATGCCCTGCACTGCCTCAGGGCTCCAGAGAGTCCCCACCAGCAAGAAGGCTCTCATCAGATGTGGCCCTGAGACCACGGATTTCCCAGCCTCCAGAACAATAAAAACCAAATTTATTTTCTTTATAAATAGCCCAGTCAGGTGTTCAGTTATAGCAACAGAAAACAGACTAAAACATACATCTTGTCTTTTCCTTCTCAGGTTCTCTTTCATTCAGTCCCTTCAACTTCCTCTCCTGAGTTCAGTTCTTATCAGTGCCTGTCTGGACTATATGCAGCAGCAATCCTAACCCATTTTTCATACTCCCACTCTTTCCCTTATTATACACCTGTGACACACTGCTGCCAAATTATTCTTCTTAAAGATCTATGTTGCTCCCCTGCTGCTGCAAAAGTAAAATCTAGGCCCAGTATTCAAGATTACCTGACTATCTGGCCCTAACATAACCTTTCAACTTTACCTCCCAATGCTCTCTAACCTTTGACCTTAAACTCCCTTTTCATCTCTGTTATGGGCTGAATTGTGTGCCCCAAAAATTCATATTTTGAAGTCCTAACCCCTAGTACCTCAGACTGTGACTGTATTTTAAAGATAAGATAAATTACAATAAGGTCATCAGGGTGGGCTCTAATCCAATCTGACTGATATCCGTATAAGAAGAAAAAATTGGGACACACAAAGGAACACCAGGATACATGCACACAGCTAAAAGATCATGTAAGGACACAGCAAAAAGGCAGCCATCTACAAACCAGGGAGAGGGGCCTCAGAATGAAATCAACCATGTGGACATTTTGACCTTGGATTTCACACCTCCAGAACTATGAGAAATAAACTTGTTTTAAGCTACCCATTTTGTGGTATTTTGTTATGGCAACCCTAGCAAACTAATCCCTAACTCTCCCCTACATTTGTTTACACTATTTCCCCTACTTAGAATGTTCCCTCCTCTCTCTGCCCATCTGTGTTTTTCTTATTCTTTGAGGCCTCTCCTCAGATATGACCACCTGTGTTGCTTTCTCAGACCATCCCAATCCAAGCACTTAACATTTACTGCATGGCTATATTAGACTGTTCTCACATTGCAATAAATAAATAACCGAGACTTGGTAATTTATAAAGAAAAGAGGTTTAGTTGGCTCACGTTTCCGCAGGCTGTACAAGAAGCATGATTCTGGCCATCTGCTTGGCTTCTGGGGAGGCCTCAGGAAACTTATAATCATGGCAGAAGGCAAAGGGTAAGCAGCCATGTCTTACGTGGTGGGAGCAGGAGGAAGTAGGGGGAAGTGCCACACACTTTTAAACAACCAGATCTCATGAGAACTCTATCATGAGAACAGCATTAGGGGGATGGTACTAAACCATTAGAAACCACCGCTATGATCCAACCATCTACCACCAGGCCCCACCTCCAACACTGGGGATTACAATTGAACATGAGATCTGGGTGGGGACACACATCCAAACCATATCACTGACATTACTAGTTTTCTGTCTATGGTTTATCTACCTCATGTATCTGAAAAACTTATTGAGATCAGGTTCAGGGTTTCACACTTTGTATTCCCTATAAAATATCTTGAACATAGTAGATGATCGAGAAATATCAACCAGTTAGTATTTTCAGATACAATAACAGAAAACCCTACTCAAAATGGCTTAAGCAATACGGAAAATTTATCATTTCATTTAACAGATCCAGAGGCAGGAACTTCAGGGTTGATTAAGTCTTCAACACAACGTCATTATTGTTCTCACTGTTCTTCTTAGTCCCTTCACAGTGCCAAGATGGCTGTGCTGTTACAGGTCGTTATACATGTAGAAACAGCATCATTAGGATAAGGAATTAGATATTTTTTCCAAGACATTTGTTTTGGAAAGGAACCTTCCCTGAACACACCCTTACCCCAGGAAACTTGTGTCTCATTGGCCAGAATTGTACCACCTACCATTCCATTCTAGCCAGGGAAGTGGTGTTACCTTAATTGGCTGAGAGAAGTACATGCACATGTGCAGGTGAGCAGTCCGCTGCACAAATTCCAGACTCTGCCAGTTAAAAAAACAAATGAGCAAGCAGAAACAAAATGGGGGAGGAAGGATGGAGGAGATTGGGGTAAGAGCTAATATTTATTGAGCACTTATATATACCAGTCATTGTTATAAGCACCTTTGATGTATTAACTCATTTAATCCTCACCACAACTTAAAAGGTAGGAGATGATTATTATCCCCATTTTGCACATGAGGTAGCAGGTGCAGGATGAAGTAATGTGACCACATAGCAGCTACCAAATGGTGGAGCCGGGATTCAAACCTGGTAATCTGGCATCAGAGCTCATGCTGTTAGGCACTATGTATGTCTCTTGCTCAACCAAAAGTATTTACCTCAAAATATATGTTAGATTATTAAAACAGTGTCAGCATCATTCTGAGTAATGGTAGCCCTATTGATTCCTTCCACTTATACATGCTGGGGAAGTCAACTTTTGCTGCCTTTGAATGAATGAAAGGCAGACAGGGCAGACAGAAATACTCATTGAGGGCCAAGCCTGGTGGCTCATGTCTGTAATTTCAACCCTTTGGGAGGCTAAAGCAGAAGGATCACCTGAGCCCAGGAATTTGGGATTACAGTGAACTATGACTGCACCACTGCCCTCCAGCATGGGTGACAGAGTGAGACCCTGTCTCTAAAAAGATAAACATAAACTCACTAAGAGAAAATGGAATGCAGAAGTCTCACTGATAAGTTCTGATATAAACACATTAGTACCTGCTCTTGAGTCTCCCTCTTTTTCAATCTAGCACATTCCAGGAAAAAAAAAAAAAAAAAAAAAAAGCTTTATTCAAAGCTTATTCCGTTTGAGATATTTCTCAAATTCAATGTGCAATGGGAACTAGCTGGTTGCTTTTAAGTGAATCCATGTGCCTAATGGGCCTGGATTTTAAGTCCCTTTGGATTTTCTGTGCTATTGAAGACCAAGAGCACATCAGCTCTGCATGTGTTTCTTTGGAGTCCCTCTCCAATCTTTTTCTCATCTCATTTTGTTGAAGCCTATTTTAAAGAAACCAGGGACACATCTTTCTTAACATGTAAAAGCCAAGAAATGTGATTCATTTCTCCTTAAACTTCATTTTAATGTTCTTATGTCCCTAATTTTTTTTTAGCCATATAAATAAGAGGAAGAGAACTTGAGGCCATGTCAAATCAACTTGCCTCAGACTTTAGCCCCTAGTTCAGGATTTGTGGTTAACTTCTCAATTCCTAGACATATTTTTAAGTTCCTATTTTTTTCATTTGGGCTGTGATGCTTTTTAAGCTTTAAAGTAGGAATAGTAGATGCAAACATTTGAAGCTGTAATGTCAATACTGGTGTTCTAAAAGTTAAAAGCAGTTAACATTCATGTTTTTGGCTGTTCTCAAGACATCTTAAAGTTCCATGACGTATGGCAGTTTGGCTGAGATATGAGGTTCTATGTTATCCTTCAAAGCTGGAGGCAAGGAAGTGGTAAGGCGAGTTGCCTAGCTGGTGGGTGAGCCTCACCAGTCACCTCACATCTTTATCTCAGCATAGCTTTTTTGTTCTCTGTTCCTTATTGCCTACACAGTAACTGTCATGAAATGATTAAATAGAGCAAAGTCAAAACTATTTTTCTTTGTGTAAAAATGGCCTCAAAAGAAATGCTGATGATAGAAATGAAAAGGTTTAAGAAAATGTGTCTTAGCCCCCACCCAAAATCCAGGATAAATTAAAAAATAGTAAAATTTAGAAGAGCCCAGCTCTGTGACACAAATGACTTTATATGTAGTAATGCAAGCCCAGAGAGGCCCTGGCCCTCTGGAATTGTGGACCGTCTTTTCCTTTAGAAGCCCTGTGGGATGACTTGAGCCTCGCAGTCCACTAACACCCCACTTTTAGTACCTCTACCCCATTGCTCTACATTTTCCCCAAGAAGTTACATTCTCCCACTATGGCTGCTTTTCTATGAAACTCTCCATCAGCCTGCCGGTCAGGATGGTCCCTGGGCATTGCTGTCAGTCTCTAGTGCTGTCACCACCTCCTCCATCCTTCTGCCTTATGCTAACCTCACCCCACCTGGTTCCTTTTTCCCCACAGCACCATCCATGCCAGCTGATGTGGAACAAGCTTTGCTTAAGGCTTGCCAGCAAAGAGGAAAGAATTATAGCACAACACAGCACAGCAAACAGCTTAAAATGACTGGACGTGACCTCTACCACAGAGAATTTCTCCTTGTTGACATTCTCTTCAGACATGTTTTTGGCAGAGGTTATAAGTTCTAGGCTGACATCCCAGCTCTACCAATCCCTAGTCATAGAACCTTGTAATCCTCCCCAGTCTCATCCTATGTCTGCAAATGGGGCTGCCAATGTGCCTCCCTCCTACAGTTTTTGTGGGGGATTAAACGAGGTACTCTGTGCAAAGCAGGCATCACAGTGGCTGATACATAGTGACTGCTCAATAAATGATAGCTGTTGTTATTATGAAGATTATATGGGCCAGGCTCTCCTCTTTCTTTCTAAACCTCTAATTAGCAACACTGCTGCTTCTCTCTCTCTCTTCTCTCTGCCACACACACACACACACACACACACACACAAAAAAAAAAAACTCCCTTATATCCAATACAGCAGAATCTTTGAGAATGAGTCTGAGCATTAGTAGTCCCAGGGACTAGGGTTTGAATGTGTTCCCCAAAGTTCATGTATTGGAAACTTAATCCTCAATGCAACAGTGTTGACAGGCGGAACCCTTAAGAGGTGATTACATCATGAGGGCTCTGCCTTGGGCTTTAATACCCTGCCCAAGTCTGCCCCCACCTAAGAGATTCTAATTTCATTGGTCTGGAGTGGGTATCAGTATTTTTAAAATCTCCTCCAGATAATTGCAATCAGCAGCCACTGACCTCTGCAACCTGCTGTTATCAATTCACTTTTCTTTCCCACCAACCCTCTATTACTGTAGTAATGCATGTTTCCCAGACAGTCCTATTAAAAGAATCACCTGGGATATGTCTTAAAACTATAGATTCCTGAGCCCCATTCTAGGCTTACTGAATCAGAACCTGCAGCAAATTTTTTTCCAAATGCCTAGATGAGTCTTATCAGGCAAATGTGAGGAGCATTAATCCAAGCTATCTTAGTCCATTCTCAGTTGGTTAATATGTATTTTATTCATTTATTTAACAACCATTTAATGGGCACCTAATATGTTCCCAACATTTCTTCAGGTGCTAGGAATACAGCAGAGAATAAGACAAAGCTCATGCCCTCAGAGATAGTATGTCTAGGAGCAGAGTAAACAAGCAACAATTTAATTTCAGATAGTAATAAGTGTCATAAAGATCACAGAGCAGGAAAAAGGCCAACAGGTGATGTGGAGGTGGGACAGGCTGTTGTTCTAAAAAGCATAGCCAAGGAGGGCCTGTTTTCAAGAAGTTGCATCTGAACAGAGAACTGAGTAATAACTGCTTACAAATTCCATTGCAACCACACTTATATAATTTTTATTCTATATGTCTCATGTGTCCTGAATTAGATAGGATTTTCTTTTGGTCAGGAACTGTCTTTTATATTTTTGTACTCTCCCATAGCAACCAGTGTAGCACTATGCACAACCAAGACTCAGTGAATCACACTAGAATCAAAAGCATTTCAAGATTAAATATACTTTTAAAGACAGCCAGCAGAAGATTCAGCAAGTTACCTGCTTGCTAAGCAAAGGAAAATCCAGGGAAACACATTAAATCATCAGATACTCAGCCCAACATTAGACTTCCTGCTTGCTTTCCGTTGCTAGTCATAGTTGCAGATTCTCATCAGAAAATTTTCAAAACATGCCAAGATCTGGTCGTCTGTGTATAACTTTACACATTGGTGAGATCAGATACTGAGTTTTAATTGTCAATTTCTGCTGGCATACCATCCTGTAATGTAGTTTCTTGTTTTTTACTCAGCTTCCCCTCAACTTCTCAGTGTTCTGAGTGCCCTCAAAGTTTCATTCAACCCCTATTTCTTTAAGATAATCAATGAAGTTCTGCAGAAGCCCACTAGATCCTATTAAGTCTCTGAAGGCCTAAAGGAGACTTCAACACACTTGCACATCCTCAGAAGGTTTAGTGAAACCAGTTCAGATGTCTGGGGAAGGTTTTTCACAATTCCAGTTTGAGATTCACGTAGCTTTTAGAAAAACTTCCCATTTCTTGCAGGATTCTCTTTTTCTTTAAATGCTTTCTTTGGACCAAAAACAATGCAATCAATACTGGAAGGCTGGCCCACGAGCCAACATCATGGGGACATTCCTAACTGAGGAATATCCAGGCAAATATGCTTCATATCAACTCTACAAATGATTTGCTCTTTGACATTTGCAAGTTACTTAACTGTTTGAGCCTTGGGATCCTTGGTTATAAAATATGATGTCCCTTTCTCTGATGACACCCAGGATTGTCATAAAGATCAAATAAAATTACTGAAAGAAGAGAGCACTTTTTTTTTTTTTAAGAAGGAGTCTCACTGTGTCACCCAGGCTGGAGTGCAGTGGAGTGATTTCAGCTCACTGCAACATCCGTCTCCCAGGTTCAAGCGATTCTCCCGCCTCAGCCTCCCAAGTAGCTGGGATTACAGGTGCCCGCCCCCACGCCGGCTAATTATTGTATTTTTACTAGAGACTGGATTTTGCCATGTTGGCCAGCCTGGTCTCAAACTCCTGACCTCAAGGGATCCTCCCACCTCGGCCTCCCAAAGTGCTGAGATTACAGGCATGAGCCACTGTGCCCAGTGAAGAGAGCACTTTAAAGCATGCTAATTGTTATGGCATTACACCATGCTATTAGTACAGTAAGAGTAATTCACCATGTTCTTATACTCAGTATGGTAGGTATTTGCATCCCTTCAGTCTTTCATTTCTGCATGAAACTCAAGAAATAAAATTCTGCCAGGCACACTCTTCCCCTTGGAGCTGTGTTTCTGATAAGCTCTCCTTATTTCTCTTTGCTTTTTCAATTTTTTCCTCACAGATGTGTTTGAATCACCCTCACCTTTGAGTGAAGTCTTGCAGCTGTATCCTCAGTGACTGTGCCCCTTTGGCTGAATTCCTTGTGTACAGCTGCCATTTGGTCCCTAGATTGTCATTTGGCTCCAGTTAGTTGGCTCTTAGTGACTCCTGTCTTTATGTTCTCAGTGCAAGGACTACCTCTGTAACTAGTTTCTTGGAGGGCAGGGGCTGTGACTTACACCTCTTTGCATCCTTAGCTCAGGCAATATGTTTTTATTAACAATGACTTTTGGAGATTGCACCGGGTTAAACAGCATTCTCTGAAAATTCATGTCCACCTGGAACCTGTGAAAGTGACCTTATTTGGAAATAGGGTTTTTGTCAAGTAATCAAGTTAAAATGAGGTCATACTAGATTAGGGTGGGCCCTAAGTCCAATGACCAGTATCCTTAAAGAAGAGGGAAATGTGTTTGCAGAGGAGACACAGGAAAAGGCCAGAGACTGGAGTGATGCAGCTGCAAGCCAAGGAATGCCAGGAACTACCAGCAACCACCAGAAGCTAGGAAGGGGCACAGCGGGATCCCAGCCTTGCTAACACACTGATTTCAGGCTTCCAGCCTCCAGAACTATCAGGAAATACATTTCTGTTGTTTTAAGTTGTGCAGTCAGTGGTATTTGT
This sequence comes from Pongo abelii, assembly GCF_028885655.2. NCBI lineage: Eukaryota > Metazoa > Chordata > Mammalia > Primates > Hominidae > Pongo > Pongo abelii. Next base: position 82,559,212 of record NC_071989.2, on the reverse strand, counting down.
TAGGCAGTCCTAGGAGAATAATACAGGAATGATGAGCGCAATGAGCATGCTTACAGTGTGGCAGACCATTCTGGGGCCACTGCCATCTTTGGGCAACCCACTTTCAGAAGACCTGCAGGGCCGGTTACAACAAAGTTTTAAGGGATGAAAGAGAGTAACCTGGCCAGGCGCAGTGGCTCACACCTGTAATCCCAGCATTTTGGGAAGCGAGGCAGGCAGATCACGAGGTCAGGAGTTCAAGACCAGCCTGGCCAATATGGTGAAACCCGTCTCCACCAAAAATACAAAAATGAGCTGGGCGTGTTGGTGTGCGCCTGTAGTCCCAGCTACTCGGGAGGTTCAGGCAGGAGAATCGCTTGAACCCAGGAGCGGAGGTTGCAGTGAGCCGAGATTGCACCACTTTACTCCAGCCTGGGCGACAGAGCAAGACTCCGTCTCACAAAAAAAAAAAAAAAAAAAAAAAAAAAAAAAAAAAGAGCGTAACTTAAGGCAGTGAGTAGAAAGGAGAGGGAAACAGCTGGGTATGGTCTGAGAATAAAACAATCCAAAACAAAAACTGCAAACTTTATGATGAATAGGTTTTTAAGAAATAGTTTGCTTTAGGACAAAATAGTTGATTTGGAAGTTGGAAATAGAGGAGCAAGTAAGTGAGTGAATGGATATCCACTTTATGACATGATATATGCAAAATAATAAAATTGACCTCTTTAGGAGGAAGTGAGTGTATTTCCTAGCATGGCTTGTTTGAGATGTGTAAGCTGTAGTTAATGATGGCTAGTGGTTCCTTTACATTCCAGTCTTGGAGACCTCAGTGGTTAAGAGCATGGACACCATTCAGACCACCCACTTACTGGCAAGTTATTTCACCTCACCTGCCTCCCTCTCATCATCTGTAAAATCAGAATTAAAGTAGCACTTCCCTCATAAAGTTGTGAGGATTGAAAGAGTTAATCTGCATAAATTGCTTAGAACAGTGCTCAGGGTGGATAATAGAAGCCTTAGTTGTTTTTACCATCATGACTATCGCCATCATCATGTGCAAATGAGGGAGACCCAGGAAGTGTAAATTATTATTCCAGAAAGAGGCGGTCCCATGGGGAGAAAATGAAGGCAAAGCTGGCCATTTGCTTGAAAGTACATCTGTAAAACGAATATTAAAACACTTGCTCTCCGAGCACAGGGAGTTTTTTAAAAGGCGTGGGGGCTGGGGTAGACTCAAAGTCTCTCTACTGCTTTGGGCAGATTCCAGATTCCGGGAGTGAAGCATATGGGGACCCATGTGACACTCCCTCTTTGAGATTCACTGGGTCCTAGGTCCTAGGTCCTACCCAGCTCCCCACCCAACAGCCATGCACATTGCAGGCCCTCAGTCAACACTGATTGACGCAAGGGATAAAGGAACAAAAAGACTGGGACTGACTTGTCTGGTGCCACTCCTTGCCCTGAAAGGCAAGCCCTGGGAGCCCCCGGCCCCGAAAGGACGTGGAGCCTCGCGGGAGACTCCTGGAAGTGCGTGAATAGCAAGCACAGCGTGGCGCGCCCGCTTTACAAAGTTAGCATATTCACAAGAACCCGCTCGGAAGGCCAAGTCCTTGATGTGGGCCAATTGGTTAAGTAGCTGTGTGCTTTCTTTCCAGTGCACTTATTTGGTGATCCCGATTGGCGTCCACAGAGCCGCCACCCTCACTCTCGCTTGAGGATAAAAAGCAAGCCGATTTGGCATGTAGGCACTGTTTGAAAAACAACTTTGCACTCCAGTTATTCGGCAAAAAGCTCCACCTTCTCACGCTGCTGATAATATTTCTCGCGGCTGCGTGGGACACTCCTCGTCTCACCCATGAGAGCGAGCTGCCTTCTGTCTGGTTGGGCGATTCCTGCACGGCCTGAGCCTCCGCAGAGCCCGGCGTTCAAGGGGAAAAAAGGAGCCGCGGATGTGAGTTTGCTTTGTCACTGCCTTGCGAGCGACTTTGGGCAAGTTACTTAGCTCTCCTGACCTCAGATTTCTTGTCTAATGTGGGAGGGAACCGAACGTCGATGACGCTCTGGGCAGCGGCGGAGAGCCGAGATCACCACGCGCCCCTCGGAACTTTGTCCGTAGCGCGGCGCGGAGACTGGGAGCGCAGGGCAGGGAGCTCCCTCTGCGGGAGCGCGGAGGCGCTCCTTTCGCCGCACGTTACGGGGGCCGCTCAGCGCTCTCCCACCCCGGGCCGGGCGAGAGCGGTTCCCCAGCAGGGCGACGGAGGAGCGGGGCGAGAGCGAGCGGCCGCGGAGAGCCTGGGATCCCAGAGCGCAACCCTCGGCCCCAGCCGGGGCGGCCTCCGCAGCCGCACGGACCCCGCGTTCGGGGCTGCCCCGCTCCCTCTCGTAAGTCGACTTGGCCACGCGGGGGAGCGAGGGTCGCCCGGGGCTGGAGATGTTCACCCGATCTCAGCCTCGTCACCGCCGGGACGCCCCGACCCTCTGCTCCTCACGACTTTCGTTTTCCCGCCGGGGAAAACTTCGGCGCCGCGTCCATCTGCAGGCGGCAGGCGGGGGCGCCCTCCCGGAGCCGCGCGGGGCACCGGGGTGAACCCCGGCCTCTCTCCGCGCCTGCAGGAGCCCCGGGGCCAACCAGAGCGCGCGACGGGCGGACACAGCGTCACGGGCCGGGTGGGCGACCCCGGCGCGCGCCTAGCAGACGCCGCAACTTCGCGGCCGCCTGCGGCCAGACGCAGGGAAGTTCCCAGAGGCCAGCGGGGGGAAAGGGCGGCGGGAGGCGGGCGCGGAGCGTGTCCTGGATAACGGGCGCGGGCCGCGGCGCCGGCTTCCTGGGCTCGCGGGCGGAGCGGAGCCGCCAGGCTGGAGTCGCGGGCTTTCCCGGGACTCTCCCCGAGTGCCAAGAAGCGGCTCGTGGGCGCGCCCTTGCCGGGAGCAGGGGCATCCTGCCGTCCTGGCCCTTCGGAGCCCAGCGCCGCCCAGCCTGGCCAGCGCTGCTGCGGGGCGCAGGGGGCCCGGGGGAGCTACTGAGCCCGGCTTCCTGACGCTCGCCTTTCGGAGCCGCCTGCCGCTTCTCCGCAGCCCTGGACCAGAGGGGACAAGCGATGCTGCCCGAGCCCCCGCCCCTGGGCTTCGGGACAGGGACACGGGGCGCGTGAAAGGACTGCTACCGCGGCTTCTGCGCCAGGGCAACCGGGGCTGGAGGGGGCCTCCGAGTTCTTTGGGGGCGGAAGCTGCGGGCCGCGCCTCCCAGGCCTCGCCCTTCCCAGAGACCAGCTTCTGGGCTTTTTAAGGTCAAGTTTTTTGTGCCGCAGAGCGGGCCGGGATCGTCCCCCTGCGAGGTGGCGGTGCCTACCACAGCGGGTCGGGAGCTTCTGGGATCCGAGCCGAGAAACGGGACGCTCGAGTCCATTTGCAGTCTTCACGTAGGAAACGGTGCTAGGTAAACGGGGCGAGTGGGTGTTGTGTAAATTTAAAGACTCAGCTTTCCCTGACGGGGAAGTTTTCCGAGTCACGTAGGCTGGGAAACAGTGTATTGTCCCCTTGCTGGGCAGGCAGAGAGGCGATATTGGCCTTGGGACACTTTTTAAATTCCTTTTTTTCTTTCTTTTTCTTTTTTTTTTTTTTTTTGTCTTTAAAAATGGGAGAACAACAAACCAGAAGATTAACAGAGTTGGGGCTAATATAATGCGTTGAATGGTCTCATGTGAGTAGACAGAAGTCACCCTTTTTGATTTGCATTCATAAAACATGCCCCTGTTAAAGCATCAATAAGCCTAAAACATTCTAGAAACTAACAGTTCATTCTGACAGCTTTTGTTGATAGTCTCTTAAGGAAGTAAAATCTTTAAAAGTGAAAAAGTGAATCATTATAGAGAGCATATCCTATGTTGCACTTTCTAAGGATCCAATTTTGTGTGAGAAATGACCAGTTAAGATGTGTTGTTGATTTATCTCTTTCTGGTATCAGGAGAGAAACAATAGCCAAGGAATTGTGTGGCCGCTGAATTTTCTATGGGGGGACTGAAAGGAGCTTCCTGCTGCGGGGTGGTGGTGGGATGAGAAGGTTTATACTCTTTTCTTCGGGGGAAAAAGTTTATACTGATTTGCTAAATGTCACATCTCCTGCACAGAGGTAGGTAGGGGTGAATGGCATAGTCGGGCAATCAGTCAGAGTTGGCACTTTATGGCACCTGGCCAAGTGCCTTCAAGATAAGCAGGCCATAAATACAGGTGCTTCCCAAACTAACTTTGAATGACCTATGGTTGTTTTCCAGGAAGGGAGTGGGAGAGAGAGCAGGTAGAGGGCCCTGTACCTGACGGTGCTGTTTCTGCCTCATCCTTGACCCACGGGTGCTGGGAGCATGACCTGGTGACCTGGGGCTTATCACAGCACCACGTAGGAGAGGTAAAACGGAGCCAGCTTCAGGGGATTTCCTTCTTAGGTTACAAGGCGGGAAGAAAGCAGTGAGACAGTAAAAATGAGCAAAGCAAGGCTGAAAAGTGAGTTCTTCAGTCCACCTGTGTTGAGCACTGGCTGTGAACCAGGCGCATTGGCTGCTGTGAGGCGCAGATGTGCTGCAGCTCACTGCATCTGTGCTGAGGCAGGAGGCCTTGCTGGGGAGACTGAAGGTGGGCTCGAGGATGAGTGGGAGCTGTGTAAACTAAGCAGCCAGGGGGGAGGGAAGAGGTGAGAAAGGGGAGTATTCCCATCCCCGGGAATGGTGTGTGCTGAGACCAGAGGAGAGGAGAGCCTGAGAGCTGGAAGAAAAGACAGGTTCAGTATGACCTGAGGGGAGGATGGAGAATGGCACGAGGGAGGCAAGCAGATACCACGGCCAGGTGATGCCAAGGGTCATTGTGGCAAGTGGATCCTCAGGACAGTTTCACACCTGATAGTACGCAGATGAGATATGGATTAAAAGCAAAACAAAACTCTAGCTGCCCCGTGGAGAATGGACTTGAGGAGCCCCTAAGTAGACAGGGCTGGGTCAGAGGGTGCAGGAGGCCTGGCAGTTGAGACTGAGGTAGTGCCAGTAGGGATGACACAGTGGGCGGATTCAAGGCTGGCTCTGGAGTGACTTGGGGCTGAGTTTTGTGTAGGGTGTGAGAGCAGATGAGTTTTGGGTAGGGTGTGAGAGTGCAGCGTGACTCCCTCTAAGCTTGGGTGCTGCTATTTACGGAAACAGGGAACATTGGAGGAAGAAAGACAAGTTTGGTTTTATTGAGTCTGGGCAGCTTTCGAGGCTCCTAAGTGGAATGGCTTCCCGAGTGGCCACATAGTGCACTCGCTGGCTGACTCTCCAAAGATGGTGGTCCTCTGTACAAGGGGTGGGGTCTGAATCCTGGGGTGGATGGGGTGGGGCGAGGCAGTGGTGTCTGAGGACTGGAAGCTGCTCCCAGAGTGACAGGTGGGACAGAGGGCTAGGTACTTTAAGAGGAGGGAGCCTTAGACATATGTGAATGTGATGGAGCGAGTTGGAAGGAGAAGCTGAACACACAGGATGTCTGGATCGCCTCTCCCTTGGATTGCGATGGTATTTTGATATCAAGCTCATATAAGGTAAACTGTCAACATCTTACAGAAACAGTGTTTTAAAGCACGTGTGACTGTGAGTGATTTACTTCACAGATCATACAAATGTAATGTTTAGGAGAAACATGGATGATAATCACGCAACAGAGATGCAGCATAGCTAAGAGCAAGACCTCACAGTGAGACTGCTGAGCTCCTGGGTCTGACTCTGTCACTCCCTAGCTTAGGACCAGGCCCAAGCTTCCTAACATTCCTGTCTCAGTTTCCTGGTCTCTGAAATGGCACCACACCTAAGGGGTAGGTGCTCTACAGCGCCTCCTTGTGGGCTGTTGTAAGGATTGCCTGTGTGCATTATGCAAGCACATAAAGTGCTCGGTAAACCTTAGTGCTGGTGGTTTTATTATCGTGATGCCATTTCTATCATTTCTGGTTGTATAATCTGAAACCTAGAGAATGTTGAGAACCTGTCCAAGCCCATACAGCCAAGGAATGGCAAAGTTAAGGCCAGGATCCCATTTGCCTGACTCACAAGGCAAGGCACCTTCCGCTTAATGTGTCAACAAGTGTCAGGTGCTCGATGCTGTATAAAATTAACTGTAATAAAAGGATCCAGTCACTGCTTGCCAGAGTGTAGTGAAGCAAAGCAAATAACATCAACATTGAGGCTTACAGACTTTTCTCAAGCAATTTAGAGATGTATGTTTTGTATTAATTTGCATTACTTTGCATGTCATTTATATGCATTCCCATATGCTTGTAATTTTCCTAGTGGGATCTAAAGACTGAAGCTTCAAGTATATAAGAGTAAAGAAAATTAATCAGGAATTGAATGCAGCCGTTTCCATCCTAATAGATCTCTCGGGATGGTGGGCTCAGTGTGGGCATTTGGAGACAGGATTGGATCAGTATTTACTCTTTTAGATGTGGGGAGCCAGATATCATTTGATAAAGGTAGCTCACAACTTAATATGTTATGAAGTTTGATCTGCTGAATATAACAGAAAAATACAGGCAAAGTGGAGGAAGACCAGAGGAAAAATGTTTACCATATAAGATGCCAGAAAATGAAGCAGAAACAGAAGTCTGCTTTATGAAGCTGAACTAATAAGAAACACTAAGGGGCAGAAAGGAAAGACTGAATTTCTGCTAAGCGATATGAAATGTTAGAAAGAACATAATCTTAATCACAAATGTGTGAGACTTCAAAACCAGTAAATTCTTCCCGATGTGGATTTACTGAGAAACAGGCCATCGGGTCTTAGTGGAATCTTAGAACTACAGAGTATTTTTTTAAAAAAAAACTACAATTTTGTTACTTAGAGCAGCGATTCTCAAAGTGTGGCCTCAGGACCAGCTACATCAGCATCGCCTGGGAACCCGTGAGGCTCAGCAATTTGTGTTTTAATAAGTTCTTTAAATATTTAGAGCCAGCTTTCACTCCTCTATTGAGTCATTACTTCTTCGGCCTTAACCTTTCCATGTCCGTCTTGTGGTCATTAGCTTCTCACTGGGCTGCTTAACTTCTATCAGTTACTATTCAGCAGAAGGATGTAGCCAGACACGAACTCATTTGTCAGGGTGTCTGCCCAGGACAGAGCAGAGTGGGGTGGTCCCTTCCTTAGTCCCAAGGTCTAAACTGTGGAAATGCTTTCCTCTTTGGGTGGTACTATTCATAGAAACAGGGATTCGCAGCCTGCATTCAGCTTTCGCATTCTGCAGCTTTGTGGTTCGCATGCTGTCCAGGAGCACGACGGTTTTGGTTTTGTTTTTGTTTTGCTGCATTTTGTTTTCTTTTGACAGTCTCGAACCAAACTGTGACTCATGCCAAATAATATGGTCAGCCAAAACACTGAACTATCCTCTAGAGATGCTCTTGTCAAACCACGTTTCTCCACGAACCACAATTCTCCATGAACCACGTTTCTCAATTAACGAATACAGTTAATTTTTTGCACGTATTAGTTTTGTACTTCTCTCTGTTAAAATTTATCTTACTAGATCCAGGTAATCTGCTTGGTTCCTATTTCTGTTATTTTCCATATAAGCTGTGTCTCACCTTTGTGTCCTTTGCCAATTTGGGTGCTGCTATCCTGGTTGAGGAGTTAATAATAACGTGAGCATCTTTGTTAGAGGCCTTCCTCACAGTTAATGAGGCTCAAAAACTTGGCATCTTTTGCAATCCTTCTGGGTTAACATCAGAGGAATAGTTGTCATCAGTCCAATCATTGTTTGCATTTAAATTACTGTTATTCTAAAGTCCTTCTGCACATGGTTTCTCTTTATAGGGCCCATGTTCTAGAACTGCATCCTCGGTCACTGTCCCAATACAGCCATCTGTAGCACCTCCTCAGTAACTGACAGTGATGTTCCTTTCCCTGTGCTGTTTATACCATCAGCCTGGGGTTTTCTTTGGAGGTGACACAAAGGTAAGTTTCAGTTTATTTATAGTCAGATTAAGATGAATTCAGAAGCTTCAAAATATTAGGAAGCAAAAAATTGTGCCTTGTAATTTCTCTCTGCTTTACCTACCTCCCCCAAGCTCTAAAACCTAAGAGTTTTGTGCTAAAGTCTAGATTTAACCAAGAGATTCAAGTTATTTAATTAAAAAAAAAAAAAACCTAAAATGTTGCTCATACATGATTCTTAAAGGAGTACAATTAGGTAATATAATTGCAGAAAATTGTTTTTAAAGGCAAAAGGCAGAACAACTTTGTGGTAGGAATGCTTTTAGCCATGGTTTCTAGAGCATGAAAAAGTACCTGGAGTCCTAAACTGTTGTATCATGATCCTTATCCAATCCAAGTCAAGCCTCCCCCCAAACCCCACCCGCAGTGAAATTCCAGCCTTAAACCAAACCTCAACATCTCAATAAAATGCAGCCGCTTTCCTCCTCCAAGATGCTCCAAAATACTTCCAAACCTCTTTTGATGCCATGTGCTCCCTTGCCATAGTAAGCAAATCAATAGTAAATAAATAAAATTGAAAAAGCACCTGGTGATAACAAAGTTCTCTGTAGTCTCAAGTAAATCTCTGTTGTAGGGAAGGCAAAAATTTAACTCTACACTCTTACAGTTTTTCAGTTGGGCCTGAGAATTAAATTGACTTAAGAAATATCAACAGGAGAAAAGCACACAAATTTATTTAATATAAGTTTTATGTGACAGGGGAGCCCTCATAAGGAAATGAAGCCCCAGAGATGCAGTGAGAATTGAACACTTATATAGTGGATTGGAGAAAGAGTAGGAAAGTATGAAGTTGTAGCAAGGCAAAAAAAGGCCTGGGCTAGGGTGGTTAACTGGGAGAAGCAGCTAGGAAGATAAGGGTTGTGTAACAAAGTTTGTACAAATTTTTCTCGGCCACAACTTTCTGTCCTTGATAAGACTGTTAAGTAGACTGTCTGTCAGCTTTCTCATTTCACTTAAGGATTTCATCTCCTGCTTCTAAGAAACAGCACGAAGGGCAGAATGGTCTTGTACCTGCTATTTTGCAAGTGCCCTTAACTCAAAAGTCAATATCAGAGTGGCATATTTTGGAGTGGCCTATTCGTAACTCCTTCCCCAGGAATCCTCTGTGCTTCTAGCTCTTTTATTGCTTTTCATTTCCCTCCCCTGTGCAACCCCATCTTCTCTTGTTGGTTTTCTGGTTTCTAATCTAGTTAAGGGGAAAACTGGCAAGGATGACCCTTTGGAGAATTGCTTCTTGGCCGTGCCCGGGCTTGTCCAGTCAGCCTGTCTGCTCTTGGGTAGGTTAGACCTGTTTCCAAAGAGTCTGCAAGCCCTGACATTTCTCATGGTCATCTACAAGATCTGGACAGGCCACGAGAGAGCAGCTCGTTCAGACTGCAGCAGAGGGTAGACAGTTCGGCCCAGGACCAGAAGGAACAACACCTAGCAGAGTTCCTGTGGTTGCCAAGGCTCCTTTTTTTCTTCCTTCTCCTGCTCTCTGTGTCACTGCGGCATATTTGCAATATTTGTGCTGTGTCCTTTCTCTACATCCCCACATTCTACCTCAGTGGAACGACGAGGAGCTCACTCTGCCCAGCCATCACCTTCTACCAGGTTCCTTCTTCCTTTAGTCTTTCCAGCAACCCTCCTGCCCTCCTCTGAGGTTGGCAAATTCAGAGAGACATAATGGCAGATGTGTCAGGGGAAAGAAATGGAATGATACACAAGGTAGACACGAATTAGGTTGCAAAGTTACGATGTGAAAAAAACATTAATGGAATGATTGTAGAGCTGAAAGATGGGATGCAGAACTGGAGAAGAGATCCTCAGGAAGAACATATTTCAACTGATGTTGAACATTGAATTGAACATCTTTCATTGAATTGAACATCAATTCAACATCATGGCAAGAAAATCCCTGAATGTAAAAAAAAATTTCCAAATGCTAGCTAGTGACTTGTCTTTTCTGGAAAATTTCTATAGAAAAGAAATTCAAATGTGACAAAATAACTGGGATTTCTTGAATTGTGTTATCAGTCACCTAGGACCTCACTGTTTATTTCTCTCTGCATTCCTTCAGGCAGTAGAGTTTCTAGTTGTATCTCTCCAGAATCTAACACAGTGACTCCCTAGCACGTGGTAGGCAAACAGTAAATGTTTGTGGGATGGATGGGCAACCAGGATAGAAATTAGATATCTTAAGAATATAAGGTTTATATAGGGGATATTCTTGAACGAGTGAAGGCAGGAACTCAAACAGGTATTTGTACACCCATATTCATAGCAGAATTATTCACAATAGCTGAAAGGGTGGAAGCAAAGCAAATATCCACTGACAGATGAATGGATGACCAAAATGTAATGTATACATCCAATGGAATATTATTTAGTCTTAAAAAGGAAAGAAATTTTGACACACACTACAACATGGATGAACCTCGAAGACATGTTAAGTAAAATAGGCAAGTCAAATATTGGACAAATATTGTATGATTCCTATGATATAGATGCCTAGAGTAATCAAATTTGTAGAGACAGAAAGTAGAATGGTGGTTGGCAGGGCCCGGAAGCAGGATATTGTGGGGTTAGTGTTTAATTTGTATAGAGTTTCAGTTGGGGAAGGTGAATGTGTTCTGTGGATGGATTGTGGTGATGGTTGGACAACAATATGAATGTAATTAATGCCACTGAACTGTACACTTAAAATTGATTAAAGTGGTAAATGTTATGTATATTTCACCACCATAATAGAAAAAAAGAATATGTTCATCAACTAATTCATAAATAAGAAACAAGAAAAGTTATTTTTATAACAAAGAAGTGAACCAGATAATACTTGGAAAGTATAGGTTATAGCGAGAAGACAGCAATGACACTAGACCTAAAAAATATTCAAAACTGTGCTACTAAAAATGTGTTGCCTGAATCCTAATATGAGGCAGAGACTTAGAGCACTTTCATTCTGCCCTCTCCCCGTTATCCCTATGATTCTCTTTTTTTAAAAAATCAATTTTTTATTTTGAAAAAATGTCAAACCTGAAGAAAAATTGTAAAAATAGTACAAGTGGGCCCTTGTCTGATTCTTCCTTGACCATGAGAAGTGTGGAAGCCTTTGATGTGGTTTCTGTATCAGTCTACCCAGCGGAAATCCGTGGCTGTTGCCTTTGGAGATGGTGTCTGGGTGCGGGAGTGCATGTAGCACGCTGAAGCTGAAGCCCAGTCCTTGTTTACAGAATGGCCACTGGTCAATGACACTGGGCTGTTTCAAATGCTTTTGATCCCTTATCATCATCCAGCCCTGTGCCAGGCTGTTTTTCCTGCCAAAATGTGCCCAGTGCATTAGCTCATTTAGTCATCGCAGTAACCATGTGAGTCAGTGCCCTTGTTCTTCTTTCACAGATGAGGAGGCAGAAGGCTACTAGATTAATGACATATTTTTAGCAGCAGACTCAGGACTTCAGTTCAGAACCATTGGTTTTAAATTCTAAACCTGTATGGTGTACACAGAAGTAAAGCAGGAAGGTAACATGGAGGGGGTCCAGTGTGGGGCAGAAAGAAGAGGAATGGGGTCAGGCAGCAAGGGGAGGGAAAAGGGGCACATTCAGGGGGTGTCCCAGAACTATTCAACATGGTACTTGTTGAGTTGATATCTACATGGTACTGATAGCTATTTGTTGAAAAGCTGGTTCCAAAGTCCCCTGTTACATACCAAGCTCTCAAGAAGACAGGCCACCTGCAAGGTGACCTTCAGGGATTATGTGACCTGTACCCTGCCTGTGACTAGAAACCATACACAGAGGAAGTTTGCCATCAGCTGAAGAGTGCTTAACTGAGGCATGGCGAGCAGACTGCACAGTTCTTGCCAACATCAGAGTTAATTTGGTAAATCTTGGCATCTGCTTTCCTTCAGATGTTTACCTAAAGCCTCCATCTGCCTCTAAATATAGATGGATGAGAAGTTCAGCATCATTTAAGACACATTATTTTGCACTTGGCTATATATAGGAATGTACTGTTGTATAAGTAGCCACTTTAATCTGGTTTAAATTTAATTTGGCTCCTGGACATGCGTATGTATATGTTGGTTAAGCATTTCCTTTTCCTACGGTCATCTTTCAAAGTGCACGTTGCTTAAACATATAAGGGCTTACTTTTCTCATGTAACAGGAATTCAAAGTGGGTGTTTGCTGGTGGTGGTTCAGTGGCTTGAGGATACGGGGGCTGAGGTCTCTGATATTCTCTCGGTCTGTTCCTCATGGTCTCAAGGTGGGTGCAACAATTCTAGCCATCATATTGGAGTTCCAGGCAGAAAAGTGGAAGAAGAAGAAAAGAAAGAACAAAATGGCGTACCTCCTACCTGAATCAGGCCCCTATAGGAAAACTTTCCCAAAATCCCACATTATATTTTATTCCTCTACAATAGAAGTTAGAGAAAAGTCTTTTCAAGAGACATGTTTCTACCACCAACAATATAGGGTTCTCTTAGTAAAGAAGAGAGGATGGATGTTGGAAGGCAACTGGCTCTCTACCAGAGCCATATATAAAACCCTTACCTATGGATCTGTTTCTGGATTTCATCCCACAGATCTCTTTATGCTGGCACCAGACCATACTGTTTTAACATCATAATCTGTTGGAAAATCTGAAGAGTCTGGTTTTTACTTTTGCTTTGTATACAGTTGACATATAAGTTGGCTTAGACACTTAGTAAACTAAACAGTCTTTTTACTTTTTATTAACCTGAAATAAAACCTACATATTGAGAAAGACCTGTTAACTTAATTAAAACTACGGCTAGAAGGGATCCTTGTAGGAGATGGCAGTTGGAGAGCTTTCTGGAATCATTTCTAGATTTGACTTTTGGTAGGTTGAAATCTCTGCTTTTGAAATTCCTGTTGTGGCGGAATTTTCCCAAGCACTGCAGATTTTTATTTCTTCCATCCTTTTAACTTAATTTTTGAATTCCTGAGTCTTAATTTTATTGTGTCTAATATGCACACAAGATCTGACAGCAATATGTACATTTTAAGCCAAGAAACACAGATCTTAGCTAAATGATGAAGTCATGCCGAGAGCTGCCAGTCCTGTTTTTCAGTGGAAGTGCAGAAGCATGTTGAAGTCTCCAGCTGAGCTCCCCACCATATTGGAAGAACCCAGAAAACAAACAAGCAAGCTCTTCTCATGACTTGAAACTCAGGGTTTTAAGGGTGATGATTTTAAACTCAGGGTGTCTAATCCATTCATGAAGAGTGTGGTCTGGCCTCAAGCCATTTCTGACATCAGTACCCTTGATTCACGTCTGTTTATCCCTGTGCTGCGTCTGCAATGGACATTGGAGATTCTACTTTAAATGCACATGTAGAAATCAGTTACCCATACCTCTCAGCTAGCCATGGAAGCTTTGAGGAATTAATTTTGGCCAGTTAAAAAATATGGAGTTAGCCATATAATACCAAAATAAATGCTTCCAGAAATTTCTGAGGGGAGAAAAAAGCATAGCATGTAGATATTAGGTGGAGAAAGTTATTTTCTTTCTAGTGCAATAAATGCACATTTTCAAAAATAGACATATTTTTCAATTCAGTTTTTCTACTTTATAGAAAAAGAAGCCAAAATATTCTCAACCCATATTTTTAACTTAGAACATGAAACATAAAATGTAGTTTGGTTTTATGTTGTGTCAAGCTAAGTGAGAAGGGCAGAGAAGATGGAGATCCCAAGAAGGAATGAAACCTCTTTGATAAAGCTTGAGAGGCAAAGATCTAATGCATTTATTCACCCCTTTTTCGTAATCCTTTATATCTAAAAAGAAGCAAACATTTCCTGTGAGCTTTTTCATCAAACTGAAATTTGAAGGCGTAAGTATTTTTGAAATTCACCATCTTCTGATATTTTTTAGAATTTTCTTTAGAGAAAAACTGTTAATGTTTTACTCCCTGTTGAGGGTCACAATCTACTACCAAACAAAAACTTTTCATTCAGTTTCATTGTATGTGGCCCTTTACACTTCCTGCTAAAGACTTTTTAGCCATGTAGCTTTGCCCAGCTAGATACACACACAATCAGCTTTTGATATTTGCCCTGTGGACCAGATGTAATAAAGCCCAGAATCAAGTCTACTGTTTCCCAATTGGTGTGACCATGGGCTGAATTCTGTGCTTTTTTGTTGTTGTTGTTGTTGCTGTTACATTGCTACAGCCCAGATTTCCAATGACCTTGAGAGGTCTATGCCTGGGAATGTACATCCTGATGTGGGTTGCTCATTTCCTGTGCAATTTTACAGGTCCTTTATATCTGCCCAAATGTGAGAGGCTCCAGTAAAGTTTCTAGCTAGAAGAATTGTAATCTATAGAGGTGGTTGATAGAATTATTTTCATGCTCAGTGTTTTCCTTTAGGTCTCTATTCTCCAAATCTTGCACGTAAAGTAGTCCTTTATTTAAGGAAGATAACGACGTTCATAATTGCAGGCCTAGAGAGAAAGCTATCAATTGTCATATATTCCACAGGAACATCAAACAGAGCTCCTTTAGATGAGGGCATCTCAATTCACTGAGCTGAGCCAGTCTCACTGATGTTTGATCTGAATGACAGAGGACTGGCAAAGGCCCTGTGTGAGGGTGTGTTTGTGTATTCACATTGCTGCAGAATCTTCAGTACTGCTTTGTGGGTTCCGTGGTCCTTAGGGATGGCTTCACCAAACAGGGATGCAAGAACAAGTCATTGCACTTTTGCAATACCTGGAGAATTGCCCGTAAAAGATAATGAACTTACAGGAAAAGCTTATAGCTTTGCAACACATAAACTTACAGACCGCGTTAAGCCAATCATAACTGCATGAAACTGTTGCATGTGCTCTTGGCTGTCTTTTAAATAATTTTTTTTGGTTATTAATCTTTTGAAAAATATTAAGCATACTGGGGAAAAAAACAACTCTAAAGATTAACTACATTTCTTCCTGTCTCTCAAAATCCAAGACAGGTGTTTGTCTACATAATTCTGAAACTTTAGGGACAATTTATACTCCAGATATTAACAAAAAAGAATGCTGTCAAGTAGTGAAAAACCAATAATAATTAGAATGTCAGAATGAAGGGAATAATGAATGTACTGTTTTAGAAAAAAAAACAACTTATAACATATTGACTCTTTCTCAGTTTTCCCAAGAAACCATTCCTCTTGTGGAGGTCCTCATACCTGACATTTGCATACCAAAGTTGTCTTTTTCCCCATGGCTTTCACATACATTACATCATAAGACTTTCACAGTTGCACTGTGGGATAGAAAAAACATTATCCCATTTAACACATGGGAAAGAAAGACTTGCCAAGATTAAGTGATATGCTAGGGTCACTTGAAGAATTTTTTGTGGCAGAGCCCAGACTAGAACTTAGGTCTTCTGACTCTGTCCCATTGAGCAACTACCCTGTGCCAGACATGGATGTCTTTAGTACTAGGGGTAAAGTAGTGAGTGAGGCCTTCAAAGACCTTATGTTTCTGTCTCAAGACAGGTAATAAACAAGTAAAGTAACTACTTGTAGCAAGTGCTCAGAAGAAAACAAGGAGTGTGACAGGAGAGAGGTTTAAGAAGGGTTAATCTGGGAGGCGGAGGTTGCAGTGAGCTGAGTTCACGCCACTGCACTCCAGCCTGAGCGACAGTGCGAGACTCTCTCAAAAAAAAAAAAAAAAAAAAGTTATCAGAGAGGACCTGAGGAAAAGCTATTTCTTTTCCTGGAGCAGCTGGTCATGCTAGGATCCAGGAAAAGTAGTCTAGACATGGGAACAGGAGGTGCAAAGGTCCTGAGGCAAGGAAGAGACTAGGATGTTCTAGGAACTTTTAGAAGGCTCGTGTTGCTTAGAGTTTTGTGAGAAAGACAGAGTAGAGTAAGGCAGCCATGGGAACTGCCTGGCCTTTATGGACATGAAAAGGATTTCTTATTTTATTCTACATGACATGAAATCCCAGTGAAAGGTTTTAGATGTAGGGAGTGGGATTAGGGAGGGGCAGTGATCTGATTTGTATGTTTAAAAAATCATTTTGGCTACAGTACAGAGAACTGATTAGAGGAAAGCAAGGGAAGCCAGATAAGGTTATTTTGTATCTAGGCAAGAGCTGATGCTAGCTTGGATTAGAGAGGTTCCCATGGAGTGGAAAGAGGTGGGTGGATTTGAAATACATTTTGGATGTAGAACAGGCTCTACTACTACCAGGAGATTGGAAAGGCAGTCTCGAATTGTGGTTAGTAGTATAGGCTCTGAAATTGGACCATAGTTGAAAATTGGACCATAGTTGAAAATCCTTGCTCCTCCAATATACTAGCTATATGAACTAAGGTAAGTTATTTATCTTCTGACTTGATTTCTTAATCTGAAAGATGAGGATGATGATAATCGTACCTATCTCATAGATTTACTGAATGGAGTATAGAATAATTGAATGGAGTATAAGATAAGAACAATAAGAGGCCGGGTGCAGTGGCTCACACCTGTAATCCCAGCACTTTGGGAGGCCGAAGCAGGTGGATCACCTGAGGTCAAGAGTTCGAGACCAACCTGGCCAACATGGTGAAACCCCCGTCTCTACTAAAAATACAAAAAAATTAGCCAGGCGTGGTGGTGGGTGCCTGTAATCCCAGCTACTAGGGAGGCTGAGGCAGGAGAGGAGAATTGCTTAAACCTGGGAGACAGAGGTTGCAGTGAGCCGAGATTGTGCCATTGTACTCTGGCGTGGGTGACAGAGTGAGACACTGTCTGGGAAAAAAAAAAAAAAAGAACAGTGAACAAGATCATGGAAATAGTGCTGTCTCTTAGCATCGATCATTAGGAAGGGACAGGTATGTGTCACTGACTTTGGCAACATGAAGGCTTTTGTTGACTTTAGCCAGAGCAGGCTCCATGGAGTGGGGAGTGGAGCCAGGCTGGACCGCATGCCACCGTAAGGGACCTGAATAGGGGTAGTTGGGCATCCCTCCTCTGTCCAATCCCTTGATAGGGAGCAGTTGGATGGACACATATTGCTATGGTCTGAATGTGTTCCCCAAAATTCTTGTGTTGAAATTTAATCACCAGTGTGAGAGTATTAAGAAGTGGGGCCTTTAGACAGTGATTAAATCATGAGGGTAGAGCCCTAAGGCATAGGACTAGTGCCCTTATAAAAGATGTTTTGGGGGAGCTCATTCACCCCTCCCCGCCTTTGCCCTTCTGCCCTCTGCCATGTGAGAACACGGCAGCAAGGCACCATCCTGGAAGCAGAGGGCAGCCCTCACCGACACCACATCTGTGCCTTGATCTTGGACTTCCCAGCTTGTAGAACTGCGAGAAATAAAAGCCTATTGTTTCTAAATGATTCAGTCTAAGATATTTCGTTATAGCAGCAGGAATGAACCAAGACACATATGTAAAGGGGGAAAGGTGTTCCCAGCACCCCAGGAATGAGATGGGGTTAAATGATGGCTAGACATATTTAGAGAAGAAATACGGGCTCAATCACCTGTAAAGTTATTTTCAGGTTTAATATTGCACTTCTGGGCTTCTTCAGGAACTGTAGGTTTATTAACTAAGCATTGGTGGAGAAGACCTAGGTACATGAATTCTATTATTTGAATGGTTTTTTTTCCTGTAGAAAAGTATGTTTACCTCTGTTAGGATTTGTTTACTCTGTAATAATTTACAGACCCAGTTTAGGTTAGGACTTGTTCATAATATACTGTGAAATGAAAGAAACAGATAAGACAGTGCCTATATAGTGAGACTGTTATAAAGCAAAGCCAAAAAAAAAATGTGTTTCTTAAAACCAGTCTGGAAGGATATACTGTCTACAAGATGTTATTGCCAGGTGATGGGCCCCTGGTGAGCTTTATTTTCGTTTTTGGACTTTTCTGATTTTTTTTTTTTTTAAATGAAAGTGGTTTGGGTTTTTTTGTTTTTCTGTTTTTTGTTTTTGTGTTTTTCTGTTTTTTGTTTTTGTTTTTGTTTTTTTTGAGACTGAATCTTGCCTTGCCCAGGCTGGAGTGCACTGGCATGATCTCAGCTCACTGCAACCTCCATCTCCCAAGTTCAAGCAATTCTCCTGCCTCGGCCTCCCAAGTAGCTGGGATTAGAGGCATGCGCCACCATGCCCGGCTAATTCTCTGTATTTTTAGTAGAGACGGAGTTTCACCATGTTGACCAGGCTGGTCTCGAACTCCTGATCTCAGGTGATCTGCACTCAGGCCGATCTGCCTCGGCCTCCCAAAGTGTTGGGATTACAGGTGTGAGCCACTGTGCCCAGCCTGAAAGTGTTTACTTTATAAAAAGAGAATAGAAAATCTTTTCCTTTTAGAGACCATATCTTATTATTATTTGAGAAATGCTTGTCCTCAATTTGTATTGGATTTCTGACCGAGTCATACTTCTTGTGTTTTGCATAGTTGGTATGTTTACCTGCTCACAATCTGATTGTTATTTGCTTTTGCAATCTTTCCTCTAGAACAATAAGAATGTAAGGTCATCTAGGCAAGAAACTTGTCTTTCCGCTCCTCTGCATGACTCCTGGAGTGCTGTGGGAGTGTGGAGGAACCGCATCTGACTGAGTCATCGTCCCACCTAATGGTCTCACTCCAGAACATCCCCTGGGCTTGGCAATGAGCGAGTCACCAAGGGAGAATCAGTGACTTCATTGAAATCAAGGAGCTGCAGTAGCAGGATGTTAGCTTATTCAACTAGATCAGGATGCTTTTTAGTGAGTTCGTCTTTATATTGATCTTCTTAACTGATGATTCTTCTTAGTAAGGCTTTAGACAGAAGCAAAAGCCCTAACATTTCTAAATCAATAAGCTCTTCATACCCTATTTCTCAAACTGATATGTAATAATACAAAGTTTAAGAACTTTAAGGTGGCCTGAAGAGGGAATATTCTCCACATGAAGAGAAATTTAACCCAGAAAGTTTTCTATAACAATTAGCAATTCTCTGTGCTTAAATGGTGTCACAGATAACTATAAGAACAAATGAATCAATAAAGTCATTGGTGACAGGATATGGGACAGGAGTAACCGATGGCAGAGTCCCTCAGAATGAGCTTGCTTTCTCTTCCTTGAATTGATTCTATGGGCTGGAAGACTGACTAACCTCTTCATTAGCTCATTGATCGGTCTCAGCCTCTGACTGCAGAAACGGAATGTGATTCCTCACCCAGCATTCCTCCAGGCTTATTCTCCATGGAAATCATTTCTTAAACAGGGTGGGAGATCTCCTCGACCATGTTTGGAGTCCATTCCTGTTCCTGTTCTCTAGGACATTTAGAGAAGACATAGTAATGAGAAAATTTAGTCAAGTGCTAAAACTGTTGCGGGAAATATGGAGAATTTTTTCTTTATATTCTGAGAGATACTATTGCATAAAGAGTTAAAAGTTCAGGTCTGGAGCAAGACTCTCTGGGTTCAGGTTCCATTTAAAGCACTTTCTAGAACTGTAACCTTGGGCATTTAGTTGTCTTACAGTGCCTCAGTTTCCTTTCTTAGAGGGACAACAGTAGTACCTACCTCATCGATCTCTTGAGGGGATTGAATTACATCTAGAGTACTTAGAACAGTGCACCTAGTGACAACTCTTTATTGAGTGATTCTACATTATTAATAACTACAGTATGGCCCTTGAACGACACAGGTTTGAACTTCAGGGGGTCCAATTATACACAGGTTTTTTTTTTTCCAAGTAAATACAAATTAAAAATGTAGTATTTGCAGAATGCAAATCCCACGTGTATGGAGGGCCAACTTTTCCCATACCTGGTTCCTCAGGACTGACTGTAGGACTTGAGTGTGCGTAGATTTTGGTATGCACGGGGGCCCTGGAATGAATCCTCTGCATATACTGAGGGATGAATATACATAAAATTAATAAAAAGCATTACATGGAGGCCTTTGGGCACTAATTCTAAAATACTGAATTTGTTGATACTTTGTGGAGAAATAGGAGGTAGATTGAAAAACAGGACATTAAGCCACAGGTCTGGGCAGGATCTTTAAAGAAGCCATGAAGTCCCTAATCATCTCAGATTTTCCAGTACCTGCAGGTATCAACAGTGAAGTTGCAAAACAGCAAAGATGGCGGCCTGCCCATCCCTCTGGGAGCTGCATCCCAGGGAGGTTTGAAACCTCTGTCAGCCAGAAAGCACCAGCGTGGGGGTAGCTGGAGACCCCGGTTGGGAGGTCACGCCTGGTGAGGAGGAACAGGATCATGGAGCCGCTTTAAAAAGCAGTCTGGCCACGTTTTCCTAGAGCAGTCCAGCCCCATTTTTAACAAGAAAACTGGCCGTCGGAGAGCTTAAATAGTTGAATCAAAGACTTACAGCTACTAAGAGTTCGTCCAGGGACTCAAGCCCAAGGTCTGTGGCATCTGAAGCCCAGCTCCTTTCTTGCTCTCTCCCCAATGCCCCACAACCTGTTCCTGAAAAAACCTCAGGCATTCTTGGTCCCTAAACTCAACCTTACTCAGTCCTTTTTTCCTCAGTCTCCTTCCCATTCTTGACTTAACATTCCCCTTTCTTCCCTGGGAAAGGAAGCATCTGTACTTCTTTGAAAGTCCTGGGTTTTTAAATTGCCAAGGTAAGAAGAGTTAGTTGAAGAGCTACTAATGGTTGTAGCCATTTAGCCCTGAATGCAGTCGTGCCCACTTAGCTGGGGTGTCCCTGAATGCAGTTGTGTCCACTTAGCTCGGGTGTCCCTGAATGCAGTCATGTCCGCTTAGCTGGGGTGCACCTCTGTGTTCTTGCTTCCTTGAAGGCCCCAACAATGCCTGGATGGGTTGGGAGAAGAACATAGTTTGAGGGAAATGCTTCATTCAACATCCCTATTGGGACTTTAGTGAGGAGTAGGTTTTTACTGAATTATTATAGACCATATTTCACCTGAGTTGTAGCCATCAAACCTTGCAACAGCTTTTTCAGTTCTGTCATCACTAGGAACTTGTGCCTATGTGGCAATAAACTCCACAACAGGTCAGACCTCCTTGTCTACCCGGGCAGGTAGAAGGGGAAATACCGCTTCTCCCATGGGTGGGGCATTATTTGTAATGTAATTGTAAGACCACTTCCTGGCAGCAAAACACTTGCCTGCTTCCTGCCCATAAGCCTTTAAGAGGGAAAGTGCTGGGTGCAGTGTTTGCAGAAGGTGACATTGCTAGCCTGGTCTCTTAGGAACCATGTGGCCAGCATGACAGCCAGCCTTAGCCCAGCTGACTCTGGTCAGACCTCAGGAGCTGGTTCCCATTCCTCCAGGCCCGGGGCCTCTGCCAGCCCACCTCCACCCCCTGCAACTTGTCTCCTGGGGCTGTGCTGCTCTGGGGGTGTACCCCCTGCAGAGCCCAATGGGAGGGGCCCAAGGGTGTTATGCAGATGTTCTTTTCAGAGAAAGCCAAAGCCAGCTGAACCAAGGTTGGGGACCGGTGGTCCTCTCCAACCTCCTGCCAGCATTCCCCTCACTATTAGTGCCCACCGCAGCTGGGAAGAGTCCAACATCCCCTTTTAGGATTTGACAGAAACTCCATACCAAGTGGCTTTGCACCTACGCACTTCTTTGGGGAAAGGAATGCTTTTCAGTTAAAGGTATTTCTGTGCAGCCATAAAAAAGAATGAGTTCATGTCCTTTGCAGGAACGTGGATGAAGCGGGAAGCCATCATTTTCAGCAAACTAACACAGGAACAGAAAGCCAAACACCGCATGTTCTCACTCATAAGTGGGAGTTGAACAGTGAGAACACATGGACACAGGGAGGGGAACATCACACACCGGGGCCTGTTGGGGGGTGAGGAGCAAGGGGAAGGAGAGCATTAGGACAAATACCTAATGCATGTGGGGCTTAAAACCTAGATGACGGGTTGATAGATGCAGCAAACCACCATGGCACACGTATACCTATGTAACAAGCCTGCATGTTCTGCACATGTATCCCAGAACTTAAAGTATAAATAAATAAATAAATAAAGGGATTTCTGGCCATGGTAAGCAAGTGAAGGGGTTTTATTTTGATTTAGGACAGGGTAATATTGGAGAGGGCTGCTCCTTTCAAAGGATGTCAAAGGCTGACCCCAAGACAAACAAACTCTGCCCCTTAAAGATGCCTTGGCCGAAGATATATCAGAAAGTGAGATGCCTGGGCTGTCCCATTTTCCTACCCTTCTTTCTTTGAAATTCACTCTCATCCTGGCTCTCAGATGTGGGCCCCTGAGCCAGTTTCCAAAGGACTTCTCACTGGGTGCCTCCCACTTCTTCCTTCCCTCGATGTCCTATGACCCTCTATCTCTGGGCAGGCAACCGTGGCCTCCTGCCCAACTCAGACTCTCCCAACCCAGGCTAGAGTCAGGATGTGTGTGCTCCAGGCCTTCTCAGGAAGGGCAAGGATGCCTGGATGCAGAAGAGGCCCTGGAAATGAGTGACAAGGCAGGGAGCTGACCTTTGTCTTTTTTCTTTAAGTGTGAAGATGATAGTTAAATGACATGACAACTCTGGGAGACTTGGTAAATCTCTTTAGAATGTGAGGTCTTGTCTTTTTACGACTATGGTGTCAGGGGGAAATGCTAACGTTAATTAGAGACTCCACGGACTAATAAAGTGAGAAAAGAAATAGCCAAAATTTACTTTGAGTTAGAACTCTTCCAATTCTAGCCATTTCTGTAAGCTACATACTATTTATGCCTAATAACCATGAATTAAGACAATGACACACACACACACACACACACACCTATTTGGGATTGATTAGTCTTCTACTGTACCACAACACCCAATTCTACACATGTGCCCAGGCTTCTGGAGTTGCAGTGAGTTGCCTTGTGTGTCAGGCAGGCGGGTGGGGACAGTTTTCCCACAGCTTTAGAACAACTGGCAAGAACCCTGACCTTGAGCCTGAATGATGGGACCCTGTTCAGTGTGCTTTGGAGGAGCAAAAAGCTGAGACCAGTCAATAGACTCCAGGCTATGAGCCTGACCAGGAGTCTCTTAACCTGGGTGCTGATGCAGCAAAGATGCTGTCTGGACTTGGCAGTGGGGATGGAGAAGAAAGGATGGATTTAAGGCACATTTATGAGGTGATATGTTGACATGGGTATGAGTGAAATGGACGAGTTGGGTAACTCTAGTTTCAAACATGGGCCATGAGTGGATGGTCTCACCATAAGTTGAGACAGAAGACGCAGGCGAGGTGATGATGTCGAGTTCAGTTTTGGACTCATGGAGGCTGAGTGCCTGCGGGATATCAGGTGGCAATGTCCATCCAGCAACTGGAGGTTCACCTCTGAGGCTTGGGCAAGAGGTGAAGGCCGGAGGGAAAGGTGTTGGAATATGGAAAGGCATCAGTGTGGAAGGTGGAATCTAGAGATGGGGGCAAGTATGCAGGAGAAGAGAAGTGAGCAGAGGATAGGAGCCTGGGGCAGTCCACAGAGGAGAGATGAGATGTGGCTGGAGAGGCGGGACTCTGCAGTACAGTTCATGGTGGTGAAGGTGTGGTTCTTTAAACAGAGGGATTTAAGCTGAGGTGAATGAGGAAGGTCGGATCTCATTCCCAGGGAAGAGTTTTGTCAATTGGTCTGTATAGATGAAATCTACAAAATTAAATTGGATTCCAAGTTCTTGGCAATTCTCTTGAATGAAATTAGATACAATGATTGTCTTCCATTTAAGGTTTATTGAGATATGTTAGGAAATTGCAGTAGGCACTCAGACCCCATCAGGTCTCAGTATCTGAGCCTCCTGAAGAAGCCCTAGGAGCTCTGCCAGCCTTCCTGTCCTGGAGCCTTGGGCTAGTACTTCCTGGGCCGCCCTTCTTGCTGCTCCCTGTAAGTACATCTGTACCCTCCTCCTAGTCAGCCTGTTTTCATCTGAAAAAGTAATATAATCATTTTTAAATGCAAATGATACTAAAAGATATTCAGTGATAAGTAAATCCTCCTCCTACCTAGGCCCCATTCCTCAGTCCTTTCCCACTCTACCCTGCAAAGCAACTCCTGTTACCAGTGTTGTGTGTATACAATATCCTTTTGGAAACACTACAGCTGTGGGCAGAATCCAGCCAGCTGCCTGTTTTTGTAAATAAAGTATTATTGGAACTCAGCCACACCCACTCATTGAAATATAATCTGTGGCTTCTTTCCTACCACAACGGGCGGAGTTGAGTAGTTGTGACTGAGACAGTATGACCCACAGAGCCAAAAATATTTACTATCTGGTCCTTCAAGAAAAAGTTTAGGCTGAGGGTGGTGGCTCATGCCTGTAATCCCAGCACTTTGGGAGGCTGAAGTAGGAGGATCACTTGAGACCAGGTGTTCAAGACCAGCCTGGGCAGCACAGTGAGACTCCGTCCCTACTAAAGAAAAAATTAGCCGGGCATGGTGGCACACACCTGTGGTTCTAGCTACTCAGGAGGCTGAGGCAGGAGGATCGCTTGAGCCCAGGAGTTCAAGGCTGTATTGAGCCATGATTGTACCACTGCACTCTGGCCTGGGTAACAGAGCAAGACCTTGTCTCAAAAAAATAAAAGAGAAAAAAAATTTGCTAGTGTATGTTCTTTGTATGTATAGACATGTAAGCATACTAGACATGCTTCTGCATTTTGCTTATTTTTGTTTCACAGTATGTCTTAGAGATTGTTCCCCATTGGCATGTACATGCAGAGTGGTCTCAGGCCTTTTCACATATTATAGCATGGATGTAATTTAATCAATGCACTGTTCAAGGATGTTTGAGAGATTTTTTGTCTTGCCTGAATACAAAACACTGTAGGGAACCTCCTTGTGCTTGACTTTGCACACACAGGGGATCTTCAGGGTGGGTACATTTAAAACTGACAGGTATTGCCAAATTGCCCCCCAACGTAGTTTTTACACCCCACCTACTACCCTCAGTGAAAAATCAGGCCCTTTTTATTTTAAGGGCTAAATTGCTAATCCCTGTGTGGAAATGGGTATTAACAAAATAAAAAATGAGGAAAATATGCAGGCTTACCCAATTTTGTTATCTATACATTTTACAGTCTCTAATACTTAGCATAGCTCCTTTGGGTGTCTGCCCACCACCCTTCTTTCTGAACGTGGGGTTCCCTGGGCTTTCCTTGTTTGACTTCAGACCTGGATCTAATCTGGATCTGGAGGTAGAATCAAGACAAATGTTCCCTTTGGCCTTAGGTGAGTCCTTTGCATCTCTGAGGCCCTGTTGATGACATCCAGTTCTCTAGACCTCTGCCCAAACCAGAGCAATCCCTCCTCAGATATGCTAAGCAGAAATGCAGACAATATAAGACACACTATATTTATATTTTAGGAGTTTACATTACCTTCCCTTCTATTTGGAAACCAACATCTCTCAAAATTAGGTATAGTTAACACAGAATACCCCAAAGTACCACCATTCTTCATAATTCCATTTCCTTATTTCTGGATTCTTCCGAGGGTAAAAACCTTGTTTCATTAATCTTTGGGGCCAGCATTCTGCCTAGTATGTGGTAGGCGCCCAGTAGACTTTGGATAAACTGACCTGATTTTCTGTTAATATTCCAACTGGATTATTTCTTTCTCCTCTTACAGAATGAAGATATTCAAATGTTATTTTAAACATACCCTACAACAGAAAGTTTTCATCCTGTTTTTAACCCTATGGCTGCTCTCTTTGTTAAAGCTTCTAAACGTGAGACGACTCTTTCCGCAAAAAGACATTTACTTGGTTGAGTACTCCCTAAGTACCTCGCCTTTTGTAAGAAACAGATACACTCATGTTAAGGATGAAGTCAGGTATGAAGTTAACTGTTCGGGTGTCTATGAACAGGAGCCTTTGGAAATTGGCAAGAGTCTGGAAATAAGAAGAAGGGACATCGTTGACTTGGAGGATGATGATGTTGTGGCAATGACCAGTGATTGTGACATTTATCAGACTCTAAGAGGTTATGCTCAAAAGCTTGTCTCAAAGGAGGAGAAAAGCTTCCCAATAGCCTATTCTTTGGTTGTCCACAAAGATGCAATTATGGTTGAAAGGCTTATCCATGCTATATACAACCAGCACAATATTTACTGCATCCATTATGATCGTAAGGCACCTGATACCTTCAAAGTTGCCATGAACAATTTAGCTAAGTGCTTCTCCAATATTTTCATTGCTTCCAAATTAGAGGCTGTGGAATATGCCCACATTTCCAGACTCCAGGCTGATTTAAATTGCTTGTCGGACCTTCTGAAGTCTTCAATCCAGTGGAAATATGTTATCAACTTGTGTGGGCAAGATTTTCCCCTGAAGTCAAATTTTGAATTAGTGTCAGAGTTGAAAAAACTCAATGGAGCAAATATGTTGGAGACGGTGAAACCCCCAAACAGTAAATTGGAAAGATTTACTTACCATCATGAACTTAGACGGGTGCCTTATGAATATGTGAAGCTACCAATAAGGACAAACATCTCCAAGGAAGCACCCCCCCATAACATTCAGATATTTGTTGGCAGTGCTTATTTTGTTTTAAGTCAAGCATTTGTTAAATATATTTTCAACAACTCCGTCATTCAAGACTTTTTTGCCTGGTCTAAAGACACATACTCTCCTGATGAGCACTTTTGGGCTACCTTGATTCGGGTTCCAGGAATACCTGGGGAGATTTCCAGATCAGCCCAGGATGTGTCTGATCTGCAGAGTAAGACTCGCCTTGTCAAGTGGAATTACTATGAAGGCTTTTTCTATCCTGGTTGTACTGGATCTCACCTTCGAAGCGTGTGTATTTATGGAGCTGCAGAATTAAGGTGGCTTATCAAAGATGGACATTGGTTTGCTAATAAATTTGATTCTAAGGTGGACCCTATCTTGATTAAATGCTTGGCAGAAAAGCTTGAAGAACAACAGAGAGACTGGATCACTTTGTCCTCAGAAAAGTTATTTATGGATAGAAATCTCACTACCACATCATGATAGTAAAATCAGGATGGAAATAAGAGGGTGCCTGATAAATGGAGTCAGTGTGGAATTGAATACTATACTATGCCCGATACTGTTTAAACTCAGTCCTCCCATATTTTAAAAGGTGTCCAAAATTCCATACGCAAGGGAAAGTGATCTAGCCTTTGATGTTATTAGCCTGCAGTTGGCTAGGTTTTTTTAATATTTGTTTTTGCTTGTAATCTCACTGAGCTAAATCAGAGATCTTAAACATTCAGTCAGTCATCAAACATTATTGAGCACCTAACTGTATGACAGAACCTTTTTTAGAGACTGCGGCTTATCCTCATCATAGCAACCTCGGTATCTTTAAGTTCTCCACGTAACAGTCAGGATTCTACTGAAGAAGTTTTTGAAGTTTGTGGTCATATAAGCCACCCATTTCAGAGTAGTGTTTAAGTATTGTGACCAACACTCCACTTGTCTCTTAACTCAGCTTCCAAGATATTTCTTAACCATTAGAGCAGAGGAGGAAAGACTCACTACCTCAGAAAAATCTCAAAGAATAGTCCAATTTCCTGCTTGCCAAAGCATAATCTGCCTTTTGGTGCATTACTTGGTCAATTCAGGGTTGAGGAGACTGTTGGGGGGCATTTATAGTGTATGAAAGTTAAGGAAAGGGGTGAGGATATGGGTTGGGACAGGTAGTACCTAAAGAGGAGCGAAGGGATTTATACAACATTTTTATCATGTTACAAAACAGTATCATGAATGGCCTCCTTTTTAGTTCAACTGTTTCTTTAAAATGCATTTACTGATTAAAAATAAGAACTGACCAATAGCTCCAAGTGTCACACACCAGAACATTAAGCCTAAGTCCTCAATTCATAAGTTATCATTCTAGATAAGTTTCTTTACAATGATACTTTCTATGGAATCATTATAATTCTGTTGTATGGAACTATCAAGCTAAGAGTCACTAAACTTTCTTGAAAAGGTTGTGTGAAATATTACAGCTTTCTAAATTAATTTTTATAGTCATTTAAAATTTTTTCTTCTCTGGCAACTGTCCAACTGGAATCCAGATTTAAAGTGATAAAAGCTCTAAGTTTCTTGCAGTCTTTTTCTCAGCTTAGTTGCAGAGAGAAAAAAGCTAATTTTCCTAAGGACACAGCAAGAATATTCATTAAGGATATTTTCTAAAACCCACACTTGAGAAAACCACCAAATGAGTCAAAATAGATATATAAATATATATTTTATATATATGTAATATATATTTATGTTATATATAGAACAATTCTATTACATATAATATATATTTTATATATTATATACTATATAATATATTATATAATATATAATATATATTATAATATAATATATAACTATATATAATCTGTATAATATATAATATGTTATATAGAATATAAAATATATATAATATGTATAATATATAATATGTTATATAGTATATAAAATATATATTATATAATATATAGTGTATAATATAAAATATATAATATATAATATATATTTATATTATATAATACATAATTATATATATGTTAATATATATTATATATAATAATATATATAATATATAATATTATATATAATAATATATATTACAATATATAATATAATATTGTAATAAATATATATAATATGTATTATATATTATATTTATATAATATATTATATATAATATATACTATATATTATATAGTATATATTATATATAATATATACTATATATTATATTATATATAATATATAGTATATATTATATAATATATAATATATAGTATATATTATATATTATATAATTAATATATAATATGTTATATAATAATATATAATTATATATAATTATATATCACATATTATATAATTAATAATTATATAATATGTGATATATAATTATATAATATATAATTATATATAACATATATAATGGAATTGTTCTAGAAGCAAAATGTTCTAGAAGTAAATATATAATTATTATATAATATATATTATATACATATAATGGAATTGTTCTAGAAGTAAAATGGGGTAGGAATGTTCTGAGAATAGGCAATAACATTTTCACCAGTCTCTTGGGAAATTGTAGAACTCATGTAAAAATTTCTTGGTCATCATATGTCTCAATGGCAGCCTCAGTAAATAAAGATGTAGCCTCAGATATTATATTTAAAGATGTAGTAAATCAAGCCCAAAATAGGACAATTTGGAAGATTTAAGTATTACATATTTTTTAAATGTCTGTGTTCTAAATGTGAAATGCACTTTGCTCATTTTAAAGTTCATAATACTAACTGCCAACTGACACCACTTCTCACTCCCTTTCTTCTCTTGAACTCATTTTTCTCCCTTTTTATTTACCCCCTTCAAATTACTTCATTCTTCGGAAATAACTATTACCAAGCCCCATTCTTCAAAATCAGTAAACATTGTATAGAGCTAAGTTCTGCAAAAGATCCATACCAGTTCACTCATGTGTGACTGTGGACAGGTAAATCACTTTGGTCTCTATGAACCTCAGTTTTCCAGATCTTTGAAATGAGCACTTGGATGCCTATCCTTGCTTCCACACAAGTTTTTTTGTTTTTTTTTTTTTTGGTGAGAATCGATTGAAATAGTAATATGAAGTGATTTGAAAATAGGTACAAACTATTAACATTTCAATGTCAGAGAGTGATACCTGTAGTAGTATAAGACAAAGGTCCAACCCCATTTAAAGGCTTAAACATTTACCTTTTCTGAAAAACTATTGAAATATAAAAAGAGTCCTCAGTCACAGGGGCAACTTCTGTAACCAAATCCAGATCTGAGGAAACTCCTGTAACCCCATTTGGGGTTTCTTTCTAAGCCAATAGGGTTACAGGTTGGTACAGTGGCACATTGAGAATGGGGCTACAAATACTTTTCCCACCATCTAGGATGAAATACACAAA
Source organism: Pongo abelii (assembly GCF_028885655.2). NCBI lineage: Eukaryota > Metazoa > Chordata > Mammalia > Primates > Hominidae > Pongo > Pongo abelii. Next base: position 82,529,410 of record NC_071989.2, on the reverse strand, counting down.
ATCCTGTTGAAATCTTGGTTTTTATGCCTTTGGTCATCAGAATAAACGTAAATGCTGAAAAACAAATAACCTCCTGATCCAGTGTCTTGCCTCCTGGTGAGAAGTGATTCTATCCCCTGTTTATTGGGAAATTTCCAAAGTTGTTCATCACTTAAATGCTGTATTCAAAGGGAACATGGAAGGATGAATCAGAGAAAGTGCCTTCGAGACATTCACACATTTCTCTGGACTCAGTCTGTTAACATTTCAGGGAGCTTGTCAGATCACACCTTTTGCCTTGGAAATCCTACAGATTTCCTGTACACCTTCATATCTGATTCTTCCCTAAAACCTTTGGGTATGATTTCCTCCCTGGTCTTGAGAATGTCCTGCAGTCTGTGTTTTATAATTATTCTTTGTATTTATTGAATCTAGACTTTATTCAGAGATCAGACCAGAACCTTAGAGTTTCTAAACTGTATGTGGATATTAAACAATATTAATAATGAAAGAGCTACCAAAATAGTCTATATTGTGTGAACAATCTCTTGGGATATTAGACGTATTTAAAGACCAGTGTTGCTGCTATTTTTAATATTTTGGTTAATTTAAGTGAAATGTACATATTTAAATTTGAAGATTTATCTTGCCCTTCAGAATGTGAAGATATACTTGCATATATTTTGACATATTTCATGGAAAATAAAAATGATAATCCACTTTGTGAATGTAAGTGAATGTATTCTTATGTATGTTATTATAAATGATTTTTGTTTGCACTGATGATGAAATGAGAGTTTTGGGGGCTTTTTATACATTTATATCGACCAGTCTCTAAATCTCCTATTTTGTTTTCTTGTCATTTTTGAAATACAGTTCCCATTACTTGAGTTTTAAATAGACTGGTGTTTCATTTTGTATTATGCTACTACTAGATGTTGATTCTCTGGTATTGTAAAATAAAATGTGCTCCAAAAACCCAAACCCTTGGACTTTATGAGCTTTCCTTTCTCTGGTTTTGCTGATTCCCCACAAAGATTCTTTCAGTTTATGGCACTTGCCCCTTATTTAAAGAGCAGAGTTTATTTCACTTCAGTGTAAAAGAAATTCAGCATGTGTATTATACACAATATAGGCACATGAACTTAAGCCATTTAATTTGGTAAAGTCTCAAAGAGTCTTCCAGGATTTACCTGTCTTCCTCCTACTTCAGGTTGGTTTCTCCTCTAAGATTAATAAGATAAATACTCTTGTTTGCTCGATTACTTTATGGAAGTAGTTTTCAATAGGGTAGGTTGAACTTTTTATCTCAGGTCCCTCACTTCCTGGAAAATCAATATTCTTCCCTTTCTAATTTTTTTTTTTTTTTTTTGAGATGGAGTCTCGCACTGTCGCCCAGGCTGGAGTGCAGTGGTGCGATCTTGGCTCACTGCAACCTCTGCCTCCCAGGTTCAAGTGATTTTCCTGCCTCAGCCTCCCAAGTAACTGGGATTACAGGTGCCCGCCACCACGCCCAACTAATTTTTTGTATTTTTAGTAGAGACGGGGTTTCACTATGTTGGCCAGGCTGGTCTCAAACTCCTGACGTCGTGATCCTCCCAAAGTGCTGGGATTACAGGCATAAGCCAAGGCACCCAGCCAAGATTTTTCCCTTTCTTTGAAGGACTCCTGCCTTGGTTGTGAGCACACAGACACCCCCAGTGTCCCCAGGCCTTGCTGGTGGAGGATTCCTGATGAGCTTCTGCTCTGTTCTCCCATCTCTACTGAGCTGAGTATTTGTTATCATCAACCCCCACCCGCTGAGAAGTTCCCTGGCCATTTTTCTTTCACCAGTTCTAAATCCATAACAGTCACCAGCCTACCCAGTATGCAGATATGCCAGGGGTTTGATATTTCACTCACAAATCTCAATCCATCTCAAGGAGTAAGGGCATTTGGGAAATCTTCAACCTAAAAAGATAAACACTGTAGTCAACCTATTCTAGCTCTTACCAAGCTGGACAACTATGCAAATTTACAGTAATTTCAGGAACAGGGACTATTTTTGGTGCCAGTGGTGGTGAGGCAGGTCTATACACAGCATCATATTAAAGACTGATTTGATTCCTACATAAGTTTCATATTTTTTGTTCCCATTGGCACCTACAAATCTACATCTAAATTGGGACAATTGGCTTCTAGTTTCATGAAACTGATTATGAGGAAACTGTGGCAAGAGAGAATGAATAGATGATTGCAAAGTTGTTCTCAGTACTGGAAAAAAAATCTGATGATGCAAAACAAACGGCTTCAGAGACAGATGATCAGGGTGTCAACCCACGTGGACACACCAAAGCCACAGGAAGACTCTTCATCAGGCCTTACATACAGCCTTCCCACAGAGCAGCAAAGCACGCCCTCCTGGAGCACCCTCGGTTGAATCATGCATAAGACAAACAGCCAGAAAAGAATCTCAGGGAAAATCATGGCCAGGAACCTGGGTAAATTTATTTTTTTGTTCTTGTCGTTTCTTGTTTTGTTCTTTGTTGTTTCTCATAGAACAATAAAGGAAAGTAAACAGAAACCACGTATATTCGTAATTCTAACATCCTGACAAAAGCATTATAGTTCTCTGAATGCTCTTATCTACATACACGTGTTTTGACTTTTGCCCCCACTGCCAATATTTTTACAATCACTCTGCCATGTTGCTACATGGTCTTTATGGCTATGTAATGGTCATACCACAATTCACTCAGCCTCTACTTTATTGTAGGACATTTGAATTGTAAACTACTTTTTTTTTTTTTGCTGTCATAAATAACAGTGCTATGAAGTTTTGTTCATACAGCTTCTCCTTTCCTTGAATTACTTCCTTATGATGTATTTCCATGAGAGAAATTATAATCCTGAAGAGAACGGATTTTTTAATTGATTGTTTTTCATGTATGTTTGTTATAAATCAACTTCTCAGAAACTGCAGGATGCTTGGTTGATGTATACAACTACAGCCTCTACTTAGGTGAAATTGTATTCATTTATTCTGATAAATGGCTATTCGGATTCTCAAAGTAAGCAAAGACTTTTGCTTAAAACAAGGATGTAGTTTTTCCTGTAGCAGATAAAAGATGGTGTTTTAATGCATGGGTAGTAAAGAGCTATTTCAGAATAATGTTCTTAAAGGCTTAACTTTGATGACTGACTCCATTCCAGGAAGGATCTAGAAGTTGCTAGTTCCTTCTAGTATCCATTCTTTCTGGCATCCCTGGTTTTATTCTGAGCAACAATATGACCAGCTGTTAATTCCCAGCTTCCCTTTCAACTATGGGGTGGTGGGCAAATGAGTTTTAAGCCTAAGTCACTGGGTGGGACATCTGAGAGTGCGCTTGGAAGGTAATTTACCTAGCTTGCCTTCTCCCCAGCTCTCTTGCTTTTTCCTGTGCCTAGAATGTTTGTTATAGCTGAAATTTCAGCAACGATTTTAAAACCATGAGGATGGGAGTTATATGGCAGGGACAGAGTGAAAATATGACATCTGAATCATCCAAGTCTACCTACCTGCAGTCTTCTTTTATGGAAGGAAAAACTTGATATGTGCTTTAAGCCACTGTCATCTCAAGTCTCTATTACTAACAGCTGGACATGATCCCTAACTTACACAATGTTTGTCTCGGACACTGGTTTTCAAACTCCAGTCTGCATCAGAATCATCTGGAGGCCTTCTAAAACACAGATTGCTCCCCGCCTTTCCCTCTTTCTCATTAAAGGGGAGGGAGATTTGCATTTCTAACAAGTTCATAGGTGAGATTGATGCTGTTCTAAACTATGCTTTGAGAACCACTGTTAGGATATCTTTCCTGAACATTATTTCAACATTGCAAGCATGAGGCTGATTTTAATATTTAGAAAGCACCAAATTTTGCAATAAGCATACATACCTCTTGATCCTAAGACACTATAGTTAAAAGTTCAGAAATATTTTATATGCTGTTTTACATGCTTTCTCTACATTGTTGAAGAGGTAGCTATCTATATTTTTAAAATAATGACCAAAGTTGATGCATTTCTATAACTATAGGTCCTCCTAAAATTGTTTTCAATCACATTGCTGCCATACTTGTAACTATTTTATAAAATACAATGAAAAACAAATGAATTTTGGAGGGTGTGAGTAACCTGAAATCATGGGGGTGAAATCTCGAGTTCAGACCTACGTGTAATTCTATAAAACAAAGATGTATGCTAGTGAGACGGCCTCTACCCAGCTAAGAAAAAATTTCCATGGGAAAAAAATTATGAACTCTAAGGAGAATACAAAGTGGTGCAGGTGTAGCTCGGCTAGAGATACAGTTTACACAGTCAGGATCGTGTAAATGTTAAATATTGACCTAATCAATGCTACTGATATAATTTACAGGCAACATGAGGGGATAGAAAGGACGAATATGTTGGGTAGGGAGCGTGGGTGGGTATGAAAGACATCAAAATCATCTCAATGATGGGACTAGGCAGACAATGCCTGTAACTGAAAAACCAAATAGAGGAATAGAAAGATGTCACTCCAATTTGTGGAAGCAAAACCAAAAGAACCACTTCAGAGAGTTACAACTAGTCACCTCCAAGGAAAGGAAAGGGGGAATGCTGATTCTGTTTTGCAACAAGCCTTGCAACCAGGTCTTTAAACTTTGAAATAAAAACTGGGGAAACAAATAATTAACTGGTAAGGAAAAAGACATGATCTGTGATCAGACTGCTTGTAATCTAATAGCTAGTGCAAAGAACCAGAAACCTTATAAGGGTGGCTAGTGTTTCTGTCTGCTCAGCCCTTCTTCCATCCCAGAATCTTCAGAGCACAAAGAGCCCTCCTGGCTACTGAGGTGGTCAGGTGACCCAAGCTGGGCCAATTACAGCCTCTCACAGCCAAGGCCACACTAATTGGTCTAAGAAGTGGGCGCCTGATCTAAACGGGGCTAATCAGGGCTCTTGGGACTTTTTAAATTCCTGCCAGAGAATAAGAACCTCTTGTTCCTTTTTTCTTTTTAATCACAAAACATAAGGATGTGGGCTTGCTAGCCCAGCACAGCTCTCTCTGTGTCCACACCCCACCACTTGGACAAGTTTGTATCAGCGAATTAATGTTCCAAAAGGAACAGGGAAGAGATAGAGAATGACAGAGGGGGTCCTCGAGATGTTCAAGGCAGTCAATCATTGCTGACACCAGCTCCACCTGCCCTTAGGTTCATTTACACAGCCCAATTCAATCTCTCCTTTTTGTGTGTTTACACAAGATTAAAGTTCACTTATGGTCATAAAAACTACCTCGTAGTCATAATACACAGTTGAATACCAAATGAAACTTATGGAAAGTTTCAAGCAAACACAGAGAGAGAGAAGAGCATGATGAATTCCAACATCCTCATCACTCAGACCCACTGTTGTCAATATTTTGACAATCCTATTTCATCTATCCACCCCTTCACCTCATTTTCCCACAGAAATATTTTAAAATAATTCTAGATATCAAATTATTTCACTTGTTAATAATAGATTGAACCATATGAAACTGCTGTTTTTGTAGGTCAGAAGTGGTCAACTATTGGCAATATTCTGTGTTCTGACCTAATATTTCAACAATGTCAGGTCCACGGCCATGACTACGCCAAATGTCCTGCTTGGGGTTAGATTCCAGCCTCAGCTGAGGCCTGAGGCAAGTGGGTGGATGGGTGAATAGCTGAAAGAACACTCGGGGGGCTGTAAGCAGGTGAAATGTAATTTTATTCAGCAGCTCTCTCATCAGTAGCTCTCTTACACTGTCCACCTGTCTGCTCTGGCTCCTGCCACTCCCATGCTTGCAGGTGCACTCCCTGGCCTGCAAGACCAGCCACAGGGTCAGCAGCTTAACTCTTTCCCTCTGGGCACAAGCCAGTTCCTGGCTCCCCCTCTGTCTGCCTTCGAGGCAACTGGCTTTCCCTTACAGGGGTCCCCAGCATTACTCTCTCTCCGGGCAGCAGCACGCAAGCTGTGCCGTGCCATGCCGTGCCGTGCCATGCCAAACTGAGCCCCGTGCACAGCATCAGCAGGGCAGTTATACCTTCTACAGACAATAGGGGCTCAGAGCCAAGTATGAACTTACACAAACAGGTTATATAACAAGTGGAGTATGCACCTGTGCCCTAAACTCGCTGAGTCACTCTGGCCCGGATGCCCACCTCGGCCTATTCCTTGACCAAAACACATCCATGTACCTTATGAGTCTCCTAACTGCCAAAAACTCTTTTTTCCTGACATAACCACTAAGCCATTATCACACCTAACAAAATTAACAATAATTCCTTAATGTCTAACAGTGAAACCATTTTCAAAATTTTCCAACTGTATCATATGTGTCTTTGTATTCACCATTTGTTTAAATCAGGATCCAGACAAGGTCTACACATTAATTTGGTGAAAATAACTTTGTAAGTGATCTTACTCTCATTTAGCACTGTCACTTAAAAGGAACTTAGGCAACTAATATGGAATGGTGGACAATCTTCAATCAACAACATTTAGAAGAATTGTCTCAGCTCCTTGTGTATATTACTCAGTATACATATATTGCATTAATATGTTATATATATAAAATCTTACAGATTCCAGGCATTGTGCTTTTTGCTTCACAGGTTTTCTGCATTTGCTTTTATGAAGTAATTGCCAGTGTCATGCCAGGAGATGAGAAAGGGCCCCAGGGAGGCCAACAGATATGGCTGAGGTCACCAGCTAATAACTGTCAGAGCTGAGATTGGGATTTTAAGTTGTGTGGCTCCCAAGTCCAAGCTCTTCGTTGCTATACCCAACCTGTACTTTTTGCGCTGGTCCTGGTGAGCATTAATATGCCAGAAAAATGCCTATTAATATTTTATTCCACAAATGTCTCGGTCAGCTCAAGGTGCTATAACAAATACACCACAGGCTAGATGACTTAAACATTTATTTCTCACACTTGTGGAAGCTGGGAAGTCTAAGATCAAGGTGCTGGCAGATCTGGTGTCTGGTTAGGGCTCTCTTCCTGGTTTGCAGGTGGCCGTCTTCTCATTATATCCTCATATGTCTGAGAGCAGAGATTGAGAGCAAGCTTCTGTGTCTCTTCTTATAAGGGCACTAATCCCATTTATGGGAGCTCTACCCTTATGACCTAATTGCCTCTCAAAGGCGCTATCTCCTCTTATGAGCACATTGGGGGTTAGGATTTCAACATACGAATTTGGGGGAGGGAAGACACAAACATTCAGTCTATAGCAACAAAGTACTGAGATCTTGTAGGAAAGGAGCTTATAAAAGTAAGCCAGGATTGAGGAATTGCATCGCCGTGACTCAGGGGAGTCAGTATGTAGGACCACCCTCTGCACTTCCTCTCTCTCATCATCCTCCCTCTGCATCCCCAGCCCTCCCTGTGGTGCTCCTCTTCCCTGAACTGGCTTGGCCTCTGGTCTTCCTCCCCTCACTTCCTTATTCCTAATGTTCATTCCCTTTTGCCTCTTGCTTTATCTACTTTTCCACTCAAGTTTTTTAAACTGAACCGTAGCCTGCAAACTAACTCCAACTCTGGTGGATGTTCATTTATAGCATTTTTTGCTCTGGTCAATCCAGACTAATGAACCCAGTACTGGTATTTCAGACTGAAGAGTTCAATCCCCTTCCCCTGTCAGAAGATCTAATTCACTCCACTTAAAACATGTTACTGGTGGCTCACGCCTGTAATCCCAGCACTTTGGGGGGGATCACGAGGTCAGAAGTTCGAGACCAGCCAAGGCGGCGGGTCACGAGGTCAGGAGTTTGAGACCAGCCTGACCAAAATGGTGAAACCCCGTCTCTACTAAAAATACAAAAATTAGCTGGGCGTGGTGGCACAAGCCTGTAATCACAGCTATTCAGGAGGCTGAGGCAGGAGAATCGGTTGAACCCGGGAGGTGGAGGTTGTGGTGAGCCGAGATCATGCCACTGCACTCCAGCCTGGGCAACAGAGTGAGACTCCGTCTCAAAAAAATAAATAAATAAAAACAAAAAATAAACATGTTACCCCCGGTGACTCACAGCAGGCACAACATCTATGCTGAGTTGTGAGTTTCTCTGCTTACATCATGTGGTCATCACCTGGCTCACGTAGCAGTTCCCAGGGAGATGTCTGCTTCAAGAGAACAACAATAATTGGAGAGATAGGAGGATCATGTTGGCAGCACTTCACAAACTTTAACGGGCATAGAAATCTTACTTGTGGGTCTTTTAACATGAAAGTTCTGATTTGGTATTTCTGGGATTGGGCCTGAGTTGCTGCATTTCTAACAAGCTCCCTGGTGGTGTCATTGCTGCTGGTCCATGGACCCACCCCTCTTTAAAACACAAGAATCTAGATCACTGGTTCTCAGAACCTGCTACACATTAAAACCCTCTAGGATGCTTTTTATTAGGATAAGCTTAGGTGCAGGGATTTGCAGGAGCTCCCAGGGGATTCTAATGAATAATCAGTGAAAACCACCACAATTGGAGGCTGTAGTGGCAGCAGGAATTGGGTGGCCAGCGGAGAGATCCCTGGCGGGCGGAAGATGTGACATGGTCACGGGAAAGTGAAGGTCCTGGCTCCGGAGGGTCTTTGTTCCTCTGCATGCCCTGCCTCCCTTCGCTGTCCCTCACCTTTGCTCTCCCTTTTCTCTATTGTCATTGCCAATCCACCCCCTTCCTAAAGCATCTTCTCAACAAGAAAAAAAGCTGAACCAACTGAAAACTAATACTTTTCTTAGATCCATCAGAAAATTGAAGTCACAGGACAAACCTCACTCTGAAAATTGGAGACACAGGCAAATAAAGAGGATCCCAACTTACCAAGAGTGGAAGCCCACATCTGGAGCACACAGGTAGGAGCATTGAAACTGAAATTGAAAATTTCTGAATGCTCACTGTGGGCAGTGTTGAGTTAAAAATTCCAGATGCCCCAGTTCTAGGGGACGCACCCCAGCTTTTGTTTTATCTCCAGGGGCCCCACCAAATTCTCAGGATGAAGACTGGAGAAAAATTTCTTCATGCTTCCAGTAGAGGGAGGGGAAAAAAGCTGTGGCTTCCAGGAAATAAATCTGAAAAAGATGTTGGGATTCAAAAACAACCGTAAATCTGAGCAAGCATGCAGTTCAGCACACAATCAGTGATGATGAGTTATTAACTGCTAGGCACCACGCTAGGTGCTGAGGATTGAGGATGAATAAGACTGGCTCCCACTCCTCCAGGAACTCTAGTCTAGTGGGAAATGCTTATGTGCAAACAACTATGTCAGAGATTAATTGTTACTGCTCCTCATGTCTCATCTCTCCTTCTTTCATAATAATAGAACCCTCCTTTTAAGCTGAGCGTGTGCGTCTCAGCATAAAGAGTACATATCCCAGCCTCTCTTGCAAGGCAGGTATCATCATGTAGGAAGTATTGGCCAATGGGATGTAGTAGAAGTTTTTTGTGCAACTTTCTGAGACATGTTGTTAAAATAAGGGATGTCCCAGTGCTAACCCCCAGTAACTGTGGATATAACCTTAGTTGGGGAAAGGGTCATGCAGATATAATTAAATCAAGGATTTCAAGAAGAGATCATCCTGGATACAAAGGTGGCAGCTCTCCTCCTTTTTCTTTCTACTGGCTGGAAAGCAAATATCTTGGATAATGAGGTGGAAACCTCAACCAAAACCCTGGGTTTCTGATTATTATAAAGTCACTATACCAGCCTGTATATATGTAACTCTAAAGAGACACAGCTTGATACACTTGGTATACTTGAGCCATTTGCATGCATTCTTTCATTCCACAAGTATCTTGTGAGGGCCTTATATGCTAGGCACTGGGCATACAGCAGCAAAATACAGCCACAGAACGTGCCCTTAAAGCCAGCTTTTTTATTTTTTGTAATTTAACAAAATACAAAAATTTTGTTTTTATGTAATTTCAGATTCCACATTGAAATTTTATTTATTTTTTAATTTCCAACTTTTATTTTAAGTTCAGGGGTACATAATATGCAGGATGTGCAGGTTTGTTACATGAGTAAACTTATGCCATGGTGGTTTACTGCACAGATCTTCCCATCACGCAGGTATTAAGCCCAGCATCCATTAGCTTTTCTTCCTGATCCCTCTCCCTCTTCCCACCCACCCACCCCCCACCCTCCAATAGGCCCCAGTGTGTATTGTTCCCTCCCCACCCCCGTGTGTTCTCATCATTTAGTTCCTACTTATAAGTGAGAACATGCGGTATTTGGTTTTCTGTTCCTGCATTAGTTTGCTAAGGGTAATGGCCTCCAGCTCCACCCATGTCCCTGCAAAGGACATAATCTCATTCCTTTTTATGACTGCATAGTAGTCCATGATATATGTACCACATTTTCTCTATCCAGTCTATCACTGATGGGCATTTAGGTTGATTCCATGTCTTTGCTATTGTGAATAGTGCTGCAATGAACATACACATGCATGTGTCTTTATAATAGAATGATTTATATTTCTTTGGATATATACCCAGTAATGGGAATACTGGGTTGAATGGTATTCCTGCCTCTGTGATCTTTGAGGAATCTCCACACTGGCTTCCACAAAGGTTGAACTAATTTACACTCCCACCAACAGTGTAAAAGCATTCCTTTTACTCCACAACCTTACCAGCAGCTGTTGTTTTTTGACTTTTTAATAATCACCATTCTGACTGGTGTGAGATGGTATCTCATTGTGGTTTTGATTTGCATTTCTCTAATGATCAGTGCTGTGGAGCTCTTTTTTATATGTTTGTTGGCTGCACATTTGTCTTCTTTTGAGAAGTGTCTGTTCATGTCCTTTGTCCACTTTTTAATGGGGTTGTTTGTTTTTTTCTTGTAAGTTTGTTTAAGTTCCTTACAGATATTGAATATTAGACCTTTGTCAGATGAATAGATTGCAAAAATTTTCTCCCATTCTGTAGGCTGTGTGTTTACACCGTTGATAGTTTCTTTTGCTGTGCAGAAGCTCTTTAGTTTAATTAGATCCCATCTGTCAATTTTTGCTCTTGTTGCAATGGCTTTTGATGTCTCTGTCATGAAATTTTTGACTGTGCCTATGTCCTGAATAGTATTGCCTAGGTTTCCTTCTAGGGTTTTTATGGTTTAGGGTTTTACATTTAAGTCTTTAATCCATCTTGAGTTGATTTTTTTATGTGGTGTAAGGAAGGGGTCCAGTTTCAATTCTCTGCATATGGCCAGCCAGTTCTCCCAGCACAATTTATTAAATAGGGAATCCTTGCCCCATTGCTTGTTTTTGTCAGGTTTGTCAAAGATCAGATGGTTGTAGGTGTGCAGTCTTATTTCTGGGTTCTGTATTGTTTTCCATTGGTCTATATGTCTGTTTTTGTATCAGTACCATGCTGTTTTGGTTACTGTAGCCTTGTAGCATAGTTTGAAGTCAGGTAGAATGATGCCTCCAGCTTTGTTCTTTTTGCGTAGGATTGCCTTGGCTATTTGGGCTCTTTTTTGGTTCCATTTGAATTTTTAAATAGTTTTTCCTAATTCTGTGAAGAATGGCAATGGTAGTTTAATGGGAATAGCATTGAATCTCTAAATTGCTTTGGGCAGTATGGCCATTTTAATGATATTGATTCTTCCTATCCATGACCATGGAATGTTTTTCCATCTGTTTGTGTCATGTCCAATTTCTTTGAGCAGTGGTTTGTAGTTCTCCTCAAAGAGGTCCTTCTCTTCCCTTGTTAGCTATATTCCTAGATATTTTATTCTTTTTGTGGCAGTTGTGAATGGGAGTTCATTTGTGATTTGGCTCTTGGTTTGCCTGTTGTTGGTGTATACGAATGCTAGCGATTTTTGCACATTGATTTTCTAAACTGAGACTTTGCTGATGTTGCTTATCAGCTTAAGAAGCTTTTGGGCTGACATAATGGGGTTTTCTAGATATAGGATCATGTCGTCTGCAAACAAAGATAGTTTGACTTCCTCTCTTCCTATTTGAATACCTTTTATTTATTTCTGTTTGCCTGAGTGCCCTGGCCAGAACTTCCAATATTATGTTGAATAGGAGTGATGAGAGAGGGCAACCTTGTCTTGTCCTGGTTTTCAAGGGGAATGCTTCTAGCTTTTGCCCATTCAGTATGATATTGGCTGTGGGTTTGTCATATATGGCACCTATTATTCTGAGGCATGCTCCTTCAATATGTAGTTTATTGAAAAAAACAAATTTTTTTTTTGAGACAAAGTGTTGCTCTTGTCGCCCAGGCTGGAGTGCAATGGCACGATCTTGGCTCACTGCAACCTCCGCCTCCTGGGTTCAAGCAATTCTCCTGCCTTAGCCTCCCGAGTAGCTGGGATTACAGGTGCCTGCCACCATGCCTGGCTAATTTTTGTATTTTTAGTAAAGACAGAGTTTCATCATGTTGGCCAGGCTGGTCTCAAACTCCTGACCTCAGGTGATCTGCCCGCCTCGGCCTCCCAAAGTTCTGGGATTACAGGCATGAGCCACGGCACCCAGCCATTGAAAGTTTTTAACATGAAGGGATGTTGAATTTTATCAAAGGCCTTTTCTGCATCTATTGAGATAATCATGTGGTTTTTATCTTTAATTCTGTTTATGTGAGGAATCACATTTATTGATTTGGATATGTTGAACCAGGCTTGCATCCTGGGGATGAAGCCTGCTGGATCATGGTGGATAAGATTTTTGATGTGCTGCTGGATTTGGTTTGCCAGTATTTTGTTAAGGATTTTGCATCAATGTTTTTCAAGAACATTGGCCTAAAGTTTTTTGTTGTTATATCTCTGCCAGGTTTTGGTACCAGGATGATGCTAAAGCCAGCTTTTTTCTGTTCCTCTTATGAGCGAAGTTATTTTCTAACTCAGAGCCCTTATCCATGCTGTTCTCTCTGTCTAGGGCAGCACTGTTCAGTAGAACTGCCTGCCATGATGGGTGTTCTATGTCTGTGCTGTCCAATATGGCAGCACAGACATGTAACTACTGAAATGTGGCTAGTGTGACTGAGGCATTGATTTTTTATTTTATTTTATTTTAATTAATTCAGATTTTTAATTAATTTAGATTTTAATTAATTTAATTAATTAAATTTAATTAATTTTTATTTTATTTTAATTAATCTAATTAATTTTTATTTTATTTTAATTAATCTAATTAATTAAATTTAATTAAATTTTATTTTATTTTAATTAATTTAATTAATTAAATTTAATTAATTTTTATTTTATTTTAATTAATTTAGATTAATTAATTAATGTGGCTCTACTCTACTGCTTTCCCCAAATGGCTAACTCCTTGAGGTGGCTATGGACGATGAACATAAATTCTTTGACATGCCTCCAGTTGAGAGATGGGATCTCTATCCCTTCTGCTTGAATCTGGGTGGGCTTGTGACTGAATGGTGGTAGTGACATTATGTGACTTCCAAGGCTAGGTAAGACAAAGTCTTGCAGCTTGTGCCTTGGGCTTTTGAAGGTCATACTCTTGGGGCACTTGCCCCCAGGAAGCTGCATCTCAGAACCCAGCCACCCCACTGCGTGCAGCTGAAGCCACACAGGAGATCACATGTAGTTGCTGCATCCCAGCCTAGGTCTACCATAGAAACTACCACAAACCTGGTGGCTTAAAATATTCTCTTGCAGTTCTGGACGCCAGAAGTGTGTATTCAAAGTGTTGGGAGGGGATAGCTGGTGCCATGCCCTCCTAGCTTCTCGTGGTAGCTGTCAATCTTTAACCTTCCTTATGCAGGGAATCAGAATATGCCACCCAAAACATGCCACTTAGGCATAAGGATAATTTTGAGCTGAAGGCAATTGAGACACAACAGAAGCGAAAGGAGCTCTCCATTCTCCCTGTTTCTGCCTAAAGGCAGGATACAAATTTCCCTTTCCAAAGGTGTTACAACCCACTGCCCCGCCCCACCCCTCCCGGCCCCACACCACCGCCATATCAGGAGAACAACCATTATCACTGCAGACAGAACATCAGACGGAGTTCTGCCTGCACAAACAAGCTTTATCTTCCAGAGGTTTCTTCCATATATTTATCTTCCCACAAATTACTGACCCTAGGAGCCCAAATACCTTTTCCTATCTTGTCACTTCTCAATAAACCCATTACTGTTTGTTTAGATGGTAATGGTATATAAGCCTGAAATTCTAGCCACCCCTTTTGAGTTATTTATCACTCAGTTCTCCTTCATGTATGCATGTTGTGCACATAAGTAAACTGTTTTTTTTCTCATGTTAACTTGTCTTCTCCAAGTTTGATTTGCAGGCCTTGGCTACTGAACCTAAGAGAGTAGAAGAGGTGTTTCCTCCCCCACACTTGGCTTATAGACACATTACTTCAATCTCCACCTCCACCTCTGTCTCCATACTGCCGTCTCCTCCACGTTTCTCCTCTACTCAAATATCCCTCTCTTTTCTCTTAAGGACACCAGTTAATGAATTTAGGGCCTACCATCGATACAAGATGATCTTGAGAGTCTTAATTTGATTACATCTACAAAGACCCTTTTTCCAAATAAGTATCTCACATTGACAGGTACCAGAGATTAGGAGTTGAATAGCAGGGCACGGTGGCTCACGCCTGTAATCCCAGCACTTTGGGAGGCCGAGGCGTGCAGATCACCTGAGGTCGGGAGTTCGAGACCAGCCTGACCAACATGGAGAAACCCCATCTCTACTAAAAATACAAAATTAGCCAGGTGTGTTGGCACATGCCTGTAATCCTAGCTACTCGGGAGGCTGAGGCAGGAGAATTGCTTGAACCCAGGAGGCGGAGGTTGCAGTGAGCTGAGATCGCGCCATTGCACTCCAGCCTGGGCAACAAGAGCGAAACTCCATCTCAAAAAAAAAAAGGAGTTGAACATATTATTTTGGAGTCACTATTTAGCCCACTATAGCACCTGAAATACGAGTGAGGAAGCCTGGAGATGATTCCAGCCCCCAGCTGTTTGCATTACCCCTAGAAATTCAAGTCTTCCTGGCTAAGACCCTAAACATTGTAGAGCAGAGATATGCTATTTCCACCATGCCTCGCTGAATTTCTGACCTAGAGAATGTTTTAGCATGATAAAATGGTATTGTTTTATGCCACTAAGTTTGGGATAGTTTATTATGCAACAATAGGTAACTGGAAATTCCTATTCATCTTTTAAGCTCAGTTCAAAAAACATGTCTTCAAAGATATCTCCTTAGCTATCTCCTCTATGGTCTAAATTATATTTCCCTCTCTTTGCTTTTCTTTTATGACACTTATCACAATTTGTAATTATATATGCACTTAGGTGTTTTGTTTTGTTTTTTAAAATGTCAGTCACCCTCACTAGACTTCCATTTCATGAGAGCAAGGACAAAGTTTGTTTTATTCAGCACTATGTCCTGTGTGTGCCAGGTACACAGCAAATGCCCAATAAATATTTGCTGAATGAATGAAATTCTGGTCTTTCTGTGACTGAATCTACAACTGACATTTCCTTGTCATCTGAACTGAGACAGCTCCTGGAAAACATTGTTTATTTTGCCATTTTAGCTTTCAGACTAAATAAGCTAGAATGCAACAAGTGGGAAGCAACATTTTCATTTTCTATGATTCAAACATTAGTTCTTGCTGTTCCAGTTCCCTGTATTAAGTAATTGCTGTAGTTTTCAATTGTAGTGAAAAGAAGTGAATACAAAGACAGCTAGGCTATGAGATAGCCTCTTCAATTTTTAAGAAAGCATCTGTAAGTATACAGAAAGAACCTCAAATTGTCCTTGTGCATGAGTAAGCAACAATCTCATGAAACATTCTTTCATGAAATGAAAGATTAATGACAAAACAAAATGAATAAGTTCTTCCTGACATCTTGATCAACAGACATCTTTTTCTAGAAAGTTCACTGGTACAAGTCCCACTATTATTTTTGTTGGAACAATAACATATATAGGACATAAATTAAAAGGCAAAGCATGTTAAGGGAGGCCAAAATTAGTCAGATAAAACTTATAATTACTTGTACAAATTACCACAGGGATAGAGCATAACAGAAGTCAGGAAGCAGGTAGGAATTTTAACAAAAACTGAGCACCAGCAGTTGGCACTCCCCTGCATGGCTGTCACTCTACTCACTGTGGTTGGTGGTGAGCAAAGTATTCCTGCCCTCCCAGGCGTATCCAGCTTGCATACAGTAGGAATTTTAACAAGATCCAGAAGGCCCTACATGAACACATTCTAACTGTGCTTTCTTAGATTTCGTATTTGTCTAACAGTGTCAGACTAATAGCCAAAGTTGTTTCCATTTTCCCTGTGATCCAGATCCCATACTCTGAACCACCTTCTTATCTAACTTGTACAAATCACACCAGGATTTCCCCTGCTTTAAATCACCCAGAGCCAGGTACCAGACAACTAAAGACAACCCCTATAGCCCAAAGCTCAATGACATTACTTAAACTAGACATTCCTAAGCCATCTCCCCTGCCCTGCCTTGCCTTACTTGCAAAAACGCCAATAAAAGCTCTAAACCATGCTTTCCCGTTGCTCCTGCCTCCTGACCACACCTATTGCTTCCCCACGTGGCCCAGTGTGGCCTGGCCTGCCCCCTCCTCTCAGAAACAATAAGTAATAAATTCTTATTTCAATGGCATTAACCTCTCCAGGTTGTCACTCAGCCACCATAAATTAAAATCCTGCGGGTACAATTGAGACAGATCAGCCCTTAGGGGCTTTGTGGTTGCTGTTTCCTCTGCCCAGGCCTCTCTTCCCCCTGTATCCACACTGTACCCACATGGCTTCCTGTCTCACTACATTGAAGTCTCTGCTCAAGCATCACCATATTTGAGAAGTCTTCCCCAAGCACCCTGCTAACTAACTGGAAACCCCTCCTACTTCTAGTGGTTTCTACTTGCTTTGTCCTGCTGTATTTTTCTTCATAGCTTGTATCACTACTTGACTTATTATATATTTATTTGTTTTGTGTCATCCTCATTTCTCACCTCACATAACATAAGCTTCATTGAAGCAAAACATGCTGTTTCATTAACAGCAGGGTTCCTACCACTTAGAACAATGCCTGGCATGTAGCAGGTATAAAATATATATATATATATATATATATATATTTTTTTTTTTTTTTTTTTGAGATGGAGTCTCGCTCTGCTGCCAGGCTGGATTGCAGTGGCGTGATCTCGGCTCACTGCAAGCTCCGCCTCCAGGGTTCATGCGATTCTCCTGCCTCAGCCTCCCAAGTAGCTGGGACTACAGGCTTGCGCCACCACAGCCAACTAATTTTTATATTTTTAGTAGAGATGGGGTTTCACCATGTTGGCCAGGATGGTCTTCATCTTTTGACCTCTTGATCCACCCACCTCGGCTTCCCAAAGTGCTGGGATTACAGGCGTCAGCCACCGCGCCCGGCCAAAATATATATTTTTCAATGAATAAACTTCATTTATTCAGAGCACCTGGCCCATCAATGAACACATGAGTGGTCTCAATCCCCTTCAGATTTGTGACTCTCACTGGGGCTGGGTATCTGTAAGAAGCCAGTCCTCTGGATCAATATGACACGAATTTGGAAAAGGGAGTAAGCAGTTTAAAAATATATCCTGGGAAATCCCAGGATAAAATCCCAAGCAAGCAGGTTTATGGAATCAATACTGGGGACTCCTGGGGATTAGAAAAAGGAGCAATTACCATTCCTGAATTATCTGACCATATGGTATTCCTCTAAAAATCTGCTTTGTCTTGGATTTTGGGCTCTGTGACACTAGGGGGAAAGGAAAATATTTCACTTTATCATATAGAAACAGCATCTTGCCCTCTAATGGGGTTGAAGCAGGGTCTGGGAAGCATTTTGGTAACTGTTGGCACAGACATCTTCAGGGTGGACAGGATGCATTCCCTACAGATGGAGTCTACATTATTTATCTCTGCTAGGCAACTCCCCAGTTGTACCTCCCAGCCCAACACAAGTGCGTAGTTGACACTGGCAGCCTTTCTCTCCCAGTGATCACAAATGCTGTAACCACTTTTCAAAGGAAAGCTGGGTATACCAGATGCTCGTAATAATGTATCTCAAAAGGTCTGTAAAACATTTAGAGTAAAAACAAGACATTAACAATGATGACCAGAAATTCAGAGGCTTAAGAAGGAGATCATTAGGGAAGAACGAAAAGAAATGAAGGAAAAAAAAAAAAAAAAGAAAGGAAATGAAGGAGGGAAGAAGGATGAAGGAAGGAAGAATATCTACTCTCTAACAAGACACAAGAACTTATATTCATCATTTGTATGCCCATTGCCTCTATGAAAAAAATCTCCCAGGTGGTCACAATGGCTCATGCCTGCAATCCCAGCACTTTGGGAGACCGAGCTGGGCGGATTGCCTGAGCTCAGTAGTCCGTGACCTGCCTGGGCAACACGTTGAAACCCCATCTCTACTAAAATACAAAAAATTAGCTGGGCATGGCAGCGTGCACCTGTAGTCCCAGCTACTCGGGAGGCTGAGGCAGGAGAATCACTTGAACCCGGGAGGCAGAGGTTGCAGTGAGCCGAGATCGCACCACTGCACTCCAGCCTGGGTGACAGAGTGAGACTCTGTCTTAAAAAAAAAAAAAAATCTCCCAAATAACTTTCCATACAGTATGATTTGGAAGCCAGTTAACTATGGACTTTAAGATATTTTCCTTTATCTAACCCAGATACTCAGAACTAAAATCAGATCAATTTTTCTCTTGTCTCAGAGCTTAAAGGCATTATAAAAGGTTACTGAAATGAAGAAAGTGAGTCTGAGAGTAAGAATGTGTCATCTTCAGACTGTGCAGGGGAGAGATCTGGTCATCCCCACGGAGCTGTAGTCTGCATGATATCCAGGGGGAGTCCTGTAAGAATGCAGCCATGCCAACTCGTTTACATATCACCCATGCCTCTCTGCAACTGCAGAGTTAAGTAGTTCTGACAGAGATGGCTTGCAAAATCTGAAAATATAGAATATCCAATACTTTACAGAAAAAGGTTGCTGATCTTTGATAGCTATTAAAGGAAGAAGGTGACTAATCAGGCTACCATGTTCTGCTTAAAATATTTCTGAGGACTCTATGATGCTCTTCTTCAGAAGCAAACTCCTGAATGTAATTAGATTTTCTCAACTATGTTTCCCTGTTAAGGAAAGAATGTACAGAATTACAGGAATTTCCAATCATTCTTGACAGTTATATTTCTCACTGTAAATGACTAAATTGGCTTTCCAGTACAGTCTCATGAATTCACATAGGGTACTACAGTTTTCAGCAGTCCAGCATCTCTTGACATTAGGCTGTCAATGGGGCAGATCTGCAGGGCTAAAAGACCAGGCCCTAAACCTGTGCCCATGGAGTCAAAGCCCCATGAGGTCTGACCTCACATAACAGTTATACTTGCATCCTTTGGGAGATCAGGAAAGAATTTGTGCAAGGAATGTCTTTGGTATAAGCAAACTTGGATTTCTAGGCCTTTTACCGCTGACCTCAAGAGAATTTGCAAGACAATAATTGAGGCTGTAAGCGACGAGGAGAGACTAAAAGCTTTTGCTCCCATTCAGGAAATGATGACTTTTGTGCCATTTGCTAATGAATCTGATTATGGCGTGGGGCTTGAGTTGAGAAAATGGACCTCTTTTGCTGTGGCTCACATTATTTTCATAAAGTTGCTGGCCAGCTTTTACCATTTGCATACAATCTGTTGAAGAGGAATCTGTTTGCAGAAATTATTGAGAATCATCTGGCAAACAGAAGAGAACTTAGACCAACTTGCTGCATGAGTAAGGTGGCTTTCTTTGGTGTACAATGTTTCAAAGGATTAGTATTAAACTTATCATTTTTGTTTTGTTTTTAAGGAACACAAAAAGTAAACATTTATTTAAAATAAAGATTTCTAGCTCTTACCTTTTAATTTAAAAAAATTTATTGCCCAGGCATGGTGGTTCACACCTGTAATCCCAGCACTTTGAGAGGCCGAGGCGGGCAGATCGCTTGAGCTCATGAGTTCAAGACCAGCCTGAACAACGTAGTGACACTCCATCTCTGCAAAAATACAAAACTTAGCCAGGCATGGTGGTGTATGCTTGTAGTCCCAGCTACTTGGGAGGCTGAGGTGGGAGGATGGCTTGAGCCCAGGAGGTGGAGGTTGCAGTGAGCCAAGATCACACCACTGCACTTCAGCCTGGGTGGTAGAGCCAGACCTTGTCTCAAAAAAGAAAAAAAATGACCAAAATAATACATGAATAAAGGTTTAAAACTCAAAAAGCACAGGGCTGAAGCAAAAAATATGCTCACCTCCCCACGGCCTTCCTGATCTCCAGTTCTCTCTACCCAGAAGGAACTATTTTCAGCCCTTTTCACTATTTTTTATGTATGCCTTCATAATTCTAAATAACATGCTAAACAAAACTCCTTACAACACAATAAAATACAGTTTATTTATTTTATTTTTGAAATCATCCCCTTGGACTTATTCTACACTGATTGTTCCTGGGCTTGCTGCACAGCTGTAACCCCAGAGCTTCCCTTCTGCATTATTTTGGGTCTTCCCACAATCTCCTGCTAGAGGTTTCTAATTTTCTGGATCCTGTGTCTTCCTCTGGGTGTTTCAGCCTGATTGATGGAGCACATTCTCCTGTTGCTTCATGAGAAAGAAGGAAGAGAAGGTAAAATTTTTGTTACTCTGCGTGTTTGAAATTGTCTTCATTATATCCTCTATTTGGTTGATAGTTTGTCTGGGTATAAAATTATAGGTGAAAATTGTCCTCTTAGAGGTTGTGGTCATTGGGCCATGGTCCTCTAGTGTCCTGTGTTGCTGTGCCATTCTGATTTCCGATCCATTGTATGCTTTTGAAGTCTTCTTTTTTTTTTTGAGATGAAGTCTTGCTCTGTCACTCAGGCTGGAGTGCAGTGGCACAATCTTGGCTCACTGAAAGCTCCGCCTCTTGGGTTCACGCCATTCTCCAGCCTCAGCCTCCCGAGTAGCTGGGACTACAGGTGCCCCCCACTGTGCCCGACTAATTTTTTTTGTATTTTTAGTAGAGACGGGGTTTCACCGTGGTCTTGAACTCCTGACCTCGTGATCCACCTGCCCTGGCCTCCCAAAGTGCTGGGATTACAGGCATGAGCCACCACGCCCGGCCTGAAGTCTTCTTTTTCTCTCAGATGTCCTGGACTTTTATCATGGTATACCTTGGTGTAGATCTTTATAAAATTCATTGAGCTGGGCAGTCAGTGGTCCTTTTAAATCTAGATGCCCCTGAGCCTCAGTTTGAGAATTTTTTTTCTTTTTACATAGTTTCTGCCCTTCATTTTTTTTCTATTTTCTTTTCCTAGAGACCCTTTTAATTGAAAATTTGGGCTCTCAACAAATCCTGTAATGGTTTTGTCTCTTTTATATTTTCTCTGTTTGTCTTTTTGTTCAACTGTCTGAAAATTTTCTTTAATTGTACATTTGATACCCTCTATTGAGATCTAAATTCTGCTAACATTTTAAATTTTAAAAACATTCTTATCCTCTGCAGGTAAAAAGAAAATTATGACATCCTGTTCTTCTTTCAGGTATGCAGTGTTTTCTCCTAGGTCTCTGAGGATTTTAATTATAAATTTTAAAATGTTTTCTTCTATTCCCCATATTATCTGTTTTGTTTGATTCCTTTTCTACCTTTGTTTTAGTCTCTGTGTTTCCTTTTGGAGGCTCCCACAATCTGGTAATCCATTACTGGAAAGAATGAGACAGGTACTTGTTCTCCCAGTGATAAGAAAGTAAGATGACACAGAAGTACTGTCTCACCATAAACAATTAGAAAACTGAAAGAAAAAAGAGAAGAAACTCTTTTTGGATATAGGCCAGTGGGAAGCATAGGGCTGTGATCATGGAGAAAAGGGGAGCAAGTGAGGTGAGCTTTCCATTACGTAGGCCTCTGCCTGGAGACAATGCCTATACTGAGGTTCACAGAGGGAAATGTGGTTTGGATATTTGTGCCCTCCAAATCCCATGTTTAAATGTGATCCCCAGTGTTGGAGGTAGGGCCTAGCAGGAGTTGTTTGGGTCATTGGTGGAGGATCCTTCATGAATGGCTTGGTACCATCCCTTTGATGATGAGTGAGTTCTCAGTCACTTAGTTCACACTGAGAGCTAGTGGGTTAAAGGAACCTGGAAACTTCTCCCCTCATTCTTGCTCTCTCCCTCACCATGTGACACATTTGCTCCCTCTTTGTCTTCTGCCAAGAATAAAAGCTTCCTGAGGACTCACCAGAAACTGAGTAGATGTTGGCGCCATGCTTCTTATACAGTCTGCAGAACTCTAAGCCAAATACATCTCTTTCTTTATAAATTACTCCGTCTCAGGTATTCTTTTATAGCAATACAAAACAGACTATACAGAGGGGAAATCTAAACAGAGACTGGAGTTTGGAGAGGTCAAAATGACTAAAATTTTCAGGGCAGAATACCTAAAAGACAGGAATTTCGCTGAGCTCTAGAAATCTACATGGGGACTCTCTTGAGATTCAGGTTGAAGACCAATCTGTTTGTGCATATGGTGAAGTTCCACTAGGCTGGACAAGAACAACCTCCAAGAAGAAAACAGTTGCAAGGAGCTTTGAGACAAATAAATCTCAGATCACATAGGGCTGAAAACCATTCAGGTTCCCACCAGTTGGAGTAGAGAGGTTTTATTGAATACCCAAGACCCCAGGAGGTCTATGACTTAAAAGTAGAGCTAAATCGCTTTAGGGTAACAGACTCTAGAACTACCTTAAAAGAGATAAAAATCCTCAAAAGGATAAAACTAATCTAGAAGTAACTTAAACTGCCTGCCAGGAAAAATTCAATACTCTTTAAAGGAATTCAAAGATCAGCACTTGACAATATAAAATTCACCATGTTTGGCATTCAGTCAAAAGTCATGAGTCATGTAAAGAAGCAGGACCATGAGGCCTATGACTAGATGAAAAATCCATCATTAAAAACAGAAAAGAATTGATAATGATGATGTAAGAACATGAAAGTAGCTGTTATAAATGTGCTTTCTATGCCCAAGGACATGGACATGATAAGAAGTGAAATGGAAGGTACAAGAAATCAAATGGAGATTTTCAGAGATGAAAAGTATCTGAAATGGAGACTTCCAGTTTCTATTCCACATGTACAGAGCTTGGAAGTTGCCACTCTGTCCTAACAAGTACAAAGCTGAACAGGCTAAAAAACCAGCTCTTCCTGGATCTGTAGGAGAGGGGAGGACACAGGGCAAACCACTGTCCTCAAGGCTGGAAAGACACAGAGGCCACTAGAAGGAGTCACAACTTACTGGGCAGAGACTCAGGAGCAGAAACTGCTGTGGGAACCAGTTTTAGGAGGGAAAACCTGAACTATAATTGATGAATTTCCAGAGGCTCGGCATGGACAAGTCTGAATGTTAAAAAATCCAAGAGGACCCAGTCATAGGGAAGTAGCCACACTTTTGTGAGTTTTACCTCCAGGAGCTTGACCATGTTCCGGCAGTAAATACTGGAGAAAAATTCCCTAATGATTCTGGCAAGGGGAGAGGAAAAGGAACTATTTTGAAATATGCCAAAGCATTTTCTTCTTAACAATGCCTGCCCTCAGGAGAAACTATTTATCTAGATCCTTATATGCTGGGGTTTTTTCAGAGCCTAACTGACCTTGGAGAAGGGAAAGACTCAACTCTGGCCCACTGTAGCCATCCTGTTCCATCAAATTGGGGAGAGGAACTGAGAAAAACTCAATTACATCTTTCTAACAGATAACAGTTTGTTCAAAATATAATAGCAACAATGTATTCCATTGCTATTCTTATGTATGTATCTGATGTGTATATACTTGCTTATATGTAAGTAAAATGAATGACAGCAAAGATACAAGGGACAGGAGGGAAGAAATAGGATTACAGTTTGAGTATCCGTTATCCAAAATGCTTGAGAACAGAAGTGTTTTGGATTTCAAATTTTTTTCAGATTTTGAAATGTTTGCCTTATACTTACTGGTTCAGCATCCCAAATATGAAAATCCAAAGTCCAAAGTGCCCCAATGAGCATTTCCTTTGAGTGCCATGTCAGTGTTCAAAAAGTTTTAGATTCTGGGGCATTTCCGGTTTCGGATTTTTGGATTTGGGATGCTCATTCTGTATTTTGTTATTAAAAGGTACTCGTGCTACCTGTGTGGTGTTATTTGAAAGCAGACTTGGATTCATTGTAAATGCACTTTGCAAACTCCAGGGTAACCACTAGAAAAAGTAAATAAAGAAGTGTAACTAAATGCCTAAAAAGGGAGAGAAAACAGAATAATATAAATGTCCAATTAAAATCACATAAAGGACCAGGCACAGTGGCTCACACCTATAATCCCAGCACTTTGGGAGGCCAAGGTGGGTGGATCACTTGAGGTCAGGAGTTCAAGTCCAGCCTGGTCAATATGGCAAAACCTCACCTCTACTAAAAATACAAACATCAGCCAGAAATGTTGGTATGCACCTGTAATCCCAGCTACTCAGGAGGCTGAGACAGGAGAATCACTTGAACCCAGGAGGCGGAGATTGCAATGAGCTGAGATCACACCACTGCACTCCAGCCTGGGCAATGGAGGGAGAGGCTGTCTCAAAAATAAATAAATAATAAAATAAAATCGCAAAAGAACTGATTCTGGGCACTATGGGTCATGCCTATCAGTTAGCCCTGCTCTGCAAGAAGCAATAAAGAAAATAAATAAAATACAATAAAATCACAAAAGGCAGAAAAAGAGTAGAAGGCAAAAACAGAAAAAAAAAACCGAGGGCAACAAATAGAAAATAGTAAAAAATATGGTAGATATTAATTCAAATATTTCAACAATTACCTTGAAAACCAGTGGTCTAAATACACCAATTAAAAGACAGAGATTGTCAAAGTTGGTCAAAAAACAAGACCCAACTCTATGTTATCTGTAAGAAACCTGTTTTAAATACAAGGACACATACACACTAAATTTAAGTGGATGGAAAATACTATATGATGTTAACAATAATCAAAAGAAAGGAAGAGTAGCTATATTAATTTCAGACAAAACAGACTTCAAAGTAAGAAAAATTACTGGGGATAAAGAAGGGCGAAATAATAAAGGGGTTAGTTCCCCAAGAAGACATAACAATCCTTGACACGTACATACCTAACGACAGAGCATCAAGCTACATGAGGCAAAAACTGAGAACTGCAAGGAGAAACTGATGGACCCACTATCACAGTTGGAGACTTCAGCACCCTTCTATCAGCAATGGACAGATCCAGAAGGAAAAAAAAGTCAGTGGAGATATAGTTGAACTCTGTTATATATCTATAATGCCATCAATCAACTAGATATAATTGACTATTTCATCCAACAATAGCAGGATATACTGATATACTTTCTTCTCAAGCTTACATAGAATATTCACCAAGACAGGCTATGTTCTGTTCCATAAAACATACTCTCATAATTTTTTTTTGAGATGGAGTCTCACTCTGTCACTGTATTAGTCAGGATTCTTTTAAAGGGACAGAATTAATAGGACATATAGTTATATAGTTACACAGATATATGGGAGTGCTGGGATTACAGGCATGAGCCACTGCACCCAGCCCTTCGTTATCCTTTCAGCGTCCATCTATAGTGATGTCCCTTCCCTCTTTCATTTCTGATGTTAGTAATGCATGTCCTCTCTTTTTCTTAGTCAGCTTGGCTAGAGGCTTATCAAATTTATTGATCTTTACAAAGAACCAGCTTTTATTGTAATTGATCTACACTATTGATTTTCTATTTTCAATTTCATTGATTTCTGCTCTAATTCTTATTATTTCTTTGGATTTAATTTACTCTACTTTTTCTAGTTTCCTAAGGTGGAAACTTAAATTACTGATTTTAGATCTTTCTTCTTTTCTAATATATGCATTCAATGCTATACATTTCCCTCAAAGCACTGTTTTTTCTGTAGCACATAAATTCTGATAAGTTATGTCTTCATTTTCATTTAGTTCACAAATTTTAAAATTTTTCTGAGCTTTCTTTGACACGTGTTATTTAGAAGTGTGTTGTTTAATTTCCATGTATTTTGGGATTTTCCAGTTAATTTTCTGTTACTGATTTTGAGTTTAATTCCATTGTGATCTGAAATCAGGCATTAGTGTAAATTCTGTTATTTTAAATTTGTTAGGCTGGGCACAGGGTCTCATGCCTGTAATCCCAACACTTTGGGAGGCCAAGGCAGGTGGATCACCTGAGGTCAGGAGATCGAGACCAGCCTGGCCAACATGGTGAAACCTTGTTTCTACTAAAAATACAAAAATTAGCCTGGCGTGGTAGCACATGCCTGTAATCCCAGCTACTCAGGAGACTGAGGCATAAGAATCGCTTGAACCTGGGAGGTGGAGGTTGCAGTGAGCTGAGATCATGCTATTGCACTCCAGCCTGGGCAACAGAGTGAGACTCTGTCTCAAACAAACAAACGGATAATAAAGGAATACAATGAACAACACTAAGCCCACAAACTTGATAACCTAGAGGAAATGAAATAATTCCTTGAAAGACACAATCTGCCAAATCTCACACAAGAAGAAATAGATAATATAAATAGGCCTATATCTATTAAAGAAATTGAATCAATAATTAATAACCTTCTAAAATGGAAAGAACTATGCTCAGATGGATTCACTGATGATGTCTACCAAATATTTAAGGAAGAAATTATACTAATTCCTTACAGACAAACTAAATAAAAGATATCCCATATTAATGTACCAGAAGACCCAATATTGTCAAGATGTCAGTTCTTCCCAACTTAATCTGTATGTTCGATGCAATCCTAATCAAAATTCTAGCAAGTCATTTTGCAGATATCAACAAACTCATTTAAGGTTTATACAGAGAAGCAAAAGACCCAGAATAGCCAACACAATATTGAAAGAGATGAACAAAGGTGAAGGACTGACACTACCTAGCTTCAAACCTTACTATGAAGTTATAATAAGGTTAGTATGGTGTTGGCAGAAGGATAGACAAGTAGATCAAATGGAACAGAATAGAGAGCCCAGAAATAGACTCACGTAAATATAGTGTACTGATCTTTGGCAAATGAGAAAAGGCAACAGAATAGAGCAAAGAGTGTCTCTTCAACAAATGGTGCTGAAACAGCTGGACATCCACATGCAAAAACGTGAATCTAGACATAAACCTTACATTCTTTACAAAATTAACTAAAAATGATCCTAGATCTAAAGATCTAAATATAAAACACAAAACTGTATAAACTTACAGGAGAAAATTGAGATAACCTTGGATTTGTCAGTGACTTCTTAGATGGAACACCAATGGCATGATCCATGAAAGAAATAATTGATAAGCTGGATTTCATTAAAATTAATAACTTCTGCTCTATGAAAGAAAATGTCAAGAGAAGGAGGAAACAAACCACAGACTGGGACAAAATATTTCCAAAAGACACCTCTGATAATGGACTCTTATCCAAAATACACGAAGAACTCAACAATATGAAAACAAACAACCCAATTTTAAAAATGGGCCAACGACTTTAACATACACCTTATCAAAGAAGATATGTAGATGGAAAATAAGCATATAAAAAGATGATCCACATCATCTGTCAAAGGGGAAATGCAAATTAAAACAATGAGATACCACTAAATATCTATTAGAAAGGCCAAAATCCAGAACACTGATAACACCATACACTGGCAAGTATGTGGAGCAACAGGAACTCTTACTCGTTGCTGCAGTGCTGGTGGGAGTGCAACATGGTACAGCCATGTCAGAAGACAGTTTGGCAGTTTCCTACAAAATTAAAAATACTCTTACCATATGATCCAGCATTGTATTCCTTGGTATCTACCCAAAGAAGCTGAAAATGTATATCCATGTGAAAAACTGCACATGGATGTTTATAGCAGCTTTATTCACAAATGCTGAAACCTGGAAGCAACCAAGATGTCCTGCAGTGTGTGAATGAATCAACTGTGGTATATCCAGACAATGGAGTATTATTCAGTGCTAAAAAGAAATGAGATATCAAGCCATGAAAAGACATGGAAGAATCTTAGATGTATATTACTAAGTGAAAGAAGCCAATCTGAAAAGGCTACGTACTGTGTGTTCCCAAGTAAATGACATTTTGGAAAAGGCAAAACTATGGAGACATGAAAAAGATCAGTGGTTGCCAGGGGTTATTGGGGAGGGAGGGACAAATAGGTGGAGCACAGAGGATTTTTAGGGAAGTGAAACTATAGTTGGCCCTTTAACAATGAGGGATTGATATACGTAGATATTCTTTTCAACAATATGCATAGATTGAAAATACAGTATTTGTGAGATGCAAAGCCTGAGTATATGGACTGCCAACTTTTCATATGTGTGGGTTCTGCAGGGCTGACTGTGGGATGGGAGTAAGTGTGGATTTGGTTATATGCAGGCAGTCCTGGAATCAATCCCCCACGTATACCAAGAGATGATTGTACACTCTATGATACTATAATGGTGGAACACATCATATATTTGTCCAAATCCACAGAATATGCACCTCCAAGAGTGAACCCAAGATAAACTATGGACTTTGGGTGATTATGATATGCCAGTATTGGTTCATCAATTGCAACAAATGTACCATTGTGTGGGGAATGTTGATAATAGGAGAGGCTGTGCAAGTGTGGGGTCGGTAGTATATGAAAAGTCTCTGTACCTTCCTTTTAATATTGCTGTAAACCTAAAACTGCTCTAAGAAAATCAAGTCATATATATTTTGTTCCATATCTGAAATGAAAAGTGTACTGGATAAGATTCACTGATTAGATACTGCAGAAGAAAAGATCTGTAAACATGATGATATAGCAATAGAAACTACCTAAAATGAAACACAGAGAGATAAAAAGACAGAAAACATTGAATAGAGCCCCAGTAAACTGTGTGAAAATAGCAAGCTTTCTAACATACATGTAATGGCAGGGGTGGGGTGTGTGGAGTACAGAAAAATATTTGAGAAAAGAATGGCTTTTTTTAAAGTCCCCAATTTGATTAAAACTATGAATATACAGATCCAAGAATCTCAATTGCAAGTAGAAGAAACATTAAGAAAATCACAAATGGCCAAAAATCAATAATAAAGAGAAAATCACAAAAGCAGCCAGAGGGGGGAAATTTACATTTAGAAACTGAAGATAAAAATTAAAGTAGACCTCGGCTGGGCACGGTGACTCACACCTGTAATCCCAGTACTTTGGGAGGCCAAGGTGGGCAGATCACAAGGTCAGGAGTTCGAGACCAGCCAGTTCAAGACCAACCTGGTCAACATGGCGAAACCCTGTCTCTACTAAAAATTAAAAAAATAAAAAAATAAAAATTAGCCGGTTGTGGTGGCACGCACCTGTAATCCAGCTACTAGGGAGGCTGAGGCAGGACAATTGCTTGAACCAGGGAGGCAGAGGTTGCAGTGAGCCAAGATCATGCCATTGCACTCCAGCCTGGGTGACAAAGTAAGACTCTGTCTCAGGAAAACAAACAAACAAACAAAACTAAGTAGACCTCAGTAGAAACTATACAATTCATAAGACACTGAAGTGATACCTTCAAAATAACCCAGATAGTAGCCATAGTACCCAACAGGTAGTTTTTCAGTCCACGTCCCCCTCCCTCCCCGCTCTAGTAGTCCCCAGCATCTATTGTTTCCATTTTTATGTCCATGTGTACTCAATGTTAAGCTCCCAGTTATAAGTGAGAACATACAATATTTGGTTTTCTGTTCCTGTGTTAATTCACTTAGGGTAATGGCCTCCAGCTGCATCCATGTTGCTGCAAAGGACATAGTTTTGTTCTTTTTTTGTGACTGTGTGGTATTCCCTGGTGTTTATGCACCTCGTTTTCTTTATCCGTTCTATGTTGATGGGCACCTAGTTGTACCATGTCTTTGCTATCGTGAATAGCACTGTGATGAACATACAAATACATGTGGTTTTTTTGTAGAATGATTTATTTTCCTTTGGGCATATACTCAGTAATGAGATTGTTGGGTCAAATGGTAGTTCTAAGTCCTTTGAGAAATCTCCAAACTGCTTTCCGCGGTGGCTGCACTAATTTATATTCCCACCAACAGTGTATGAGTGTTCCCTTTTCTCCATAGCCTTGCCAGCATCTGTTATTTTTTGACTTTTTAATAATGACCATTCTGACTGGTGTGAGATGGTATCTCATTGTGGTTTTGATTTTCATTTCTCTGATGATTAGTGATGATGATCATTTTTTCATATGTTTGTTGGCTGCTTGTATAGCTTTTTCAAATAACCAAAAGCAGAGAGAATTCATTGCCAGCAGGCCTACAATACAAAACAATGTTAAAGGAAGGTCTTCAAGAGGAAGCAGACTGATACCAAATGGAAATTTGGATTTACACTTAACGATGAAGAACGCTGGCCAAGCATGGTGGCTCATGTCTATAATCCCAGAACTTTGGAAGGCTGAGGAGGAAGGAAGAATGCTGAAAATTATAAATATGTAGGTAATTATAGAAGACATTTTTTCTTATTTCAAATTTTATTTTGAATATAATTATTTAAATTTTAAAAAGATGTATTGCAGGGTTTAAAATACCTGTAAAGTAAAATTTATGACAATAATAACATGCAAAAAAATAAGTCAGGATATAGGCAACTTGTATAACACTCTCAACTGATTTGACTAACAACTATAGAACATTCCACCCAGCAACAGAATACACATTCTTTTTAAGTGAACATAAAACATTCATCAAAGTAGAACATATTCTGAGCCATAAAACAAGTCTTAATACATAAAAAAGACAAAATTATACAAAGCATATTATCTGACCACAACACAATTAAACTTAAAACCAATAACAGAAAGATATCTGGAAAAACCCCAAAAACTTGGAAATTAAACAACCATACTTCTAAATAACCCATAAGCCAAGGAAGAAAATCATAAGAGAAATTAGGAAATACTTTGAACAGAACAAAAGTGAAAGCCCCACATAACGACATTTGTGGGATGCAGCTATAGCAGTGATTTAATTTTTAGCATTAAATGCTGCTTTTACAAACCAAAAAGCGTCAAAAATTAGTGTTCTAAGTTTCCACCTTAAGAAACTAGAAAAAGAAGGGCAAATTAAACCCAAAGTAAGCAGAAGAAAGGAAATAAGATCAGAAATCAATGAAATAGAAAATGGACAAAGAATAGAGAAAATCAATCAAACTAAAAGTTGGTTCTTTGAAAAGATCAGGAATGAGGCACTTACAAGAAGGTGTTGAGGGATAGGTTTTATTAAAGTAGAGTTTCTCAGGCTTAGTTGTACATTAGAATCACCTGGCGAACATTTAAAACTCCTGACGCTGGGGCTGTGTACTTCTGACTAATTAAGTCAGAATCTCCAGGCATTAGCGCATGTTAAAGCTTTCCAGGTGATTCTAATGTGCAGCTGAGTTTGAGAACCACCGTTGAGAGATCAGGCAAGGCCCAATCTCTTCACAGTGGAACACCACCCCCTACCCAACTACCCACTTGTCAGGATCTAACTTGGGCTGGTCAGAGGCTCCACAGTCAAATCCGCTCATCTCCTGCATGGATTTTTATATGCCTGGCTGCTGGTGTTCCAAGGGTGCAGCAGGAGAAGAAGGATGAAATCTCTTCATTTGGTACGTAGACTTTCACCCAATTTCAATAGGGTGTCTCAGGCCTGGCTTGGATTCCCAAGTCTTCTCTGATTTGGTTTCTCCACAGAGTAAACCTCCAGTCTCCTGCCAGGATTGGAGAAAGGGCATCATCTGCGGTGTAGGTCAGGGAGGGAATCTGGGAACCTTGCTGCTCCCATTTATTTAAGCTGCCTTGTTTGCAGCCCTTCTCTGCACCCCTGCTTTCAGAGTCCCAGGTTCTGCCATGTTCGGCAGAGTGAGTTACCTTCTTGCTGCCTTCTCCTACTGCAGGCTTGGGGTTCTGTTTCCCTTGGTTTGATAAATCAGTCAATGCACATTCTCCTCTTTCCAGGTCCTGATATTTTTTTCTGCTGATTTTTTTTTCTCAGTTGTCTCCATTTCCAATCCCTTAGAACTTGTGGTTTGCCTTCTTTCCCCCTTTACTATCACTTTAGTGGGATTTCATGAGACAGTGGAGATACAAGTAAGTGTCTAATCTACCACATTTAACCAGAAATTTTCCAGAGCCTTTTTTAAAAATCAGAGTACTTAATATTGATGTTAAAAGAGAAATATTTGACAAATTACATTTAGTAGAGTTTAATTGGGCGAAAAATGAATCAGGCAGTTCTCAGCACCAAAACAGGTTCAGAGAAACTGGGGCTCCCACGGAGTTTAATACTCTGGTTGAATAATACTTACGAACAGAAACAGAAATGCGATGTACAGAAAATGGAAGTGAGGTACAGAAACAACTGGACGTGTTACAGACCAGTGCTTGCCTTATTTGAACATGAGCAGGTGGTGGCCTGCTACTGACTGAAGCATGGTTGCTGTGATTGGCTGAGACTCAGCTATCTGTTAGAAAAGCATACTCCTAAGCTGGGTTTTCAGTTTATTTACATACTAAGTTTGGTTGCAGTTATTATGTAAGGACTTAAGTATGCCAGTATGGTGGCTTTTCTCAGGCCAAATTTACTTTAACAATGGTAATCACTTTTAACTCAGTTACCTTCGCAGGAATACAGAATGAGAGCTGTGTTGGTCTCTGGGATATAAGAGTACAATCACAGCAGACGATAATGGTTTTCCTGCTCCTATTTCACAATCTTAAGTCTCTAAATAAAATGAAATTGGACTGCAGAACTCCAAATCTAGTACTTTTAGAACTGATTGCAAAGATGGTAGTATTTTGTTAAGAGTTAAACCTGCCTCATTAATACTCATTTGTTTTGTTCTCCCATAATGCTTCTAGTGGTAGCAATCCTACTATGTTGTATTGACCAGAAAAAAAAAGAATATGTGACTTTCTGTCTTCTCATTAGAAAGTCATAGTAGACATGTCGTTTCCTGGATATCAGAAGCGTGTCTGTACTGGTTTACTCTCCATACTCTTCCCTTGGGTTTTTAACCTCATATTTGAACCAAGGGAAAAGATGCTGGCCATTGCAGCCATGGTCTTCACACCACAAAGCTACAGCAAAGCAGTGGATTAAGCACCTACCCAGGGTGGAGACCACCTGGGTTCTAGCCTGGGCATTGTCACTCTCTAACCTGATGACCCTGGGCAAGACAGGCCCCCTCTCTGCCCTTCTGGGTTCTGTAGAATAAAGAGGTGATTTGGGTAACTTCTCTGGATCTTTCTAGCTTGACAAACATTGTCTATACCAATTCTTACTGAAAATAAATCCCCAGAAGGATGTAGAAACATAATCTACTTTTATGGAGAAATGACTCAGAAGGGCTGGGCCTCCCTCTACCTTCACCACCTCTTTCACTGGAAGTTCCTGAGGGGAGTGATCACTTCCAGCATTTCAATGCTCATATAGAATTGGCCCAAATATTGCTCCCTCTTCTCAGGTATCCCAGCCTGGGGCTAAAAGTATGTCTTTGTGCTTTTATGCCAGGTTCCAATCCCTGGCAGTTATGGTTTGTGGGTTGTTTTATTTCAAACAAAACAAATATAATGATTATATTTGGGCTTGAGGTCATTTGGGGGTTCTGAGATACTCCCCACTCATAACCACGGCAAGGTCTGGAGCTACAGGAAATAAACAGCCTTATAGACAAATCACATGAAGCTGTATAGACGAGCTGGAACCTGCCTGGTCCAGTTGGTTGTAATACGCCACGCATGCACTGTATGAAACAGGCCACTTGCAGGGTGTTATGTTGAATTATGTCCCCCAAAAAAGCAATCTTGAAATCCTAACCCCCAGTACCTCAGCATGTGACCTTATTTGGAAATAGGGTAATTAGATGTAATTAATTATGATGAGGTCCTGCTGGAGTAGTGTGGACCTTTAATCCAATACGACTGGTGTCTTTATAAGAAGATGTTGAGAAAATACAAGAGGAGACTCTGTGAAGATGGAAGTGGAGACTGGAGTGATGCAGCTGCAAGCCAAGGAATGCCAAGGACTGCTTGCCACCACCAGAAGCTAGGAAGAGGCAGGGGAGGAGTCTATCCAGAGTCTCGGAGGGAGCATGGCCGTGTGAACACCTTGATTTTTGAGACTTTTAGCCTCCAGAGCTGTGAGAGAAAGTGTCTTCAACTATCCAGTTTGGGTGACTTACTTTATTATGGCAGCCATGGGAAACTAATACATAGCCAAGGTCAAGTCGCCTTTGGCCATCACTAACTATCATCTAATTAAAAAGGCATCAAAGAAATGTTTAAACCTGGTAAGCTTTGAATATAATCAAATGATCATCAATATTTAAACCCTCAAGGTAGCCAATGAGTGAAATGGAAAACTTTATACTTTCCAAGATGAATCCCTGCCATCGACCCATCTATATTTAAAACATTGGACTTTGCTTCTTGGGCCTTATTGACATTCTGTCAACAAATGATTAAGTATTTATCAGGTGCCAAGAACTGTGCTAGCTGCTGGGGATACAGATAGCAATAGGGAACAATGTGCACCCCACTCCCTCCCAGAGTTCACATTCTTGTAAGAAACACAGACATTAAATATACTATTTCAAATAATAAATTGAAAGATTACATCCATGGAAAGGACCACAGTAGACAAGTTCAAGATGCCATGTCAGCATGTAATGGGAAATCTGACTGGCAGTGTGAATGTTAGCCCCTGCCTTCCAAAAAGCCTCACTAAACCAGCCTGATTTGTAGTCTTTGCTCAAATACTCCTACCATGGCTGATGTCAAGCTCTCCTGCCACCACAGCAGGGTTAGCTAGCACAAGATGCACACACAGTAGCAGGCCACTCCGTTCTATTTCCACCACACATTCCATTCTATTTCCATTGTGACCTCAGAAGCACAAATGTAGAATATAATAAAATAATTAGAACATGAAAAGTTTTGAGTGTTTATTGCATTTGTTTTTATTATAACTTAATTGTAAATGTATGCCACTTAATTTATAATAATGGCGGTGTTTAACAATTGGCTTGCAAAATTCCACCTTTCGCAAGCTGGGAATAAGTTTGGAGCAGGGGGTTAAGGAAGGCTTTCCCGTGGAGGTGACACTTAAAATGATGAATGAATTAGAATTAGCAAAGTACAGAAGAGGGGAGGATGACCATTCCAGGCAGGAACCATGGCAAGTGACAAGGTCCTGGGATTTAAGAGAGCCTGTTATACTTGAGAAACTGAAGGCAAAGAAGGTGAGGAAAAATATGGAAAAATGAGGCCAAAAGAAGGAGAGGGACCAAATCATGCATAGCCTTGTAGTCCATAGAGGGGATTTTGAACTTTATCTTAAATACAATGGGAAACTATTGAAGGTTTTAAGCAAGGGAGTCATGATCAGATTGAGGTATTTAAAATATCCTTATGCTCTTTGCGTGGAATAAAACACTCAAAAATGGATGTAAGACACTTAGAGCACAAGCACCAGAAGAAAAAGTAGATGAAATGGACTTCAACAAAGTGAAAAACTTTTATACATAGTTGGGGTTCAGAAACTGATACCCCAAAGTATGGCGCTTTGACATGCTGAACTGAGCAAGAAGCCTCAAGGTCTCTCTGACCCTCCCCCTGCCTCTTATCTCTCAATCTTTTGTCTCTCCCTGAGCTCAGGATGAAGTTCTCTAAGTTCTCAAATCTGCCTAAAGTCAACTCACCAAAGAAGAAAGCAATTGCTCTTTCGTCTGGGCCGCCAACATGCCATCCAGACTGAGGAAGACCCAGAAACTTCGGGGCCACATGAGCCACAGCCATGACCCCATAGGGAAGCACCAGAAGCACCCCGGAGGCCACGGTAATGCTGCTGGTGGCACTCATCACCGCAAGATCAACTTCAACAAATACCACCCAGGCTACTTTGGGAAAGTTGGTATGAGGCATTACCACTTAAAGAGGAACCAGAGCTTCTGCCCAACTGTCAACCTTGACAAACTGTGGACTTTGGTCAGTGAGCAGACATGGGTGAATGCTGCTAAAAACAAGACTGGGGCTGCTCCCATCATTGATGTGGTGCTATTGGGCTACTACAAAGTTCTGGGAAAGGGAAAGCTCCCAAAGCAACCTGTCATCGTGAAGGCCAAATTCTTCAGCAGAAGAGCTGAAGAGAAGATTAAGGGAGTTGCGGGGGGCCTGTGTCCTGGTGGCTTGAAGCCACATAGAGTGAGGTTCATTAAATGCTAACTACTTTTTTTAAAAAAAAAAAAAAACAAAAAGAAGAAAGCAATTACCTCTGGTGCCTTCCTTGGGTTTTCATTAACCGAACTCATATCGCAGAAGGACTGAAATCTGTTAACACACCTGGACAGACTTTTGTCAAGAACCATTGTCAGCTCTGTGGGTTCAACAGACTTTGTCCTTCAAACAGACTTTGTTCTTCAAGCCCACTGAATTCCCCTAAAAATCATTTACTATCCCCGCTAAAATTATCCACAATTCTTTGTCTCCCTTCCCCACTAAGAAGAAGGGAATGTTAACTATCTGTGCCCTATTGTGGGGTTGGGCAATCATTCTATGGTTTTTTCCCACACAGGCTAGTAAGTTTGCATATCATTTTCCCCTATTAATCTGCCTTTTTTCAGGTGATTTTTCAGCAGACCTTCAGAGGGCAAAGGGGAAGTTTTCCCTTGGCCCCTGTAGCATCAAAGGATACTACCAAGAGACTGAAAAGATAATTCACAGAATGGAGAAAATATTCACCAAATCATCTGATAACGGTCTAGTATCCAGAATATATAAAGGATGCTTACAACTAAAAACCAAACAATTCCATTTTAAATGTGCAGGTGGAGGCTGGACGCAGTGGCTCACACCTGTAATCCTCAGCCTTGGGAGGCTGAGTTGGTTGGATCACTTGAGGTCAGGAGTTCAAGACCAGCCTGGCCAACATGGTAAAACCCCGTCTCTACTAAAAATACAAAAATTAGCCAGGCGTGGTGGCACATGCCTGTAATCATAGCTACTTGGGAGGCCGAGGCAAGAGAATTGCTTGAACCCAGGAGGTGGAGGTTGCAATGAGCCAAGATCATGCCACTGCACTCCAGCCTGCGTGACAGAGTGAGATGCCATTTTAAAAAAAATGTGCAGTTGGGTGTGGTGGCTCATACCTGCAATCCCAGCATTTTGGGAGGCTGAGGCAGGAGGATTATTGAGGCCAGGAGTTCAAGACAGGCCTAGGCAACAGAGTTAGACCCTGTCTCTACAAAAAATTTAAAAATTAGCTGGGCATGGTGGCATAACTTGTAGCCCTAGCTACTTGGGAGACTGAGGCAGCAGGATCGCTTGAGCCCAGGAGGTTGAGGCTGCAGTGAGCTATGATCACACCACTACACTCCAGCCTGGGTGACAGAGCAAGGACCTGTCTCAAAAAAATATAAATAAATAAAAATGGACAAAGGACTTGAATAAATTTTCTCCAAAGAATAAATGTATACAATGGCCAACAAAGCACATGATAAGATGCTCAACATCATGAGTCAGTAGGGAAATATAACTTAGAACCACAGTGAGATACCACTTCATGCCCACTAGGGTGACTATAATTAAAAACAATACCAGAAAATAATAAGTGTAGTGAGGATGCAGAAAAATTGGAACCCTCATATTTTGCTGGTGGAAATGTAAAATTAGATAGCTGCTGTGGAAAATTGTTGATTGTTCTTCAATAAGTTAAACACAGATTACCATATGACCCATCAATTCCTCTCAAGTATATAACCCTGAAAATTTAAAAGAGATGGTCAAACAAAAACTTAAACATAAATTCTCATAGCAGCATTATTCACAATAGCTAAAAGATAGAAACAACCCAAATGTCCCTCAACTGATGAACGCATAAGCAAAATCTGGTATATCCATACAATGGAATATTATTTGGCCACAAAAAGGAATAGTACTGATACATGCTACAACATGGATGAACCTTGCAAACATTATCCTGAATGAAAGAAGTCAGACATAGATGCCACATATTGTATGGTTTCATTTTTATGAAATATCCAGAATAGGCAAATCCACAGAAACACAAAGCAAATTAGTGCCTGGAGGCACTAATTAGAGCTGGAGGAAGGGAGGAATAGGAAGTGCTGCTTAATGAATATGGGACTTTCTTTTGGGGTGATGAAAAGATTCTAGAACTAGATAATGGTGATGTTTGCACAACATTGTGAATGTGTCAAACCCCACTGAACTCTATACTTTAAAATGGTTAAAATGGCCAAGTGTGGCAGCTCATGCCTGTAATCCCATCTCTACAAAAAATAAAATAAAAATTAAAAAGATTGGGAGGCTGAGGCAGGAGAATGGCTTGAACCTGGGAGACAGAGGTTGCAGTGAGCTGAGATTGTGCCACTGCACTCCAGCCTAAGCGATAGAGCGAGACCCTGTCTCAAAAAAAAAAATTTAATAAGATGGTTGAAATGGTAAATTGTATATGTATTGTGCCACAATTTTTTAAAAAATGAATGTAAGGAGTCTGCGAGGAGAAGGGTCAGTCAATGATATCCGCCAAGTTTCTGACAATAGCAACACATGGGTGGCAATGATATTTATCAAAATTGGAAATTCCAAAGGTAGAAATGGAAAGACCTAGAGTTCCTTTTTGGGCATGTTGTGGCTGAAATGCCTGAGAAACATCTTAGTAGAATTTCAGGAGGCAGTCTGCTACCTGCTGTGTCTTCCTCATGCTTGTGAGCTCATATTTCCGGGTGGCTGCTGCGTCTCCAGGCTTCCTGTCCCTGTGCCATCAGAAAAGAAGGTGTGAGGGAGGAGTACAGGAGGGCAAGAGAAAAATGTCTTCCCAGAAACTCAGAGTATGTCTCAGTGGTCAGGTGAGTGTCCCCTGGCCACCCTTTGCTGCAGGGAATGGGGTGGGGGAATAATTTTACTCAGCACCATCCAAGGTAAATAAAGCTGGACACTAAAGTGGTAAGGACGGCTTTTAGCCCATAATACACAATTGTAGTAGGGAAGAGGGTCCAGTGTGAACTGAACTCAACTCTGATTTGCACAGAAGTGAGTGGGTATTTTAAAGGGAGAATGGGCCTGGTGCTGTGGCTCACACCTGTAATCCCAGCACTTTGGGAGGTGGAGGCAGGAGGAGTTGAGACCTTGTCACAAAAAAAAAAAAAAATAGCCAGGTGTGGTGGCACATGGCTGTGGGCAACAAAACGAGACCCTGTCTCGATAAAAAATAAAGGGAGAATGAGGCAGCAGGGAGGGGTTGAGTGGGGCTCAGTAGAGTTAGGGTGAAAAATTACAAGGGTTGGTCAGTGTAAATACCCATGAGGCAGCTGCATCTGCCAGCTGGCATTTATTGAAGTTAGGATTCCACACAGGCTGGGAGACAGAGGCCCCTTCCTTCCTGATGATTATCATTGTAAAGGGATTACCTTCACATGCTTGAGTAAGACACCCCTGAGTTGTAGGTGATACCTAGATATCTCAAAGGGGCAGCAAGAGGATCCTCAATTGTAAGCCCTTTATAGTAAATGCTCTGAAAGTGGTGGGGCTTATCCTCAGGGGTTGGCTAAAAACAAATAGTGAATTCCCCTTGAAGCCTTTGCTTTTCTCAGGCAGGTACTTTAAGGAGGCACTTTAACGACACTAGAAACGACCCTAGTGTCTGGTCAAGTCTCTTAATATGGAGGGTATGTTCCATTCTCCATAATGGGATTATTACGCATTGTATGCCTGTATCAGAATATCTCATGTACCCCATAATATACGTACCTCCTATGTACCATAGTAAGTGCATAAGTATATGCACCTACTATGAATTAAACATAAAAATACATAGTAAAATCCTTGCAGTCAAAGATTTTTTAAAAATACATGGGCCAGGCACGGTGGCTCATGCCTGTAATCCCAGCACTTTGAGAAGCCAAGGCAGGCAGATCACAAGACCATTGTGATCCAGGAGCCAGGAGATCAAGACTATCCTGGCTAACACAGTGAAACTCCGTCTCTACTAAAAATACAAAAACAAAATTAGCCGGGCATGGTGGTGGGCGCCTGTAGTCCCAGCTACTTGGGAGGCTGAGGCGGGAGAATGGCGTGAACCCAGGAGGCAGAGCTTGCAGTGAGCCAAGATTGCTCCACTGCTCTCCAGCCTGGGCAGCAGAGCGAGACTCTGTCTAAAAAAAAATATATATATATATGTATATATATATATATATATGGAGGGTTATCCAGGTGCAGTGGCTCACACCTGTAATCCCAGCACTTTGGGAGGCTGAGGTAGACAGATTGCTTTGAGCTCAGGAGTTTGAGACCAACCGGGCAACATGGCGAAACCCTGTCTCTCAAAAAAATATAAAAATTATCTGGGTGTTGGTGGCTTATGCCTGTATTCCCAGCTTCTCAGGAGGCTGAGGCTGGAGGATCACTTGAGCCTGGGAAGCGGAGGTTGCAGTGAGCCGAGATTGAGCATCTGTGTTCCAGCCTAGATGACAGAGTGAGACCCTGTCTCAAATATATATATATATATGCATATATATGGAGGGTAAAGGGTGGAAATCATTTGTGCCAAGAGTCTGTCATTCTTATAGGCCAAGGTTGAGGCCTAACCAAGAAGAGGGCTCAGAGGGGCCTGGCTAGAGTTTGGCCAGGGAGAGGATTTTTGTCAGGTTGTGCCACTCCTAAACAAAACTGTGTTTCTGCTTGGTGAAGAAGAAGCTGGAATGGATATCAGAGAGGCAAATATCAGTGTCTTTCTTACTGTGTAATTAATGTCGCGAACAATTTCAGCAGAATTTGGTCAGGAAGTCTTGAAAATAATATCAGGTGGAGACTGAATATCTTCTTAACTTGTCTGAGGCTGAGTGGTTTCAATTCCTTTCATCTTTCCTTATCGTTCGTTCATATTTGTCAAAAATGTAGTCATTTCAATAACTTCTCCCCAAGTCACTTTGACTTTCCAACATCCCCTGTGAGCTCAGATTTGGAGTCACCTTTCTTATAAAGGAAGGATAGCAAGGTATGTGTGTAAGGTTCTGTAAGGTATGTGTATTGGTGCTATGCTCTAGGAAAGCAAAGTAAAATAACCACACAGGTGAGAGACTGAGAAAGACGAGAAACACCTGAGTGATGCAGCCCCTTTAAAATTACCAAGCCCAGCAAAGCATAGGAATGAGGCATCAATCATGCCGCAGTTCCCCACCTTGAGCTGAATAATCATCTCTTGAAACCGCCTGCTGTATGGACTCTGAACTGAGTGTCACCACCTAGCAATGCCATACTCTGAACGCCATAACTCATACCCCATAGTTTAACAATGTATATAGCCAATACTGATGAATGTTATTTCTGGGAACCAATGAAAATTCTGAAAAACAGCATTTGTAATCACCTCCTCTCCTGATTTGTCCTTTTTTCTTTAAAAACTCATGCCTGCCCTTTGTTCTCTGGAGCACTCCCCAAAGCAACTTCGAAGTTTCTCAGTCGGCAGTCCCCACCGTTGGCCCAAATAAACTCTCTACCTATATTAATTTTCCCTCAGTTTCTTTCTTTAGGTCGATGCTGTGTTCTGACAAAGATTCTTTGCTCGGCCAAATTTTAGGCTCCTAAACCTTTTAGAACCTATCAGCGCACTTCCTTGGGAAATCCAGTTTTAGCAAAGAGCCCAGCTAAGTCAGTTTCACAAGAATCCCCCCACAACATCCACCCTTGATATCTGATCCCCGTTGATATATAATGAGGTTCCTCATCCTCCACCATCCCCCAGGTGAGGTCTGATCACCCTGGCCTGTCTTCAGCAAGAATCCTGTTAGGCCTGTCTAGTCAGAATCCCCCTTACCCCTGATGTTCCCTCTTAGTAGTTTTCCATCCACTTGTCCCCACCCTCCTCCTTGGCTATAAATTTCCGGTTGCTCATGCAGTATTCACA
The DNA here is from genome assembly GCF_028885655.2 of Pongo abelii. NCBI lineage: Eukaryota > Metazoa > Chordata > Mammalia > Primates > Hominidae > Pongo > Pongo abelii. The sequence continues at coordinate 82,487,437 of NC_071989.2, read as the reverse complement.
GTTGAACTCAATCTTCCTCCCCCACTCCAAAACCTCATTGCAGTTGTCACTGTACCTATAGCAAGGGCCTCAATAAAGTCTTCCTTACTGTGCTTTAATAAGAAGGATTGAATAATCTTTTCTTTAGCAGTTCCTAACTTTTGTTTGACACATAGGATATTAATAGCATGTGGAACCAGGAAGATTTCAGTTACCCATGACTTGGTGATAATAACGTTCTTATTCTATCCCAGCTAGAATTTTCATTGTTTGGCCTCTGCTCAAAGATGGGAACATTTAAGGAATAAAACAACCTTTCAGCTCTTCATGTGTAAGCCTAACCTAAACCAAATTTAGTTTTCAGTTATAAAAAAAGATGCCATTTAAAAAATGTCAACCAACACAAAATGACTGAATTTTTACACTTCGCTTTTAAAATGTGAATACCCTTAGAAACATCAGGATTGCTATTCCAGGCACACACACATAGAGGAGTGTTTATTTCACAAAGGCAGGTGTTGACTACTAGAAATAAGTCATACATTTGAGAATCATTAGGGCAAGTAATGTCTCAAGAGGCCTGTGTTTAATGTTGGCTTTGTGACTAAGAGAAAATATCCCTTTCTCATCTGCACCCCAAGGCTCTGTTGCCTCATTTATAAAACATACAATGATTCCTCCAGGTAATTCTACTTGTGAGCATTAAATTCCACCCTGTATTTTTTCTCTTTGCTGTTTTAAGGAAATAAAATTTAGAAATTAAAAATTGAAAAGGCAGACTGCGATATGGTACACTGGAAAGAGCCCAGCTTTCGGAGTCAGGACGTTGGGACACTGCGGCTCTCATCCTGCAGCTCCTAATAGATCTGCTGTGTCAGTCTGGGCAAGTCCCTCCACGCTTCTAAATTTCTGTTTCCTTATCTGTAAAGAAAAGGTGGGGAGGATGGCGGTGGAGTGGGGCAGGCAGGATAGGCTTTGAATGGCTGATCCCCAAGATCTCTTCAAGCTTGAATATTCTGTGACTTTTATTATATAAGCCAAGTTGTTGTATGGATGCAGTGGTAAGTTATGCTTCCAGCTGCAGGTAACAGGAAAACTGACTTACTATGGCTTCATTTTTTTTTTTTCATAATCAGAAGATTTAGAGATAGGCAGTCCATTGGTTAAGTGGCTCAACAATGTCAGGGATAGCAATCTTTTTTTTTCCTTCTTTTAAAAATAGCTTTAAAGAGGTATATTTGATATGGAATAAATGCCACATAAAGGGTGCAATTTGATAATCTGACATTTGTATATGCCCATGAAACCAACCCAACAATCAAGATAGTGAACATGTCTATCACCCCCAAAAGTTTCTTGGTTCCGCTTTATAATCTCTCCCTCCTGTCTCTTCCTGTACTCCTCAGGTGACTGTGGACCTGCTTTCTGTCACTGTAGCCTGATACGAATTTTCTAGAATTTTCTATAGAGTAGTATGTACTCTTTTCTGTCTGGCTTCTTTCACTCAGCATAATTATTTTTAGATTGATCCATGTTGTAGTGTGTATCTATAGTTTCTTTCTTTTTATTACTAAAGAGTATTTCATTTATGGATATATTATGTTTTGTTTATCCATAAATGTTGCTCACTTATTGAAGGGCATTTAGGTTGTTTCCAGTTTTTGATTATTACAAATAAAGCTACTAAGAACATTTGTGTAAAAGTCTATGTATGGCTGTGTACAGTGGTTCATGCCTGTAATCTCAGCTCTTTGGGACGCCAAGCTGGGTGGATCACTTCAGATCAGGAGTTTGAGACCAACCTGGCCAACATGACAAAACCCCATCTCTGCTAAAAAATACAATTATTAGCTGGGCGTGGTTGCAGGCACCTGTAGTCCTAGCTACTCAGGAGCCTGAGGCAGGAGAACACCTGGTACGTGGAGGTTGCAGTGAGCCGAGATCCTGCCAGTCATTCCAGCCTGGGTGACAGAGTGAAACTCTGTCTCCAAATAAACAAAAACAAAAAAATGGTATGTATGAACTACATTTTCTTTCCTATTGGGTAAATATCTAGGAGTAGGATGGCTGGGTCGTATGGTAAATAAATATTGAATTTGTTTTAATAAAACCCCAAATGTTTTCAGTGTGGTTCTACCATGTTACTTCCCTACCAGCAGTGTATGAGCGTTCCAGTTCTTGTACCTCCTTGCCAGCACTTGGTATGGTGGTTAAAAAAGAAAGCTTTTAGCCATTCTAAAAGTTGTATAGTGTATCTCATCATGGATTTTTGTTTTTGTTTTTGTTGTTGTTGTTGTTGTTGTTTTGGTTTTGGGTTGTTTTGAGACAGAGTCTTGCTCTGTCGCCCAGGCTGGAGTGCAGTGGTGTGATCTCTGCTCACTGCAACCTCCGACTGCCGGGTTCAAGAGATTCTCCTGCCTCAGCCTCTCGAGTAGCTGGGACTACAGGCATACACCATCATACCTGGCTAATTTTTGTATTTTTAGTAGAGACGGGGTTTCACCATGTTGACCAGGCTGGCCTTGAACTGCCAACCTCATGTGATCCGCCCACCTCTGCCTCCCAAAGTGCTGGGATTACAGGCATAAGCCACTGCGCCCAGCGCATTGTGCTTTTAATTTGCATTTCCTTAATGATGTTGAGATTCTCTTTATGTGCTTATTTCAGTACATTTTCTTGGTAAGGTGACTGTCCAAAATTTTCCCTACTTCTTTATTGAGTTGTTTGTTTTCCTGTTATCAGGTTTTGAGAGTTATATATATTATTTTTACCAGATGTATGACTTGCAAATATTGTCTCCCAATATGAGGCTTATCTGTTCATTCTCTTGACTGTGTCTTTCAAAAACACAGTTTTTAATTTCGATGAAATTCAGTGTATCAATTATTTCTTTTATGCATCATGCTTTTAGAGATATATCTAAGAAATCTTTGTGACCCAGAGTTACAGATGTTTTCTATATCTTCTAGAATTTTGTAGTTTTAGATTTTACATTTATATCTATGATCCATTTTGAATTAAATTTCATAGATAGTGTGAGGTATGGACCAGACTTCACGTTTTTTTTTTTCTGCATGGATATTCAATCTATCATTCTAGCATCTAGTTTGTTCAGAAAACTATCTTCCTCCACTGAATTGTTTTTGCAATTTTGTGAAAGATCAGTTGTCAATATATGTGTGAGTTTATTTCTGGTCTCTCTGTTCTATTTATTTGTCTAGCTTTGTCAGTATTATCCTGTCTTTGTTATTGTAGCTTTATCATAAGTCTTGAAATCCAGTAATGTAAGTTCTACATTATTTTTTTCCTAAAGATGGCTAGCTATTCTTGGTCCTTTGCGTTATAATATGAATTTTTAAATTAACTTGTCAATTTCCACAAAAAAAAAGCCTCTTGGGATTTTTGTTTGGATTGTATTAAATCTATACACTGGGGAGGAATGACATTGTCACAATATTAAGTTTTTAGATTCATGAAAACATTTTACCTGTTCATTTATGTTTTTAAATTTTCTTGCAATAATGTTTGCAATATACAGACATTAAAGATTTTTTTGTTAGATTTATACTTAGGTATTTCATATATTTTATGCTATTGTAATTTGTATTTTTTAATGTCAATACCTGATAGTTCTGTGCTAGTGAATAGAAATACAATTGATTTTTTAATGTTGTACAAACATCCTACAACATTGCCAAACTAACTTATTCATTATAATAGCTTTTTTTTTGTAGATTCCACTGGATTTTCTGCAGTTTATGCTGTCTATGAATAGACAGTTATATTTCTTTCTTGCCAACCTGGATGCTTCGTATTTCTTTTTCTTCCCTGATTGCCCTAACTAGCACCTCAAGGAAAATATTGAGTAGAAGTGTTGAGCAGTCATCCTTGTCTTGTTCCTGAACTTAGAAGGAAAGCATTCAGTCTTTCATCATAAGGTATGTTGTTAACTACATTTTGGTAAATGCCTTTTATCAGGTTATGGAAGAGTCTTCCTATTTCCAGTTTGCTAAGAGTTAGTATCAGGATTAATGCTGAATTTGTTAAGTGCTTTTTCTGCATCTATTGAGATGATCATATGGAGTTGGTTTTTACTTTATGTGGAGAAATACATTGATAGATTTTTCAATGTTAAACCAACCTTGTATTCCTATTATCTGTTCAGAATTTTTGCATCTATGTTAATATGGGACATTAGGCTATAGATTTCTTAAAATATTTTGGTTTAATTTTCGTATGAGTAATAGTGGCCTCGTAGAATGAGCTGGGAAGTATTTTCCTCATTTTCAATTTCTTAGGAAGAGATTCTATAGTATTAGTATTATTTCTTCCTTAAATGTTTGGTAGATTTTATGAGTGAAGCCATCTGGACCTTGAGTTTTATTTATTGGAACACATTTAATGACAAATTCAATTTCTTCAGTCAATATAAGGCTATTCAGGTTGTCTGTGTCTTTCTGAGTAAACTTTGGCAATTTGTATAATTCAAGGTATTTTTTTCCATTTCATCTCAGCTATCAATTTTATTGGCATACAATTATTCATAATATTCCATTAACCTTTTAATATTTGTAGAATCTGTATCCTTTTAAAATTTGTAGAATCTACATGTAGAATCATGTAGAAGTGATATCACCTGTATAATTTCTGACATTGGCAATTTATATCTCCTTCCTGCCTTCCTTCCTTTCTTCCTTCTTCCTTCTTCCTTCTTCCTTCTTTCTTTTTTTTTTTGAGATGGAGTCTTGCTCTGTTGCCCAGGCTGGAGTGCAATGGTGTGATCTCGGCTCACTGCAACCTCTGTCTCCCAGGTTCAAGTGATTCTCCTGCCTTAGCCTCCCGAGTAGCTGGGATTACAAGTACACACCACCACACCCAGCTAATTTTTGCATTTTTAGTAGAGATGGCGTTTCACTATGTTGGCCAGGCTGGTGTCAAACTCCTGATCTCAGATGATCTTCCCGCCTTGGCCTTCCAAAGTGCTAGGATTACAGGCGTGAGCCACTGCACCTGGCCTCTTCTTTTTGTTTGTTTGTTTGTTTTTTTGTTTTTTTGTTTTTGAGACAGGGTCTCACTCTGTCACCCAGGATGGAGTGTAGTGGTGTGATCACGACTCACTGCAACCTTGACCTCCTGGGCTCAAGAGATCCTCCCACCTCTCAGCCTCCTGAGCAGCTGGGACTACAGGCACATGCCACCATGCCTGGCTAATTTTTTGTATTTTTTGTAGAGATGGCGTTTTGCCATGTTGCCTAGGCTGGTCTGGAACTCCTGGGCTCAAGCAATCTGCCCACCTTGGCTTCCCAAAGTGCTGGGCTACAGGCATGAGCCATTACACCCAGCATCTTTTTTTTTTTTTTTTCCGATAAGATTTTTCAATTATATTGATCTTCCAAAAAGCTGTTTTTTTGTTTCATTGATCTTCTCTATTTTTCTTTTGTTTTCTACTTTATTGACTTCTACTGTAGGGGCCAAGGGAAAACTCCCCCTTGTTTTAGTTTCCCCTTCATCCTCTGAAGGTTCACTGAAAATCAACTGACAAAGGCACATTAATGGGAGAAAAACCATACAGATTTATTAATGTATGCAGTAGTCATACAAATATAAGAACTCAAATGGCCAGATGGTTGGCACTTTTATACCATCTTGAGAATACAAAAAGAATAGGGGCTTAAAGCATGGCAAAACGTTATGGTGCCCAGACAGGTTACAGGAGAGAGAAGAGGAAAGCCCTGGCTAGCAAGGGCAGTCTTGCTAGGCAGATGAAACCTCAGAGATAGCAGCCCTCACAAAGAAGAGATGGTAGCCAGTGGGAAATGTTCCCATCAGACTTTTAAAGGTTTCAGACTCTCATTAATATTTCCTAGATATGGACAAGGGGCCTTCAGAGAAAGCCTGTTTGCATCTGTCATTTACTTCCTCTGCAAATTCAAATCACCCCCAACAAAAGATAGCTCCGCAGGGCTACTTCTGCTTGCAGGCCCTCAGACCAGCCATTTCAAAATATGTTGAAGTCTATTTTGGGGTAAAATATTTTGGTTTCTTTCACTAATCTGATCTTTATTATTTCCTTTCTTTTGCTGACTTTGGGTTTTATTGGCTTTTTTTCTGTGTTTTGTTTTGTTTTGTTTTCGAGACAGAGTCTTGCTCTGTCTCACAGGCTGGAGTGCAGTGGCATGGTCTCGGCTCACTGCAACCTCCACCCCCCGGGTTCAAGCAACTCTCCTGCCTCAGCCTCCAGAGTAGCTGGGATTACAGGTGCACGCCACCACGCCTGGCTAATTTTTGTATTTTTACTAGAGATGCAGTTTTGCCAAGTTGGCCAGGCTCGTCTCGAGCTCCTGGCCTCAAGCAATCCACCCATCTTGGCCTCTGAAAGTGCTGGGATTACAGGCGTGAGCCACCACGCCCAGCCTTTTTTTGTTGTTGTTTTGTTTTGTTTTAAGATGGATGTTAAGACCATTGATTTGAGACGATTGATTTTAAGATTTTTCTTCTTTGCTAATATAGATGTTTAGTGCTATGGTTTTCACCTTAAGCACTGTTTAAGTGGCATTTCATAAAATGTATTATGTTTTTTCCTTCTTACTTTTTTTTTAAGTTCAAACCACTCGGTAATTTTCCTTTTGATTTGTTTGATCATAGTTAGTTTCCAAATATTTGGAGATTTTTCAGAGATCTTTGTTATTAATTTTTATTTTAATTCCATTGTGGTCAGGCAACATCCCATAATCCGTTTGGATGGTTCCCTTCCTGGTCTGAGGTGGTTTCCTCACATGCATGTGGTGATCAGTACTTGGCTGAAACTCAAGGAGGGCCCTCTGCAGATCTCTGGATTGCTGGCCGTGCACAGCAATCTCTTCTGTGGTACTCTGGCCTGCAAGATTTAGCGGCGTTGTTCTCAGTGGCTTGGCTCTATCATCTCAACTTAGTCTGCTGGCCTCTGCCTGGATTCCGCCTCCTCCACAGCCTGAAAACTCTTTCAAGGCGGTAATCCATGGCAATCATAGGGCTCACCTTCCCCACCCCCACACCCCAGCCCTTTTGTATCTCTATTCTTCTTGTCTGATGTCCCAATGTCTTAAAAAATCTGTCATTTCATATATTCTGTCATCTTTTATGTTCACTTCAAGCAGAAGGGTAAATCTAGTCTCACTTTGGCCAGAAACAGAAGTCCCTGAGTGGGCTAGCATCTTAATCCTTCTCTTGAAACTTTCCCTCGTGCTTAGGGCCTAATAATCCCAAAATGGCTGCTCTATCACTAAGCATTATATTTACATTTAATGCAGATTTAATGCTAATCATGCTTGTCCATGTCATTATAAATGCAAAATCTTTTCCAAAAGTTACCCAACAAACTTACTTATATAGCCGTTGGCTACAATGAGGTTACCTGGCCATCCTTATCTGCAAGGAAGTCTGGGAAAACAGGAAACAGTGTTGTCATGATTGGTTTATGTTTAAGTGCCATTTAACACTGACATACTGCCATCCCAAAAGAACTAGAGAAGGAGGGGGTGGGGGATACAGGATACTGGAGCTCTGTAACCGAGGCAACCAACTGGGTCCTCTTCACAAAGTAACACCAGCTTATCTCTCCAGTTGGGTCTTTTTGCCTTGGGTACAGTCCACCCAGGCTTTTCTGACAATTGGCTGCTTTCCAACCTTTCTATATTTGTTAAGGGTTTCTGTGTCCTGAAGGCTGGAGATAACATTCTAACACCCTCTAGAAGTTACTTCTCACCTTCAGGGAGATCTTTGAATCTCTAAAATATCAGATCAAAAAGAAATCATCAATTAAACTACTAATCGTTTAAGCCTCTGTATTTAAATTTTCTGTTATTTGCTTTTAACTAAAGTTAAAAGAGCAAGTGGACATAGAATCCAAGTGAATTCTACTCCATTAACTTTAAAGGTCAACTCAGTAAAGTACATCTAAGGGTCCATTGCTTTATTTATTCTGCCTGGTTCACTCAGAGGTGATTGGAGAAAATAAAGATCCAGTTGTTTCTAGCATTCTTCCTAGCAGTTATGGCCGAGAAGTGTGAAGTTTCACGTAGATTGATGGAGCAGTTCAAAAACTGCAAGCCTAACTTCTAGACCCATGGAGGCATTTTCTTTGGCCGGGGAAGGATCATTCTGTGCAAATGGTTGGACTTTAAGTTTGGGTCACTGGCAGAGTCTCTAGGCACATAGGTGTTAACTTTACAGTAGAGGAAAAAGCAATTATTTTTACACCAACATTTTAAGTCCTAAGATTAACTTTAGAGGTGTCAGGAAAAGGGGAAAGCAGTTCTTATCTTCACCTAGTAAAGACAAACGACCTACTTTTTAATTTAGTCATGTAAAAATACATTATGTGAAGAAAATCAAATATTCTGTCTTCCCTGGATACTGAGACTAATTCTCCGTGAGACTTTATTTGTTTCAGGAAACAATTGAATAAATTCTCAGAAGAATGAACTGCTGAGGCAAATGTGGCTTGAGAAAGATTCTTGAGAAAGAAAAATCCTAAGGTTTAGGTGATTAGAGAGTCTAAAGATGGGTTGGCTGTGGAAGACTATTAGAGGAGAGAGGACTAGCTTGTAAGATAGTATCTGGCTGGAAGAGAGGTAGGATGAGATCTGAGAAGAATTGGCAGGCACTGCATTGGGCATTTCTTATGTTAGTAAGAATGGACTAAGTTATGCTGCAGTAACAAACAAGCCCCAAATCTCAAAGGTTTAACACAATAAAAGTTTATCTCCATCTCAGGCAATGTCTTTTGTGGGTCAAGGCAACTCTCTAGGGCAGTTGTCCTCTGTGTGGTACCCAAGTTATCCAGGATGCTTCAATCTTTTGGGTCTTCCATCTCAGCATACAATCTTCTCCATGGTTGCCTAAGTTGGGGAAGAAAGAGTTGGGAGAATCACACTGTCTCGCCTGGAAACGATGTGTGTCATTACACTGGCCATGATAACTAGTTACATGGCCCTATCCAACTGCAAAGAAACTGAGAAGTACAGTCTTCCATATGCCTAGGATAGGAGAAGGAACAGATATTTGTAAATGTAGTGATATTGAACATACTACTTTAATTCACAAGTCTTGTCTTAAAGAAGAATTCTGTACCAAGTTGTCCCTGAGTTCAGAATGTCTTTCCAGAAGGGGTTCGGGGCAATCTTTTGGCTAAAAGAGGTGTGAAAGGGACTTATTTTTAAGCTGCATTTACATATCAAGAAATAAGTCTTTATTTAGATTGAATGTTTATTTCAGGCAGCTTTGGGGGATGCTAATGGAGGCTATGTAGAAGTGAGCAAAATCCTCCAATCCCACCTCCCTCCCCCTCCCTCCCCTTCCCTACCTTGACACTTACAGTGTCAGAGTTTCTTTATAAGTGCTGTAAGTGTGATACAGTGAGCAATTGCACATTTGGTACCAGCCAAAACCCCAAATGGGCAGGCCACCAATGGGCTACTGGTGGCAGAGAGGCCTGGGAAGCAGTGGCAGGCTCCCTACAACATGGTACCTCAGTCTGTGCTGATATCTTGTTCCAATCTGTTTCCTGTAAACATCAGCAACTTTCACACCTTGCATCACAGTAACGTGTCTTCTCAGAAAAAGCAAGCAGAAAAGCAAAATCAGTAAGATTATTGCTGCAACTCTTGGAGCTTATCTCCTATTATGATTAAGACTGTGCATTTGTGTCTGAAAGAACAAGAAAGTGAAGAGTAAGTATGCATGCAGTTTTATCAGTGGGAATGTGTCTGCTAAGCATTTACCTCAATAAATGAGCTGGGAGGAGGGCAGACAGGAAGACATGCAGTCAAATGATTCACATCCCTTTGACACTAGAAGTTTCTGATCAGTCTAGGGAATCAGAAATCATACTCTATAAGGGACAGAGATTGTGAGAGTTTTATCATCTAAAACAGTCACATTGGCCCTTCAGGTGGCATTGACAGTCATTTTCCAATCTGCCAAATATGGTAACCCGATGCAGTCATCATGCTTTGTGTCATCTCAAGGCTCAGTCTGTGTTGCACACCAAACTGTAGTATTTTATGAGTCTGTCTAATGGAAACTAACAGCAAATAACATTTGTCTTTAGTGGTCCCGATGGCAGTCCCCAGATGTGCAGAGCGTTCCTCCCGCTCTCTGCTAACTCGGGACACCTCTGGTTATGATGCCCAATCTTGAGAATTCCTCTCTAAATCATCCTGTCTTTGTTTTATTCCCTTAGCTGATTCTCTTTATTCTGAAAACTATTGTGGTTAGTAGATAATAATTAACAAGTTTTCTGTCTTATCAATTAATTATTCAAATCAATTTATTATAATTCTTCAAATGTGTCAATCCAGCCATTTATCTATGTTTTCCCCTCTATTCAACAAATATTTTTTGAACAAAATACTGTATGTAAAGTATGCTGTTGATGACATGGAGGATTTGGGGGGAAAGGGAGTGGTCAAATAGAGCTAGTAAATGTACCTAAGCTTCTGGGCAGGACACCAACAGCAACCACTCCAGGAGGCAACATTTAAGCAGAGATTGGAATGATAAGAAAAAGCTGATCACACCAAATACAGAGGAAGAGTGAGCTTGGCAAGTCTAGGGCCTAGAAGAAGGTCAATAGGCCTGCACTGTAGGGGGTGAAGCTCTAGAGAGAGTGGTATCAGAGACCAATCACACAGAACTTTGTCAGCCCAGAAAGCCTTTCAAAAGACATTGGTGGTTTTAAATCGGGGCACATGATTGAATTCTGGATTTTTCTGATGTGAGCCCATCTCTGGCCTAAAGTTGCCTTCCATTTATAGTGTGATACTAGTGTTAAACAAAAATTATGGGAGGCCATTTTTTAGGCTGAGCTCTAGCACTAGGCCACAACAGACCAGTCCAAACCAAAATGAAGTCACTCATGCTAAATGCCACGTAATCAAACTGAAACTTTAAGGAAACAGATACATCCCCACAGCCCTATATTTGCTGAAAACAGGAGAGATTCCAGTCTACCTGAGTTGGCATAATAAGGAAGTCCCCTCTGTTTAACCCTTATCAAAAAAGTAACCTGAAATTGACCAATCGCCTTTTTTTCTTGTTCTGTTTTCTTGTCCCCACCTTGCAAAACCCACCATTCTGCCATTGCCTGGAGTGGGGGTGGCGGTGGGAATGGGGGACTCTGATTCTATTCTTTTAGAATGAAAGCCACCCCATTCATGAATTACAAACAAAAGCCAAATTCAATCTATAACTAAATTTGTTAGAATTTTGTCTGACACCAGTTTTTCCATTTAAGATCATAATATAAAATGTCCTTTTAAAGTAAATACATTTAAGGAAACAGAGCAAGGCCTTATAAAAATATTCAGTAAATAATACAGAGATAGCTGAACCATAAAGGTAGAAACACTTCCCTCAGGCAGAGCAAAATGAAAGAATCTTTTGGGGTCCCAAACTGCTTAGGAGATCAGATGTCCAGTGTTTTGCAAGGATTTGAGAAGCCAACAAGCTATAGAAGAAGGCAGATGGTGTTCTGAAAAACCCAAGGTGTCTACATAAAGTTAACACAGGATATTCCTTATGCCCTGGGTCACCTGACTGATGGCCAGGAAGCATTAAGGCTTCCTGTATTTTCCATACACACTATTTAGAATGCTGGTTATTGTCTTTTTGTAACTCTGCATTTTAATTTACCTTTTAAGTTGCTCTTGATAATTGTTTTAAACAGATTTCCCCAGAACAAAATATTAGGGGATAGGGAGAAGGAGATGCACAGCGTAATTTATTCTCAGCCTTATACCCTGTTAAGAATGGCCTCAAGATTACAGAAGCATAACTCTGACAATTGAATATCCACTGACACACAGAATTAAAATGCCAACAATTACGTTTGTTTAAATGCCAAGTTTTCCTTAAGATTTATTTAAAAATCTACATTTCTGAAAATATCTGCACTTCTGAAATCAGATTCAGTCTCACAACATATGTTAAAGAAGAAAAAAAACCTTACCAGGATATACAGAAACCTGATTTTTTGAAATGTGCCTTGAAGTTATCATATAAATGTAAAAGAAGTAAGACTCTCAATCTCATTGTTAAAATGAGTCATAGCATTTGGTATTTCTATCATGCATGTGATAGAAAAGTGCTAATAATGCTTTTCTGACTTGACACCAGTCATACAGGTATACAGGTAAGCACACAGACGTCAATACATTAGTACTAAGGTAGCGAATTATGAAGACAACTGTCTCAGTCTGTTCCTGCTGCTATAACAAGATACCTTAAACTGGGTAACTTATAAATTATAGAAATTTATTTCTCACAGTTCTAGGGGCTGGGAAGTCCAAGATCAAGACACCAGCAGATTCAGTGTCTAGTGAGGGCTGCTCTGTGCTTCATGGGTGCCACCCTGCTGCTGTGTCTTCATATGGCAGAAGGAGCAAAAAGGGTCAAACTCCCTCCAGCCCTTTCATAAGGACACTAATGTCATTCATGAGGAGAGAGCCCCCATGACCTAATTGCCTGCCAAAGGCCCCACACTTAGTACCATCATTTTGTGGTTAGGTTTCAATATGTGAATTTTCAAGAGACACAGATATTCAAACCATAACAACAGCCAATCAGACTTGCAGGTTTCCAAAGAGTCTTTAGACTCTTGCAAGATTCCTTATTCAAATCGTGCCTTCAAGGTCCCATTACAATTCAAATCATGCCTTCAAGGTCTCGTTACAATTATACACCTTCATACAAGTCTTCATGTTGCACAGGGCAACAAGAATAAAGGTTCTTGCAAGGTTTTACATTCTAATTCCTTATCAATACTGATTCTGTTAACTGATCTATGACATAGATTATCCTCTCCCACTGAAGCTTCAGGGGAAAGAGACACCTTCATCTTTTTATGAGCCTCTTTTTGTTCGTTATGATATCTTGCATTTTTAAAGCCATGTGCCAGAATTTCATCAGTCAGCTTTCAAAACAAGAGTCAGGCCTGTAGAGCCCAATTTTATTTTCTCCAAAAGATTTAAATAGGGACAGGGATAAAAAGAATTTTACTGGAATACAATTAAATAGAAGTGTAGTAGTACGAGCCGCAGACAAAACTCCTCAGACACCGAGTTAAAGAAGGAAGGGGTTTATTCGGCCGGAGGCATCAGCGAGACTCCTGTCTCAAGAGCCGAGCTCCCCGAGTGAGCAATTCCTGTCCGTTTTAAGGGCTCACAACTCTAAGGTGATACGCGTGAGAGGGTTATGATCGATTGAGCAAGCAGGGGGCTCGTGACAGGGGGCTGCATGCACTGGTAAATAGATCGGAAAAAAACAGGATAGGGATTTTCACAGTGCTTTTCTATACAATGTCTGTAATCTATAGATAACATAACCAATTAGGTCAGGGGTTGATCTTTAACTACCAGGCCCAGGGTGTGGCGCCGGGCTGTCTGCTTGTGGATTTCATTTCTGCCTTTTAGTTTTTACTTTTTCTTTCTTTGGAGGCAGAAATTGGGCATAAGACAATATGAGGGGTGGTCTCCTCTCTTAGAAGTATATAGCATTAACCATTCATAGTACTGGTAGCACAGGTGCAAAAGACCCCAGAAGCACAAGAACTGGTTAAGCGAATCAGGGAGCCGATGTGCTGTGGAACAAAAAGTGATTCAAAGGAATCTTTAGACTGAATATGAATAAATTTAAACTCAAACCTTGTTTATAGTACAAAAGAAAATATTTGAATTTGTGTGTTTGTGTGCATATACTATTGACATTTACTAAGACAAAAAGGTTCATTTAATATAGTTTTCTTTTTTCTCAAAAAGTTGTTATGAAACCAATAATGTATCTTCAATTGAGGGAATCTCAGAACTAAAGGAATGCGGCACTTCTGTTGTCAAGGAACTATGTGTTAACATGCCGGTCCTGACTCTGAAAATGTGTTGCCAGTTCTCAAGTTAGACAAGGGAAAATAAATCAATATGGCCTAATGAAATGGCAGAACATAGAAATAGTTACCATAAACACTAAGTCAACTCATTGACTTTATTAGAATTGTCTCAGGGCAAGGCATTGACTTTCTGATAATTTTTTATTAAAAGAATATTCTTCAAGTAAAATACTGCACTGTAGAATCTTTGAGTCTAAAAGGGCTAAGGACGATTCTCTTTCTAATTCACGTGTCCTCTCTATATAAAGCTCCTGAGGATTGTGATAATGTCTACAGAGACATTAGTTGTTTATAAGTTTCTTAATAGAATATGTAGGGCAAGTTGCATTTCAGTTCAGAAAAAATAACTAAGGTCCAAGCCCTCTAGATTGGTTTTGATTAGGTTGACTGAGTCACAAAGATCTAAAATAAAAGCAGTTTAAAGAAGGCAAATATTTATTCCCATATTGTTCTGGCAGTTTGGTTCCATGAAGCCCTCAGAGACTCAAATTCCTTCCAACCCAGAGTTTCACCATCTTCTAGGTATAGTCCTTTTCCTTATGGCAAAAAAAAAAAAAAAGGTAGTTAGAGCTCCAGCTGTCATATCTGCATTCCAGGTGGCATAAGACAGGCAAAGAAGAAATGAGCAAAGTGCACATTGTAGTAGCTGTTGCTTAAAGAGCATTCCCAGAAGCTGCCAAAAGATATTTCAAGATATATATATTGACCGGGATTTAGTCACATGGTTATGCCAAGTTGCAAGGGACCAAGCAATACTTTTATTCTGGGGGACTGGAGTCCAGCTAAAAATTGGAACTCTGCTAACATGGAAGAAGAGAAGGATGGAAAGTGAAGGAAAAACTGCATTCTGTGCAAACTTCTTAGCTAGCTCTATCAAAACTGGTGGGTAGTTAATAATTTTAAAAGTCAGTTAAAGCAGGGAATCACAAAAAAAAATTAATGATATTTACCTTAAATATTCCTTTTAACTTCTAACATATCAGAGTACGTTCATTTATCACTTTCTTTGCGTGTGAGGCTGCTATTTGGAGTATTGCATTCTCTAAGTGGACATCATTTTAGCTTCCTTAAAGAGAAGCAGGAACTTAAAGAATCTTAAACACTCTAAGGAGTATTTAAAGTGTTTCTACAATCCCCCAAATCTATAGTTGTTTCTTCTACACCTAATTCTATGGGATCTTTTTAATTATTTTGATATGAGGTCTTTTTGTTGTTGTTGAATTTGTTTTTGTCTTTTTTAAACAATTAACTTAGCTTCCATAAAAACAGCTCCCTTTCACACTCACATTTTTCCCAATTAAGTGATATTTCTAAGGTGGATGTTAAAATGGAACATTTCCATTATCTCAATTTTTTTTTTTTTTTTTGAGACAGATTCTTGCTCTGTCATCCAGGCTGGAGTGCAGTGACGTGATCTCAGCTCACTGCAACCACCACCTCCTGGGTTTAAGCAATTCTCCTGCCTCAGACTCCCAAGTAGTTGGGATTACAGGTCCCCACCGCCATGCCCAGCTAATTTTTGTATTTTTAGTAGAGA